>NC_079331.1:13274230-13585000 GCF_029931775.1 Euleptes europaea | reverse complement strand
AGATTTGGCTTTTAAAAACTGATTTGTGGATTAACCCCTCCACCACCACTACAACAACATTAACCACAAATTATTATTTTTTAAGTTGTGGCAATATATTGGATTATCAGAGAAACTCCCCAAAGCACCTACTACTGCAGCAGTCCCAACTAGGAGAAGGAGGAGGTAGGGCAAAGGGGGGACAGAAATGTGATTTCCCTTCCCCGCAAGCCCTGAAATGTCCACCTCTTGTACTAAATTATTGGATAAATGAATGGACTATGGTTAGAGAGGAGAGAAGGCAGCAAGGCGTAGCCCGATCTCATCAGATCTCGGAAGCTAAGCAGGGTCACCCTCTCCTTCTCATCCTGTACAGCCAATAGGGCTAAACTCAGAAAGGCCCTTACCGTGACGAAGACGTACCCAACGGTGGACACAATGCCACAGATAAAACCGACAATGAGGGAACCATACGGGGTCAGCATCATCTCTGCGGCAGTCCCGACAGCCACGCCCCCTGCCAGGGTGGCATTCTGGATGTGGACCTGTGCAAAAAATAATAATAATCAAATAAATGCCTTTCAATGCTTACCGAGGCTTTGGCAGCAGGAGCACCAAAGCTTTGCCACTCTCTTCGAAGAGGCCAGCTTGGCCCCTTCTAGAACCTGGCAGCTAAAGACAACCCCTGTCAGGCCTTTGCTGCTAGCAGGGGTAAAGACTCTTGACATGAGGAGGCCAGCTTCTGGCTACACACCAATGTCAGGATCAGGCGTCTGTCCCTAGCATCCCATAAGCAAACTCATCCAGGCAGGTAGTCCTGAAGCAGTAATACTTTATTAGGAGCAAAAAGACAGATGAAGAGCTGACTGCTTACACGCAGGTAAGGCTGTGTGTGTTTGTGTGTGTTAAGTGCAGTCAAGTCGCTTCCAACTATGACGACCCTATGAATGAAAGTCCTCCAAAATGTCCTATCTTTGACAGCCTTGCTCAGATCTTGCAAATTGAAGGCTGTGGCTTCCTTTGTTGAGTCAATCCATCTCTTGTTGGGTCTTCCTCTTTTCCTGCTGCCCTCAACTTTTCCTAGCATGACTGTCTTTTCCAGTGACTCTTGTCGTCTCATGACGTGACCAAAATACGATAGCCTCAGTTTAGTCATTTTAGCTTCTAGGGTCAGTTCAGGCTTGATTTGATCTAGAACCCACTGATTTGTTTTTTTGGCAGTCCATGGTATCCGTAACCCTCTCCTCCAACACCACATTTCAAAGGAATCTATTTTCTTCCTATCAGCTTTCTTCACTGCCCAGCTTTCACACCCATACATAGTAATAGGGAATACGATGGCATGAATTAATCTAGTCCTGGTGGCCAGTGACACATCCTTACACTTCAAAATCTTTGACTAGGTAAGGCTAGTAATGGCGAAATATTGGCGGATTACATGTTTAAAAGCATTACAGGCTACGATGGTAAATATGGCTAAGCATCCCCGAGATAAGCTATTCCCAGGACAGGCAGACTAAACACCAGCGCAGCTGTGGGAGAAAGGAAGAGTGAAACTGTACGCAGAGTTTACAGGCATGGGAACCAAGGACTTGGTGCGTAGCCAGAAGCTGGCCTGCTCATGTCAAGAGCCTTTACCCCTGCTAGCAGCAAAGGCCTGACAACCCCATTCCCGAAAGCGCTAAATTTGTGATTTTGAGATGGAAATGCTCCTTGGATTTCGATTACGCTGTGTTCCCTTTCGACACTTTATTGTTCCTTTATTGTTCCGTCTTCCTTGAATTGCTTGTATTTATTGTTAGTCTTTATTTCCCAGATCATTTGTTAGCAAAAGAAAAAGAAAAAAAAGGAGGGGGGAGTTCCACGGTGGCTCGTCACAATCAAAACCAGAAATGACAACTTAAAACAGTATTTCAAACGTTCTCCAATTTGGGGGAGGGATTCTCCGTTGGAGCTGGATCCGGGCATGAGCGAGGAGAGGAGGGCGGCAGAGATGCTGTCGATCTTCGGTGGGCAAAGCAGATGCCCTGCCAGCGCCACAGCCCCTCCCAAATGGAACTCCACAACACACCCAGTCTAAGAGGAACCAGGCGCCCTGGAGATGTAGTTCCTACACACCTGATAGGGGTGCCGGCCTCCAGGTGGGACCTGAGGATCCCCCGGAATTACTGCTCCTCTCCAGACTACAGAGCTCAGTTCCCCTGGAGGAAAGGGATGCTTTGGAGGGTGGAGTCTGGGGCACTGTACCCCACCAAGTCCCTGCCCTCTCCAGGCTCCACCTCCAAATCTCCAGGAGTTTTCCAAACTGGAGCTGGCAACCCTACCGCCCCCCCCCATCCCTGGCAACCTTAGGTCAATCGGTTTGTAGCATGTACAGAATCAAGCCCAAGTCCTTCCCCCCCCCGCCCGTGGCACCTGACAATATGGTGGTGCCAAGTGCCGTCAAGTCTAGGGATGCCAGCCTCCAGGTGGGACCTGGGGATTTCTCGGAATTACAGCTCATCTCCAGACCACAGAGATCAGTTCCCCTGGAGAAAATGGATGCTTTGGAGGCTGAACTGTGTGGCATTGCACCCCATTGAGGTCCCAGTCCTCCCCAGACTCCATTCCCAAATCTCCAGGAGTTTCTCAACCGGGATCTGGCAACAGTACACCCTCTCCTACACCTGTGGCCAGGGGGGACCTGGCAACCCTAACTCAGTGGCACTGTACCCCACTGAGGTCCCTGTCCTCCCCAGGCTCCATCCCCAAATCTCCAGGAGTTTCCCAACCTCGATCTGGCAACCCTACACCCCCTATCCTCTGCCGGGGGGGGGGTGGACCTGGCAACCCTAATGCGCCATGTTAGCGGATGGCGAAGACTGCAAAACCTTTTGCTCACCATATTTAGCCTGCCCTTCTTTTCCAGCACGCTGGAAAAGGCCACAGTGGTGAGGACGCAGGATGCCAGGGAGCAGTAGGTGTTGATGGCGGCCCGGTGCTGTGCGTCCCCGCGATTGGAGATGGCTGAGTTGAAGCTGGGCCAGTACATCCATAGGAACAAGGTGCCTAGAAAGGGAGGGCAAGGAGCTGAGGCTGCATCTCATAGCGCCCCCCCCCCACAGATGCCCCCAAACAGTTCACAATAGGGGAGGAGGCAACGCTGGAGATGGGACAGGTGAGAGAAGAGAATGGAGAGCGTCAAGATAAAGTGGAGGTGGAACAGGAAACAGATGGTACCCAATCTGGCCCACGGCCTTGTACGCTCGACAGAATCAAAAGCCGCCTTCAAATCAACAAAGGCAGTATATAGGGTTCCCTTTTGTTGTTTGACATATTTTTGAATTAAATAATCCAGCACCAAACAGTGATCAAGGGTTGAGCGACCCCTTGCAAAAAACCCTTGCTCAACAGCAATAATTTCCTCTTGTTTCAACCAATTGAGGAATTTGACACATAAGTGCTTGGTATAAAGCTTGCAGATGATATTTAGGAGGCTGATTGGTCTATAGTTGTTTGGGTCCGCTCTATTATGCTTCTTATAAATTGGTATTATTATAGCAAGACCCCATTCCTCCAGTATTGAGCCCGTTTGGTCGATATACGTGAAAAGATTTGCCAGAATCTGGGCCCACCATTCTACATTTGATTTCAGTACCTCTGCTGTAACATAATCGCTCCCAGGAGCTTTCCCATTTCTCATATTTTTAATTAAATCTTCAACCTCGTCAGGTGAGACCGGGTCCCATGACGGTATATTATTTAGAGGTGGCTTGATACCGAGTTTGGGGGAGACTCCCTTGAATAGCGCAGAATAGTGATTTTCCTATGTTTTAGCAGGTATCACATTTACCCTTAAATTATTGCCCCTAGTGTTGGCACTGGCAATTAATTTCCCAAATTCTCTGCTATCCTTTTCCTGGAAACAGATGGTCAACTGTGCAGAAAAAAACCCCAAGCTACTAGATTGGCTCCAAGAGCCAGCGTGGTGTAGTGGTCAAGAGCGGTGGCTTTGAGTGGTGGAGTCTGATCTGGAGAAACGGGTTGGATTCCTCACTCCTCCACATGAGCGGCGGAGGCTAATCTGGATTTGTTTCCCCACTCCTACACAAGAGGCCAGCTGGGTGACCTTAGGCTAGTCACAGCTCTGTTAGAGCTCTCTCAGCCCCACCTACCTCACAGGGTGTCTGTTTGGGGGTAGGGGAAGGGAAGGTGATTGTAAGCCAGTTTGAGTCTCCCTTAAGTGGCAGAGGAAGTCAGGATATAAAAAACAACTCTTCTTCTTCTACCCTGTTTCTTCCACTATCATACTCTCTAGTTTCCTTTAGAGCAGGGGTCTCCAACCTTTTCGAGCCTGAGCTTGGCCACCCCAAAAGCTGAAAGCGCCTTTCGGGAAACCCCCACCCCATCTGAAGACCAGCTCACCGATCATGGCGAAGAGGTCCGAGTGGTAGACGGAACCCTGCTTGTCTTTGGTCTGATCCAGGTTGGGTCGATACAAGATGGCGGTTACCGTTAGCCCAAAGTAGGCCCCAAAAGTATGGATGGTCATCGATCCGCCAGCATCTTTAACCTGAGGTTTCGGAAAAAGGGAACGTCTCGGTCTGGAAGGCGTTCTCTCCGCGCTGAGCGGAAGGCTCTTCGAAAGCCTTCCAAACGCCAGCAAATTTTCCCAACTACAGAACTCTAAAACATGGAAGTCATCGTCCACATGTAAAATCCAGGATCACCTTGCTGGGGTCTGGTTCAAGGCATTTTGCCCATCTGAGTAAGCCATACCTGCCAGCTTCTGGGCCCTGACACCACTGGCTTAGTTTTAGGGTTGCCAACCTCCAGGATAGTGTCTGGAGATCTCCCGTTATTACAACTTATCTCAAAGGCGACAGAGATCAGTTCACCTGGAGGCTGAGATTTGGAAGGTGGGCTCAATGGCTTTGCACCCCATTGAAGTCCCTCCCCTCCCTAAACCCCGCCCTCCTCAGGCTACACCCCCCCCCCAAATCTCCAGGTATTTCCCAACCAGGTGCTGACTGTGGCCTATTGAGGCTGCTTGCAAAACCAAGGGGGCTTCCAAAGGAAGGCAAAGCCTGTCCTTATAGCACATGGTTCCTCTATTTTAAGCTTCCTATTTCAGCTCTGAAGACACAGACCTATCTGATGCCTCCATCTGAGGAGCCTTTTTCTCCCAGGGCCTTCCTGCACAACGCAACTGTGCCCTCCCTTGCGTGACCACATTCCACAAAACCAGGCTGGGATCCAGCTATCGGTGAGCCTTGGGCAAGAGACCCGCACGGCAGGCCCCATCAGCCACTAGTTCCACAGGCCCCTAATGTCTTGCAGACGACCCTTGCCTCTCTCCTAGGATTGTCAACCTCCAGGTTCTAGCTGGAGATCTCCCGCTATTACAACTGATCTCCAGCCGGTAGAGATCAAGCTCCCCTGGAGAAAACGGCCGCTTTGGCCATTGGACTCTATGGCATGGAAGTCCCGCCCCACCCCAAACCCAACCCTCCTCAATCTCCACCCCCAGATCTCCCGGCATTTCCGAACCCAGAGCTGGCAACCCTACTATCTCCCCAGCCCCCCCCCCTTTGCTCTTCTTTGGACCCAATCCAACAGAGGTTAGGAAGTGAAGGCGTCGAAGATCCTGCAGCGGCAACGTCATGTTTCCACTCGGTGTCCTGCTCTCCCCTAGGCTTGCCAACCTCCAGGTGGTGAGAACAAAGCAGACACCACTGTACCAATACAACAAGGTTAGAAAATGGGTACAAGAGCGACACAATACTAATTCAGGATGCAAAATGGTCTATTCAAAAGCTACCAAATCTCAACGTGTCACAAAGTGATAAGCAATCTGTACAACAAATCCTATACATATACACAAGTTCATTTCAAAGTCCAAAATGTTTCTTCACAGTCTTTTAATGTATCCCTGCTACCTTTAATGTATCTCTGCTACTTTTAATGTATCCCTGCGTGGAACATGAGGACTCTCCTTGATATCTAAGTGCAGTCATGTGCTATTGAAGCTGAAATTGATGAATACTGTTGGGGACTGAGGAAGAACTTTTACTGAAGAATCTTGAAACGGCCATATCCCCCTTTCATCTGAAATATATATTACTTCAGCATTACATCTATGAAGAAACATTTTGGACTTTGAAATGAACTTGTGTATATGTATAGGATTTGTTGTACAGATGGCTTATCACTTTGTGACACGCTGAGATTTGGTAGCTTTTGAATAGACCACTTTGCACCCTGAATTAGTATTGTGTCGCTCTTGTACTCATTTTCTAACCTCCAGGTGGTGGCTGGAGATCTCCCGCTATTACAGCTGATCTCCAGGAGACAGAGAGCAGTTCGCCTGGAGAGAATGGCCGCTTTGGAAGGTGGACTCTATGGCATTATACCATGCTGAGGTCCCACCCCTCCCCTAAACCCCACTCTCCCCGGGCTCCACCCCACTAAATCTCCAGATGACCTCAACCAGCAGTTTCATGTATATGTTGAAGGGGACAAGACAAAACCTTGTGGGACACCAAAGGCCATGGGGTGAAGAGTAGCCCCCACCTTCTGAAACCTACCCACCAGGTCGGCAAGAGAAGAGGAGAGGTGGTTTGCCATTGCCTGCCTCTGCGTAACAACCCTGGTCTCCCATCCAAGGACTAACCAGGGCCGACCCAGCTTAGCTTCCATGATCTGATAAATCTGGGCTAGCCTGGGCCATCCGAGAAGCTGTAGCCTGCCCTCGTCCCATATACACAAGTGATAAAGAAACAGGCATTAGGGAAAGACTTCGGACAAAGTCAATTAAATTCACTGCAAGTAATAATCTACGTGAAAATTGGTACAAACAATTTTTCAGATGGTATATCACACCAGTGGACATTAAAAAAACGAATTAATCTTATGACAGTCGGAGTTGGAAATGTAAAGATAAAGATGGAACATATTTTCATTTGTGGTGGACATGCAAAAAAGTTAAGAAATTTTGGATACAAATTCATCAAGAAATGGCAGGAAGTTTTAGGAATCAAATTCCCTCTGAACCCAGAAACTATGCTATTAGGAACTGAACCTGATAACTTGGATAGAAATCATGAACAATTATTCGGCTATTTGACAACGGCGTCCAGATTAATACTGGCAGCATCCTGGAAACAGGATGACATCCCGGACTTGGAAAAATGGCATCAAAAAATGGATGAATTTGCGGTGATGGCCAGACTGACCAGTTTGATAAAAGAGAAGACGACTGAAGACTTAAAAAAAAAATGGAAATGCTATTTCGAATATGTTAAACAGAAAAGATAGATTGTTAGAGATAAAGATTAGTTTATAAAACTTAATATATAGGATAGAAGGAACTTATTTTTTAAAAAAAATGTTGACTATAAGAATAATTTATAGGATATTTAAAATGAAGAGACAGACTCCCCGAAGGAGTACAAACTGTGTGAATGTGTGTATATGTAATTTGTGTGTTTTCTTTCTGAAAATGTTGACAAAATATCTTTTTTAAAAAAAGAAAAAGAAACAGGAATTAGGGTGATTTTTTTTTTTGCAGAGATTGGACAGCGCACAGGGGCTCTGGGTTTCCTTTTTGTTTGTCTTAACCATGCAGAACAGAATAGGCTTACATGGAGCAGGTCCAGCAGGATGTACTCGTTCACCGAGAAGAAAGTGACTTGAAACAAAGTCATGATGAGGACCTGAACGGGGCTGACTTTGCCCAGGAGAGCGCCGAAGGCGATGCAGACAGAACCCACGCAGAAGTCGGCGCCGATCAAGCTGAAGGGGAAGAGGAAACAGCGTCAGCGTAGGGCAGGGAAAGAGCAGCACACCGGTAAGTAACGGAAACCTTAAGACTGGGAGATCCCCGGTGACCTGGCGGAGGTGGAAAGGGCCGTCAAGTTGCAGCCGACTTATAGCGACCCCGTAGCATTTTCCAGGCGAGAGACACTGAGAGGTGGTTTGCCATTGCCTGCCTGAGCATAGCAACCCTGGACTTCCTTTGTGGTCTCCCATCCAGGTACTAGCCAGGGCTGCCCCTGCTTTGCTTCCAAAATCTGACGAGGTCAGGCTAGCCTGGGCCATCGGGGTCAAAGCCTCTAGAAGAAGAGTTGGTTTTTATATGCCAACTTTCTCTACCACTTAAGGAAGAATCAACCCAGGTTACAGTCACCTTCCCTTCCTCTCCCCACAACAGACACCCTGTGAAGTTGGTGGGGCTGAGTGAGACTAGCCCAAGGTCACCCAGCTGACTTCATGTGTAGGAGCGGGGAAACAAATCCAGTTCACCAGATTAGCCTCTGCAGCTCGTGTGGAGGAGTGGGGAATAGAGTTGCCAGGTCCCTCCGCAACCAGCGGGAGATTTTTTTTGGGTGGAGCCTGGGGTGGGCAGGGTTTGGGGTGGGAGGGACTTCAATGCCATAGAGTCCAATTGCCAAAGCGGCCCTTTTCTCCAGGGGAACTGATCTCTGTCAGCTGGAGATCAGTTAAAAGAGCAGGAGATCTCCAGCTAGTACCTGGAGGTTGGCAACCCAAGTGGCGAATCAAACCCGGTTCTCCAGATCAGAGTCCACCACTCTAGAGACCTGGCAACGACCCAATCATCAAATGCCAATTGTCTGATATTCTTTCTTCTCCCATTAAATTCTTCTCTTGCATATCTCCCCCGCCCCATCAGGTTTTATGACTGGGAGCTCCATGGGGCAGGGACTGCTTGTGGTTTGCTTGTTTGCTCAGATGGTGCTAAACCACAAAGCTGATTTTCATGAATGGTCCGTCCAATTCTGCTAATCCTAAAACATGACTCAGACCTGGTCTATATATGCAGAGAAGGAAGAGGAAATGAGGAAGTAGGGTGCATCACAGCATTTCAAATTGCAGGATTTAAGGGGTGGGGTTCTGCTGCTGTGATCCAACTTGATTTTGTACCAAGATTCATCGTACCTAGACTGTCTCTCCACAGGGCTCTTGTCTCTTTCAATCAATCTTTATTAAAAAAAAATAGTCATAGATAGGGTTGCCAACTGCCAGGTAGTAGCAGGAGATCTCCGGCTAATTCAACTGATCTCCAGCCGACAGCGATCAGATCACCTGGAGAAAAATGGCCGCTTTGCCAGTTGAACTCTATGGCATTGGAGTCCCTCCCCTCCCCAAACCCCGCCCTCTTCAGGCTCCACCCCCAAAACCTCCCACCAGTTAAGAGGGACCTGGCAACCCCAGCCATAGACCAGCACAGTACAATTTACCATTAAACCCCTTAGTGTTACGCTCTACCCACAGGTTAATACAAATAGTAAAAAAGTTGTTTGGACTCTTTGCAAACTATATAAACTACCCATTAAAATTACTGACTGCTGCACAAAATTTAGCCGTTCCGACTGTTACCTGTGGATTTTCGTGTATAAGCAACATTTTAGTTTGCTGAATGGCTGTAATGCCGACTAAGCCAGGGGGAGATAAACCCAGAATGAATCTCTTGATATAATGGACAGCGTAGTAGGACGCGCTCTGTTGTTTCAATTTCCTTTAAAGCACAGGGACGTATCCTATCCTCCAGGGGAGCCTTTCTGTATCTCCCATCCACAATCGCCGAGGGGAGAGCTTGGCATCCGGCTCTCTTTTAGTCAGCCAGTAATGAATTTCTCTACTCTGCCCACTAGGATTAGCAGCTCCCAGTTGGGAAATACCTGGTGGTTTGGGGGGCGGAGCCTGAGCTGGGGTTTGGGGAGGGGAGGGACTTCAATGGGGTATAATGCCATAGAGTCCACCTTCCAAAGTGGCCATTTTTTCCAGGTGAACCTCTCTCCGTCACCTGGAGATCAGTTGTAATAGTGGGAGATCTCCAGCCACCACCGGGAGGCTGGCAACCCTACCACTCCCAAGTCCAAACCTCTTACCTTTGAATCCCAATGAGTATCTCCCCATTCTCAAAGGTGTGGAACCAGCCCTGCATCAGAATAGCCCACTGAATCCCAAAGGCGGCCAGGAGGAAGTTGAAGCCGACGGCTCCGAAGCCGTAGCGCTGAAGGAACGTCATGAGGAAGCCGAAGCCCACAAAAATCATCACATGGACATCTTGGAAGGCTGCGTGGAAAAGCAGACTTGTTCAAGTTTGAGGATCCCCCTCTTCATCTCAGGCTTTAGTTGCGTTGAGTAGTGACCAATGCACTTCACAGTGAGGTCTGGTTCACACACACACATGCTTTCCACTCAGCGACTGCAACAACTGGGGACGACTCGCAAGCAGACTTGCTGTCACAGCTGCAATGCCAGAGGCAGAACGGCCTTGATGTCTGACGCACAGTCCTTTCCCCAGAGAATCCATTCATGCATTCGAGCCCTCAGTTGCTGAGCGCGGAGAATGCAAGGAACGGACATCCCTGCGCAAATCAGTCTTCTGAGATCATTATAATGCAGGGGCAGAACAAACTAAACTTCCTTTCCTTCCTTTATCCCTTAGAAGCTTCTCGATCCATTGATCTTGAGCAGCATAAATCTAATGTTTGAGGGATATAAGGACTGAAATAAATCTTGCCATTGGCAATGTAGCCTTGGGATCCCTGTCGCTTAATAAAAAAGGCATTATGTCCGACACAGAGAGATTAGATTTATATGTTAAAAGGGGAGAGATATAACGTGATCGGAGTTCCTCATAAAAGCAGCATTACAAAAGGGCATGAGCTAATTAATCAACAAAGCCAGAAGAGCAAGGACAGGACCTTTCTGGGTGTGATATGTTCAAAATTTTGCCCTGCATGACCATAGAGGGGTTAGCATTCAGTCTAGCTAAACAGAAGGCTCTAAAACTAAACTTCCACTGCCTCAGGAAGCACAGGAGAGCCGTCTTAATTTTTCTCCTGCGGATGACTTGCAGCTGCTCTCCAGTCTCAGCAGCAAATTCCTTTACCCAATGGTTGGGGAAAACGGAGTTGCAGCCAACTTATGGTGACCGCAAAGGAGAATGTAAGGGAATTCAATGAGACTGCTATTGTGGTGAACGTTGCATTGCAAAGGAAGCAAAATACATCCCAAAACACCAGACAGCCTTTACCCTTCTCTTTTTTTCTTTTTTTTTTAGTATTGGGACCAGGTTGCCTATCTATAACTATGGTTTTCCTGGTCAGGGATCATGGTATCAATACATTCCAAATATACTGAATGTTAGGTTGGTCCTGGGAATATTCGTTTATAGCCAGGGTTTGATCTGGAATGAAAAGGCCAACTGTCAGTACACCACTGGCTTTAAACGTCAGATAATAGATATCTCCGTGTTTTTTCAAGTGTAGCAGCCAACGCTCATCATATTCTCTGTGCCGATTTGATTATTTTGTTGTGAAAATCTGATTTGGCCTATTCGCCATAAGATCTCCATGTGTTACTCTATTGCATCTCCTAAACTTTATCGTTGCTACTTTTAGTGTTGTAGTATCTGCTTGTATTATTTTAGATAATAATATTAAAATAAAATAAAAATAAATAAAAAAGGAATTCAATGCACCCCCATCATCTGAAAAGGAAACAAAATTGCCCGCTCTGGACAGAGACAGGGCATTCTGGCTCATACCAAGCACGTTTTATCCTTCCTAGAGCGTCAGTTGAACACCCGAAGCTGAATTATACTGAGTGCGACTTATCACACCCTTGTCACTCCCTATCAAAGTCAGTCCTGTTGACTCTGACTGGCAGATATTCTCCAGGGTCTCAGGCAGAGGCCTTTCACATCGCCTATTGCCTGGTCCTTTTTAACTGGAGATGCCGGGGATTGAACCTGGGACCTTCTGAGTGCACAGCAGATGCTCTTCTATGCAGCCGTGGGCCTTTCCCAGAAAGAGGAAGGGGGGGGATATTTTGTAACAACATGGCATAAATCTGAAGACATTTAATGATTAAACCAAGTCTGGCTTGATCCAGGGTTGCTGTGAAATCGGACAACAGAGAGCGCCTGGAACCAGTGGGACTAGCCAATTCCCACATCTAATGAAGTGAGGCGTTTAGGAAACTTAGGCGGAGGACATGTGATTTTTTTCTCTCTCCCTAGAGCAATGAATCAGGAGCCTAATACCGAAGAGTTAAACGCCCCCGTGAAAGTGGAATGGAAAAACTCAGGTGAGCTTAGCGGAAAAACAGAACCTTTTGTTTCCACGGAGGCAATTCACAAACAAGGCAGACCACAAAAGCCACGCGATGCCCGGGTGAACCGAAGTAAATTCCTGTTCAGAGCTGGGCCCCCAGAACGGAAGTTCTTGTTAGCGGCTTAACCTCTTGACAATGCATTATTAGCTCCTTAAACTCTTGACAATGCATTATTAACCCATCCTTTTGGCAGGCTGCAGCCGTGGTAGGACGAGAAAGGAAACCGGCCCACCGAGAACGTTGTTTGCAGGGAGCAAAAATGCAGGTGGCTGCCTCTCCCCTGGCTCTTTTTAGCCCTGGAAAGCAAGAGAGGGGAATCCTGGGTTCGAGTCCCCACCTGGTGACCTCGGGCCAATCGCTGGCTCCACCTAACTTACCCCACAGCGTTGGTTAAGAAGGTAAAGAAGGGGAACCTCCATGCATAGCCACAGGTGGGGAAAGTCGACTACCCTACCTCTACATTATCCCTACCTTCTCTCTCCTATCTTACCCCCAGTCCCTTAGTTGTTCTTGGCATTCCTTTTTCTTTCCTATTCCCTGCCCCTCTTTTTCTCCCTCCTCCTTGACCGGTTACCCTGCCATTGCATCTCTGTGAAATGTGCCATCTGGGATTTTTAGAAATCTAAAAAAATGTTAGAATTTAAATAATGGGATTTACCCCATTATATTTTAGCTTGTCCCCTTTACGCAGTACCTAGGGGGAAATTCCTTCCTGCGCTATTAACTAGGTTAAACTTGCTCCGTTTCCAATAAATTAGTATTTTTGTAAATGGGATTTACCCCATTATATTCTAGCTTGTCCCCTTTACACAGTAAAAAGGTAAAGGTCCCCTGTGCAAGCACTGGGTCATTCCTGACCTATGGGGTGACGTCACATCCTGACATTTACTGGGCAGACTTTGTTTACGGGGTGGTTTGCCAGGGCCTTCCCCAGTCATCTTCCCTTTACCCCCAGCAAGCTGGGTCCTCATTTGACCGACCTCGGAAGGATGGAAGGCTGAGTCAACCTTGAGCCGGCTACCTGAAACCGACTTCCGTCGGGATCGAACTCAGGTCGTGAGCAGAACTTGGACTGCAGTACTGCAGCTTACCACTCTGCGCCACGGGGCTCCTTAATGTTTACTTACTACTACTAAAAAAAAGTATACTTTATATCGTATTGTTAAGTCGTATTGTTTGTCTAATTGCTGTTTCTGGTTGCGAGCCGCCCTGAGCCCGACTTTGGCCGGGAAAGGGTGGGATAGAAATCAAATAATTAATAGTAACAACTCGAATCAGCGTTGCATGCAGGTGGTCCCGGGTTCAACAATCTTCATTTTGGGCACTCAGGAAGCAGGGCTAGGGGGGGAAAGGCTTGTGCCTGAGGACAAAGCTAATTTTCACGCCGGGGGTCTGGGTTTGGAACTGAAGAGGTAGAGCAGAGCTGCAAAAAGAACTTGCATGGGGGAAGAACAATATTGATTGAGGCCTCTAGCCCATGTCCTTTCCTGATTAGAAATACTTCTCCCCCACCCCCTGCCATGCGCTGTTTTAAGACAGGCGTCTATTGCAGGTAGGGGGAAAAGACAGACTCCCACCTTCGGGCTAAAAGCAGCTTGAAGGAGCAATTTCTGACTGAGGAAGCAGCACACACAGGGACGAAGAGTTCAGTCCTTCGTCCCCAGCTCTGGGGTTCCCAATCCATTATCAGAGAGATATTTAGGGTTGCCTGGTTCCCACCCCCCTGGCCACCGTTGGGGGATGAGGAGGGGTAGGGTTGCCAGATCCAGGTTGGGAAACTCCTGGAGATTTGGGGATGGATCCTGGGGACCTCAGGAACCTCAGTGGGGTACGATGCCACAGAGTCTATCCTCCAAAGCATCCATGTCCTCTAGGGGAGCTGATCTCTGTAGTCTGGAGATGAGCTGTAATTCTAGGGGATCCCCAGGCCCCACCTGGAGGCTGGCATCCCTAGAGATGTTGCCGTTTTAGACATCCAAAGACAACCAGAATCCCAGCTTTGCATGCCATCTGGCCCTGAGACTTTTGAGTGAGACCTCTAGTTGAGAGGAAACAATACTGGGGGTGTGATGACTTCACAGCAAGCCTGTTTCCTTTGTTCATAAGCTTGCAGGGGGTGGGGTGGTGGAGCGCATACAGAGGCTCCCGGCTTTAATCACTAGGGTCACCTGTTAAAAGGACCCCAAACCTCAAGAAAAGCCTCCGCCCAAAAGTCTGCAGTGCCTTTGCAGGTCCTGAGTAGACAATCGATGGGAAGACGAACCAGTGGCCAGTCGAAACCAACTTTCATGGGCTCATTTACGCCACCCAGAAGTCTGGGAAGGGTCTACGCGTGGGGCAGGAAAATGGCATTAATAAGTAGTCTGCGCAATACGACTCACACGGGTATCTGAAGTAGAAGTCGTTCTCCGCGTCACTGCTGAGGTTCTTCTCGTACTTCTCCTGCAGCCAGCCAGCAGCATCAGCTTCTGGGTTGAAGCGCACGAAGACCCCAAAGAGGATGATCATGGCCGTCTCCCAGAGGAGGCACACCAGCGGCAGGCGCCAGCGCATGTCCGTGTTCCTCGTCATCAGGTTGAACCTCACCATGGCTTCGCCGCCCGCCTGCCCTTCAGCGGAGACAGGAGCCCAGAGGGACGGCAGGAGAGCCTCCGGCCAGAGCAAGGAACGCTGTGGGCGGTCCCGGCTGCTGGAGCATTTTATGTGGTTCTAGGGGGTGTGGGTGTGACAGGGAGCCTGTCAGTCAGTCAGGATAGCCGCAAGAGTAACCTGTTCACAGCTAGGAGGAAAGGGGTGGGGCACATGCCTCAGGTGGAGCCTTCTTACTCGGTAACTTGGCTGCTTCAGATTCAGATTTATTATTAATACAGCATAAGCCAGTAAAAAACACGTGTCATTGATAAAAAAAAGGTAAAAAACAACATATAGCCGTTCAACCAGAAACATTCCTAACTAAAATTTCCAAATAATTTATAATAGACTAAAATTGACCAGGATCAGAGGAGCATGCCTATTATCTTAGGTGCTGTGGAACCCAGGCAGGATGGTCCTGCTGCAGTTGTCTGGTTTGGGGGCTTCCTAGAGGCACCTGGTTGGCCACTGTGTGAACAGACTGCTGGTGGACTTGATGGGCCTCGGTCTGATCCAGCAGGGCTTTCCTTATGTTCTTAGGAGCATGCTATTATATTAGGTGCTGTGGAACATGGACAGGATAATGCTGCTGCAATTGTCTTGTTCGTGGCCTTCCTAGAGGCACCTGGTTGGCCGTTGTGTGAACAGACTGCTGGACTTGATGGGCCTTGGTCTGATCCAGCAGGGCTTTCCTTATGTTCTTATGAGCATGCCTATTATATTAGGTGCTGTGGAACACAGGCAGGATAATGCTGCTGCAATTGTCTTGTTCGTGGCCTATTATCTTAGGTGCTTTGGGACACAGGTGGGATGGTGCTGCTGCAGTCATCTTGTTTGTGGGCTTCCGAGAGACACCTGGTTGGCCACTGTGTGAACAGACTGCTGGAAGTGATGGGCCTTGGTCTGATCCAGCAGGGCCTTTCTTATGTTATGTTCAAATTATGATTTAATCTAATTGCAATTGCCCAACATTAGGGGTCGAACTTTATATGCTATTGCACAAAATTTGGATACCTGCTTTGCCATCTGGGCATACCATTCCCAGAAGAGACTTTTAATTCTCCCTTCATCTGCCGACTAACTTGGCCGCTTATTGTTTGCATACTCGGTGCCTTCAGGGATTCAGACTCAACGCGCTTCCCAAAGCAGTGCACCAGTAACTGAAGTCTAGTTTAGGCTGGGCATCTAGATTTGCCATAGCAGAAGACAGCACGTTTCAGTGTGGGAAGGGGGTCATGGATCTGTGATAGGGCGCCAGCTTTGTGTGCAGGAGTTCCCCGGTTCAATCCCCAAATCCCTATTAAGGGATTTCAGGCCAGTATCTGCTTGTGACCCCGGCTCAGTTAACAGGGCACCTTCTTTAAGTGAGGAAGGTCATGGCAGAAAAGAGCAAGGGTCCAGTAGCACCTTAAAGACTAACAACGTTTCAGGCAGGGTAGGGGCTTTCGTGAGGCACAGGCCTTTTATGCAGAGACTTTTCTCCACGGTCACCCCCGTCAGCTGCTTCGGGGATTCCTTTTGATTATGCATGCCTTTTCCACCCATCAGAGATCGCTTCGCTCTCCCCGAGCGTTTGGCCCACTTTTTTGAGATGCTGTTTTATCCAAAATTTGGAAAATGCAGCCGCTAGCCATTCACCAAAGGATTTCTTCCTTTGTTAGGACAGCACGGGCAGGATTTTTTCCCCCAGCCTGAGATCAAATAGTTTTCCATTGATCACTCAGAAATTTTTACAGGGATCACATGCCCAAAGAAGCTGCCTTGAGTCTAAATTAAGCCGCATACACATATTTTAAATAGAGCAAAGTCAGAGAATGATGTCAGCTTCACTCCATTTATAATGGCCTGAGATTTTTCTACACACGTTCTTGTGCTCTGCTGGAACCGACCCTTTGAAAACAATGTCTTGGCAGAAGAGGAATGCCAAGGGTTGGCTACAGAAAGAAGTCTGTGAACTTCGCTTTTGCCAAAGATGCCAGGCACACTTGGCACAGAGATAAGACAGAATGACATGTCTCCGGAAGATGCTGACTGGAAAGAGACCAGGTGAGAGCAACAACTCATACAGAGAGGCAGTATGCAGCCTCTTTATGGATGAATAATTGAGGCTCACACAATTTTTTTGTTGACCTCTGATGGCACATTGGGTGCTGTCTTGCAGTACACAGATTAGGCATTGCTTTTTAAAAAGAATGACTCTCCCCCACCCAAAAAAAAGTCTGGGTGTTTGAAAACTGGCTGGCATGGCAAAGGCACTCTGCACATGCTCAGAGGTGCTACGTTTCAGCATTCCTTCTCAGATTCCAAAGCTGGACCTCAGGACCAGCAATAGACCCACATCAAAACTTTCGTCTCCCTTGATTCATTTCCTGCCTCTAAATTGTAGCTATCCCTCCACAAGCACCCCCAAGTGGCAAGCTACAGGGGTTACCGCACTTTGTATTCCCAGCGATGTATTAAGAGTTTGAAAATGTTGTAAAAAACATCGGCTGTTACCGCACTTGTATTCCCAGCGATGTATTAAGGTTTGAAAATGTTATAAAAAAATACTGTTCGCACTTTCTATGTATTCCCACCGATGTATTAAGAGTTTGAAAACATTATAAAAAATACTGTTCGCACTTTGTTTGGCCCCTTTAGCTGTGAAGACGTCTTCCAACCATTTATAAGCCGTGGTATCCAAAAACCCTTTTAAAGGGTTGTTTTTTAAAACATTTTCAAACTCTTAATACATCGCTGGGAATACAACGTGTGGTAACCCCCATCGCTTTAAAAGGGTTTTTGGATACCACGGCTTATAAATGGTTGGAAGACATCTTCACAGCTAAAGGGGCCAAACAAAGTGCGAACAGTATTTTTTATAACGTTTTCAAACTCTTAATATATCGGTGGGAATACACAGAAAGTGCGAACAGTATTTTTTAATAAAATTTTCAAACTCTTAATACATCGCTGGGAATACAAGTGCGGTAACAGCCAATGTTGTACAAAACATCGCTTTAAAAGGGTTTTTGGATACCACGGCTTATAAATGGTTGGAAGACGTCTTCACAGCTAAAGGGGCCAAACAAAGTGCGAACAGTATTTTTTATAACGTTTTCAAACTCTTAATACATCGGTGGGAATACATAGAAAGCGCGAACAGTATTTTTTTATAACGTTTTCAAACTCTTAATACATCGGTGGGAATACATAGAAAGCGCGAACAGTATTTTTTTATAACGTTTTCAAACTTTTAATACATCGCTGGGAATACAAGTGCGGTAACCCCCGTACAACGCCTCTCTTCTGATGCTATCTTTCTACTCACCCAGCCTTCAAGGGAACGCCAGCCTTCTGCAGGGGAGATTCTGAGCTACGCCCACCAACCAGCGCTAGGGGTTGCTATGGCTTTGCTGCATCTCCTGAAGTTCGGAACTTGAGACTGAGAGGCGGAGCTTGAGGACTAAGGGACAGTGACTCATAGATCAAGGGGCGTGGCCTAGCAGAAAAGGGCGCAGAGCCCAGCTGTGCCTGGGGGCCCAGGAGGGAGTCTGTTGAGCCTGGGTACAAAGTGGGCAAACGGCAGGAAAAACAGGAGGCACCCTTGGCTCCCACCTCTCACCCTGAGATTTTAATCCTTCAGGTGGACCTGGGGATCTCCTGGAATTACACCTCAGCTCCAGACGTCACTTCCGCTGGAGAAAATGGATGCTTTGGAGGGTGGACTCTACGGCATTGCACCCCACTGAGGTCCCTGCCCTCCCCAGGCTCCATTCCCAAATCTCCAGGAGTTTCCCGACCTGGATCGGGCAACTCTACGCCCCCATCCCGTCGGTGGCCAGAGGGGACCTGGCAACCCTAATCCTTCTCTTGGAGATCCTGAGAAGGTCAAACCCGGACAATTGGCAACCTTTATTTCAGCACTGCCCTGGGAGCCAGAGTGGTACGTTTTAGCTGTTGCACTTCTACATGTCAGGCTGAAAAAGGTAACGGTCCCCTGTGCAAGTACCAGGTCATTCCTGACCCATGGGGTGACGTCACATCCTGACGTTTCCTAGGCAGACTTTATTTACGGGGTGGTTTGCCAGTGCCTTCCCCAGTCATCTTCCCTTTACTCCCAGCAAGCTGGGTCCTCATTTTACCGACCTCGGAAGGATGGAAGGCTGAGTCAACCTTGAGCCGGCTACCTGAAACCGACTTCCATTGGGATCGAACTCAGGTCATGAGCAGAGCTTTTGATGGCCCAGGCGAGCCCGATCTTGTAAGCTAAGCAGGGTCAGATCTGGTTAGTATTTGGATGGGAGACCACCAAGGAATACCAGGGTTGCTGTGCAGAGGAAAGCACTGGCAAACCGCCTCTGTTAGTCTCTTGCCATGAAAACCCCAAAAGGGGTCACCATAAGTCGGTTGAGACTTGACAGCACTTTACACACACACTGCAGCAGCTTACCACTGCAGCTCTTTATGTCAGGCTGAAGCTGCTATTAAAGCAACAAGAATGTAGCCAGTTTCAATTTAAAAAAAAATTAAGGCTGTCATGTGTCGATGATGAGAGGACATTTTCTGAAAGGACAGGAAAAGGACAGGCTTGCTGTTTGCCAGGGTACCTTTCTGACCTGGGGGAAGATGTCAGAAGAGGCTTCTAGAAGTCGATGGGCAATATGTCTCTGCTCAGATGTCTCTACTAAATCCCCCTCCCCTGCATTCCTACACTGAGGGTTCTGGGTCCTCCCCCCCCTTTTGGGAGGGGGACCAAAGGACACAATTCGGAAGATCCAGACCTGGAAATCCAGCATCACAATGTGGTTCAGACCTTGGAGCCAAACCAAACAGGGTTTCCTTCTTTTCTCTTTAGGGGTTGGACTAGATGACCCCTGGTGGTACCTTCCAACTCTGTGATTCTTGTTTGTGGGCTTCCTAGAGGCACCAGTTTGGCCACTGTGTGAACAGACTGCTGGATGGGACTTGGTCTGATCCAGCAGGGCTTTCCTTATGCTTTTATGGAGGACGGGGCTATCAACAGCTACTGGTCAAAATGGATATTAGACATGATGCATGCCCATTCTCTCCACGATCAGAGGAGCATGCCCGTTAATCAAAGTGCTGTGGTACACGGGCAGGATAATGCTGCTGCAGTAGTCTTGTTTGTGGGCTTCCTAGAGGCACCTACTTGGCCACTGTGTGAACAGACTGCTGGACTTGATGGCCCTTGGTCTGATCCAGCAGGGCTTTGTGTTCTTATGGAGGACGGGGATATCAATGGCTACTAGTCAAAATGGATATTAGATATGATGCACACCTATAATGTTAAAATTATTTTGTCTTATGTATGTTGTGCTCAAGACCTTTAGTCAGATGAGCTTGAAATAAAAGGAAAGACATGATGCATACCTATTCTCTCCAGGATCAGAGGAGCAGGCCTATTGTATTAAGTGCTGTGGAACATAGGCAGGGTAATGCTGCTGCAGTCGTCGTTTATGGACTTCCTAGAGGCCCCTGGTTGGCCACTATGTGAACAGACTGCTGGACTTGATGGGCCTCGGTCTGATCCAGCAGGGCTTTTCTTATCTTCTCCCCTCCAAGCCAGGCCTTGCAAATAGCCACAAGCCAAGCTCCATCAATCTTCTGAGATTCTCAGCCACTTTTTAAATTTCCCCCAGCGGGAAAAAAAAAAGCAAAGCCGTTTATGTGCTCTTTAAACACGTTTATTTTCAACATGGAAAAAAGGGGAAAGCAGCTCATGCCTTCCCCACTGAACCAGTAAGACTCTCTCCACCGGCTTTAGGTTTCCCACCTTATCAGTCTTCAGATCAGACATTTGAGGGTGGCGGTTCGATGCACAAAAATGCCGTGTTCCGCTGCTTCTTGCAAAGATAAGGTTCTCAACTTTTACCCACTGATCTGCCCGGACTGCAGTTGGCTGCCGAGGCCCCAACCCTACCTTTCAGGTCACCCTCCAGAGGAGCCATAAACAGTGTTCCAACGGTTGCGGCAACAGATTAACGCCAGGGAACAATAAGATACCTGGGCAAAGAGGACATTACATGAAAGTACGCAAGGGGGACAGGTTTTCCCATACACAGAGTTATGAACTCCGCTGTGATATTTCACTCTTGCAATGCCAGGATGGCCAACTGGTGGCCACTGTTTTCCAAAGACACTTTTAAGCACGGTGTAGTTTAAAACAATATTACACTCTGCTAGATTTGCAAGGGAAAGTACTATGTCTTCATGCATTTTCTAGCTAGTATGTTTTAGGGCACCTGACCTGGATGGCCCAGGGAAGCAGAGGAGGGAGCACGTTATGCCAATTCAAGGAGACATAAGAACGTAAGCAAAGCCCTGCTGGATCAGACCGAGGCCCATCAAGTCCAGCAGTCTGTTCACACAGTGGCCAACCAGGTGCCTCTGGGAAGCCCACAAACAAGACGGCTGCAGTAGCACCGTCCTGCCTGTGTTCCACAGCACCTAATGTAATTCTGGAGAGAATAGGTACGCATCATGACTAGTATCCATTTTTACTAGTAGCCATGGATAGCCCTGTCCTCCATAAACATGTCCACTCCCCTCTTCAAACCTTAGAACATAAGAACCAAAACCAAGGGTCAGACCAAGGTCCATCAAGTCCAGCAGTCTGTTCACACAGTGGCCAACCAGGTGCCTCTAGGAAGCCCACAAACAAGACGACTGCAGCAGCATTACTCTGCCAATATTCCACAGCACCTAATATAATGGCATGCTCATAAGAACATAAGAAAAGCCCTGCTGGATCAGGCCAAGGCCCATCAAGTCCAGCCATCTGTTCACAGTGGCCAACCAGGTGCCTCTGGGAAGCCCACAAACAAGACGGCTGCAGCAGCAGCACTATCCTGCCTGTGCTCCACAGGATCTAAGATAATAGGCATGCTCCTCTGAGACTAGAGAATAGGTATGCATCATTTTGACTAGTAGCCATTGATAGCCCCATCCTCCATAAGAAAAGCCCTGCTGGATCAGACCAAAGCCCATCAAGTCCAGCAGTCTGTTCACACAGTGGCCAACTAGCTGCCTCTAGGAAGTGAACAAGCAAGACGACTGCAGCAACATCCTGCCTTTGTTCCACAGCACCTAATATAATAGGCATGCTCCTCTGATCCTGGAGACAGCAGAGTAACCTCAGGGAACAAGGCTGACAGGCTGAGCCTGTTTTTGAAGGGACCAGTCACTCCACAGCTTCAGGAAGTCACTAGAAGTGCACCGTGCTTGCTGCTGTTATAACTTTGTGGCACATGAAGGTGGGAGCAGACTAAGCCCCAGAGCAGAGTGTTCAGTGTGACGCAGGGAGTGGCAGCGGGACTTGGAGGAAACCCAGCAGAATAACCTGTCACAGACAGGCAGAGCCTGGTTTCAAGATTGCTTGACAAGGGACCAGTGCAGTCAAGTCTTATCCCAGCGCACCTTCCTCCTCACCAGTCAGAGAGGGTAAGCGGCAGCGACACTGTGCAGGCGCACTGGTCAAGGAGACATTGCCAGCTATTGGAACGAGAAATGTTTGCCTTCACGCCCAACCTTCGACCTCTCGCTTGAGTACCTTTGGACATATTTCTGGACACGACGGATGATGCGAACAACATGCAGGCATTCGAAAGTGCACCAAGAGGGAACTGAAGATCAAATTGCACGTTACTTTGATAAAGATTGCGCCATTGCCGTACGCGGCATTTTAACCAAATAATGACAGCAAAAGAACACCCCAAGGAGCTTAAAGCCTGAAGGCCAAAACAGCCATGACGGCAGGAGACCCGGGACCAGATCTCACCCGGAATTTTTGAAGGCTAGCAACTGCGGAAGGAGGGCCTGATTCAGATTTGTGCCATGTCACAAGGCGTTGCCGACAAGGAGGGGTTTGAGCCTGTTGGGAGAGAAACAGCAGCATTTCCGGGGGAAGGGGGGGATGGGCAGAGAGATGGGAGCCCTTTGGGCAACTGTAGGCAAAATAACTGGAAGAGTGAAGATGAGGTGCCAAAGCATCCTTTCGCAAGACAGAAGCCAGATTAAGGGGTTAGAGAGGCTTCCAAAATTCTACATATCCAACCACCCCCCCTCCAAGGTTAGGACTTTCAAAGTGGCTTTGTTTCTACAGTATAGTCACACTGCTCCATTGTTTTAGTTGTACAGAGGGCTGGACGCATGCCAGCTGCTACCGCAGGGGTACACAGTAGGGGTGGTGCCCGTTGGTGCCATGGCGCTCACATATGCTGGCCATAATTAGACAAGGAGTTGAAAATAAAACTGCTATCATACTCCCTTGTACAAATCTATGGTGAGACCACACTTGGAATACTGTGTAGTTCTGGTCACCACACCTAAAAAAGGATATTGCAGAGCTTGAGAAGGTACAGAAAAGAGCAACCAAAATGATCAGGGGACTAGAGCAACTGCCCTATGGGGAGGGGTTAAAACACTTAGGGCTGTTTAGCTTGGAAAGAAGGTGGCTGAGGGGAGACAAGATAGAGGTCTATAAAATTATGCATGGTTTGGAGAGAGTGGACAGGGAGCAGCTTTTCTCCCTCTCCCATAATACTAGAACGCGGGGTCATCTGCTGAAGCTGGAGGATGAGAGATTCAAAACATAAAAGGAAGTATTTTTCACACAATGCATAGTTAAATTGTGGAACTCCCTGCCCCCAAATGTGGTGATGGCTGCCAACTTGGAAGGCTTTAACAGGGGAGTGGACACATTCATGGAGGAAAGGGCTATTCATGGCTACTAGTTAAAACGGATACTAGTCATGTTGCATACCTATTCTCTCCAGGATCAGAGGAGCATGCCTATTATATTAGGTGCTGTGAAACACAGGCAGGGTAATGCTGCTGCAGCCGTCTTGTTTGTGGGCTTCCTAGAGGCACCTGGTTGGCCGCTGTGTGAACAGACTGCTGGACTTGATGGGCCTCGGTCTGATCCAGCACGGCTTTTCTTATGTTCTTATGACACTTTTCTTGATGCCCGCCAACAGTTTTTTTAGAAAGTGACCAGGTAGGGCTTTTACCCAGCAAGGCTACTGGTTGGCTATTGGCAATTTAATTGGCTGTACAGTTTTAAAAAAAAAACATTAGTTTGACGACAGCTGCTATCACCGCACAAGGATCCTCACTGTGCAATTGAAGGTAAGCTGGGGCAGCCATTTTGTTGCTGGTTCTACCTCCTGCGGCAGCCATTTTGTGGCTGCGCCTGCCAGACTCTGTCAGAAGTTGAAAGGTGACCACTGGCTCACAAAGGTTGGGGACCTCCACACTACGAGTGTGAACACATGAAGCTGCCTTACACTGAATCAGACCCTTGGTCCATCCAAGTCAGTATTGTCTACTCAGACTGGCAAGCGGCTCTCCAGGGTCTCAGGCAGAGGTCTATCCCATCACCTACTTGCCTGGTCCCTTTAACTGGAGATTGAACCTGGGACCTTCTGCAAGCCAAGCAGATGCTCTGCCACTGAGCCACGGCCCCTCCCCTTGCAAATACTGCAAAGAAAATCTCGAGAAGCTCCCACATGATTGCCTCCAAATTCTTTACATTTAGTGTTTATGTCAATGTGTAGGCACACATGCCATTGGACAGATTACAAAATTGTGCTTTTTTTTGCTGTTTTACTACTGTGTTTTATTGGTAGTATAAAGTGAAGATATAAATGAACCAACGGACCTGAAAACTGGAGCTTATTGTATGTGTTCCAACTCCAAAAAATTGTCTTTAGGATTGCTCCTAGTTAAACTTGAATTCCAGAAAAGTGAAACAAAACAAAACTGTAGAACAGCTGAGAAACTGGCTGGTGAAGACCTGCAAACCCCAGCAAAAGATCCTGGGGGAGTGTGGGGTGGAGGTAATTGAATTTCCTGCATTGCGCAGGGGGTGGGACTAGCTCTACATTACTATGCCTGTTATACAGAAGCTCGCTCCTTCCGCAACTCAGCATGTTCAGTTTTCAGCAGACTGATAAAACTTCGCCAACGGGCAAAACGACTGCCACAAACTCCCAACAGTCCATAGCAAACTTAGGCATCTATACTGACTAACAGCTATAGTTACAATTCATTTCAGCCATTACTGGGAAAAGATGCAGAACTCGATTCGATTAGAGATAACCGGTGCTCCATCACCTTCAGAGAGGTCATTGCCTATTAAAGAAAGAAGAAATCACTTTAATTTACATTACATGTTACTTTACTTGTATTGTTATTGCACCAGAAAAACATTACCTGTTAATTTATGTGGGTCCCAACACAGCACCCATGACTAAATCGTTAGGCTATATCCCCGTCACTATAGCCAGAGGCCTCCTGTCCCTTCAAGAAGCCACCGATGATCAGAAGACTGTGCATATTAATCCAGCTGATCATCCTTGCCTTTGCAGATGTGGCTGGTAAGGTGAGAAACTGACAAAACAGATTTTCTATTGGGGACTGTGTTCACACCACTCTTCAGACAGCACTATCTAGAAAGACATGTATGGATGTACGCAGAGTTAAATGGTGGAACTCCCTGCCCCAGGATGTGGTGATGGCTGCCAACTGGGAAGGCTTGAAGAGGGGAGTGGACATGTTCATGGAGGAGAGGGGTATTCAGGGCTACTAGTGTCACGGTCTCTGACATAATTATGGTATTCTGTGAACATGTGCAGAAACTGAGCCACTGCAGAGGTTTGTATAACGAAAAGCCTGTGTAATGCAAACAGGCTGACAGAATTCTCTCAAGGTCAGCTCTTTCAAGAGCTAACTATGTCACTCTGATCTTGTCCTTGAAGGGGGAAGAGCAGAGCACCTTCCATCTATCAGTCAGATGTAACTAAAATCACCCTTTCTGACTCAGCTGCCAGATGTCAGAATCTCACAAGCAGAACACTTTTGCCCTTCTCAAGGTCTCAAGATATCTTAATGTGCTAAGAGTGCATTAATAGCTTAAACTGTGCTTTTTATAACTTAAAGGCATTAAAGGTTCCTGCGGTCCTATCAAGTAATATGCTTTCTTGCCTTCTGTAATCTGCTCAAGGCTGTGTATTACTAACAGATGGTCACAAAGTGACAATGTAAACAATAATTGTGTTTTATGAGTTACAGTTAAACGTTGTGCTACAGATTTCTAAGTAGTCTCATTTAATGCATATTGTCCTAACGAAGAGGATGGTATAAACATTATGTATATAATGTGATCATGAAACTCAGAAATGAGTGTTTATACTTTAAGCAAAATAGACTGAAATGTCAGGCTGCTATCTCGGTTTCGTTATTGCCTCTGTCTCTGTGTTGTATTGTCTGCCCCCCAAGGTCGCATACCTAGGCCTGGGAACCCAGCTCCTGGGAAACTGTATTCAGCCTGTACGTGTAATCTCCCGCCTTTCCTGCCTTATAATATCTCCCAGCTAGTGAGCCTCTCATAGCTGTCATTTTATTCGTTTGCACTGTATGCCTAATTGACCAGTAAAAGCCATCTGTTTGGACTCTATATGACTTTGTGGTGTTTTCTGGTTCTGTGGGCCAAGGGCTGACATTATGACAGCTATCCCCTTCTCTTCACCATTCTACTAGCCAGGCTGGAGCCCAGGGGGGTTCGCCTGCCACTTGGATGGGAGCTGTGCAGCTCTCCAGGTGATCTACACCCTGGAGCCCTTCTCTGAGGATCCTACTCTGTTACAAGACTTAATCGCTGAACTTTTCCGGACGACCCGAGAGGTTTGCCGCTTGAGGGGACTGGTACAGGAACAGTGGCAATCTCTTAAAGGACGTCTCTGGATGTTAACGTCGGAGGATACTGATGCTCGTCTAGATCTTCAGGACTTGGATCAATTACTGGACGATGCCCGATTGGCGACTGAGGATTTACAAATATTAACTGGACTTTTGGATAATCTTATTTCTCGAGAAACTCTTTCTACCATGGCGGGAGCCCCACCGGAGGGTTTTTCCCTGATCCCGGATGCAGCCAGCTGTCAGGCTGAGGCCAAGCGAGTCGCTATTAGCACCGCTCTTCTCCTTGTGGAATGTACAAAGGACACCCCGGTAGCCACCTTGGCTCAAGTTTTGACCTCGACCTTCGGAGCCGAGGCACCCGCACTGGCGGTTCGAGTACAACCTCTGCTGGGCGGGGAACCCGACCCCATACTCTCACTCCTAGAGACAGAACTTTTGCCGCGCATTACGGCAGAGACTGCCCTGAGACTTGAGAACGCCAAAGTTCTTGCGGATCAGCAAGCCGCCGAAGCGGCTAAGGTCGCAAGAGAGAGAGAGGCTGCGGAAGCAGCCAGGGCGGCTGCAGCAAGGATTAGGAATCAGGCGAACGTGGACACGCGCCCTAAGGGCAATGTACTAGGGCTATCAGGTCTGTCCTTTTCCCCGGCGTTTGTCCCGTCGCGCGCGACCCAACGCGCACGCCGTTTGGCTGACCGACGTCGAGACTCAGAAGAGTCTGAAGACGAGGATTTATATGGGGATAGCTCTCAATGGGCCACAAGCTTCCGGACCAGTAAGCCTCATCTTACTGGTGGCCCAAGTGAGGAGGCTCATCTCTTAAGAGCCCAGAATCGGGAGCTCTCCGACCGTGTTGATCAACTCCAGGAAGTAATGGAACGTATGCTTCAGGAGAACAGGCAATTACAACAAACCCTGATAGCTCTGAGACAGCCCGTTCCGATACCGGGTCAGGGGGTACCCGTACAGCCACCCGCTAATGTGCCTGCTCCACCCTTGCCTCCTGGAGCTCCTGTTGCTCCTCCGCCCGGACCACCCGTGCAACCACCCGCTAATGTGCCTGCTCCACCCTTGCCTCCTGGAGCTCCTGTTGTCCCTCCGCCCGGACCACCCGTGCAACCGGGTCAACCTGCGCCCGGTCCTTGGAAGCAACTCAAATTGAGGACTACGTATGACGGATCTCTCGAGACTTTGCCTTGTTTCTTGCATCAAGTGGACAGTTATATGCGAGAACAAGGACAACTTTTCCCCACGGAAGACAGCCGGGTGCGTTACGTAGCTTCCCTTCTGACAGGTAAAGCGGCTGACTGGATGGTCCTCCAGTTTGACACCCGCTCTCGTGCTATTCGTTCCCTCAACAACTTCATGACTGCCCTGAGAAGGAGGTTTGAGGACCCCTTCCTGGGGGAAAGAGCCAAAACGGAACTCTTACAATTAAAACAAGGCTCTGCTACAGTTCGAGAATTTGCCGATGAATTTCAACGACTGGCAAGTAAAATTGTAGGTTGGCCCGAGACCACCCTGATCCATCATTTCAGGGAAGCCTTGCATCCTGACATTCTGAACTGGTCTTACATGCGAGGCGATCCCGATACCCTCGAAGACTGGATCCTATTAGCCGAGGAAGTGGAAAGCCACCGACGCTTCATTTCTCTCGTCCGTCAAAAGCACAAGGAAAAAGGCACCCAAAAGCCTCAACCCAAGGCACCACTGCTCGTCCCACGAAATCCCCCACGTCCGCCCCAGGAACGTGAAGCCCGATTTCAGAGGGGTGCCTGTCTTACTTGCGGAGAAATGGGCCACTTTGCAGCCGTTTGCCCACGCCGCCAGGAAATATTTCGTCCCAGCACGACAACCCGCGCCCGAGGTCGTCCACCACGCAGAGGCACCGCGGCCACCCGCAGCGCAGCTCCGGGAAGACCCACACCCTCTGCACTCCATGCCGGGGACCCAGCCTCCCTGCCTACTACCAACGACCCCGCCGGGTCTCGGATTACAAGTGCCCCATTGGGGGACGATTTTCCCTCTTCGGATGAGGAAAATCCTTGGATTTCTCCAGCCTTAAACCTGGAATCTCCCCTCGACTTGTCAAAAAACGGCTCCGGTCTGTGGTGAATGGAGCGTCTCCACAGACCTCTCAGGATCTTCCTATCAAACCGAATGCTCCTACCAAAATTAAAGACGTGGACTCCACCGTCTACGTGGATGCAGTTTTACAGCAACTTAACGGTGGCCCACAAATCCCCGTCAAAGCACTAATTGACTCCGGTTGCTGTCGCACTCTCATAAGCGAAACCACTTTTGCTGCACTCAGAGCCGACTCTGAGGCTTTACCCGCCCCCGTCCAATTTGCCCAAATGGACGGAAGCCATTTCCAGGGGGGTCCAGTTGATCACCGCACCATAGGGGTGGCAATGGGAATTGGTTCCCACTGGGAACAAATAGACTTCACTATAGCCCCTATCCGATTTGAAGTGGTCTTGGGAATTAACTGGATTAAAGGACATAGTCCCAGTATTGATTGGGAAACAAACACTATCTCCTTCGCTAGTCCCACCTGCGACCAGCATCGGCAAAACTTTGCTCTGCTATATCCGCCCGTTCCAGCATTAACCTCTACTGCCCCAGCACCACCGGCTCTACCCGCTGTATACCGGGACTTTGAAGATGTCTTCGACCTTAAGGAATGTGATGCCTTACCCCCCCCACCGGGCCTCAGACTGTGCGATTGAAGTGGTAAAGGACTGCACATTAACCAAGAGTAAGATTTACCCTATGAGCGCTTCCGAGCGCACTGTCCTCCGGGACTTTTTGGACAAAAACCTCGCCAGAGGGTTCATTCGCCCTTCGAATGCCCCAAACTCGGCCCCCGCGTTTTTCGTCCGGAAAAAAGAGGGCGACCTTCGCCTGTGCATTGACTTCAGAAAGCTCAATGCGGTTACCCAGACCAATGCCTATCCTATCCCATTAATATCCGATATTTTGGGACAATTACAGGAAGGCCGTGTGTTCTCTAAATTAGACTTGGTGGAAGCTTACTACCGAGTCCGTATCCGCGAAGGGGATGAGCACCTCACTGCCTTCTCTAGCTGTTTCGGAATGTATGAATTCCTTGTGATGCCGTTCGGATTAAAAGGGGCTCCGGGGGTCTTCATGCAACTCATCAATGAAATCCTACATGACCTTCTATATCGTGGGGTGGTGGTCTACTTAGATGACATTCTCATTTATTCGAAAACTATGGACGAGCATGTGGCTCTGGTCAGGGAAGTTCTGCAACGCCTGCGTAACCATCAACTTTTCGCAAAACTAGCTAAGTGCGAATTTCACCAAAGCAAACTCACGTTTTTGGGATACATCATCTCCCACCAAGGTCTTCGCATGGACCCCGCCAAAGTCCAAGCCGTCCTCGATTGGACTCCCCCCACCAACCGGAAGCAAGTACAGCAATTTCTGGGATTTGCAAACTTCTATCGAGGATTCATCCCTAACTTCGCCCAGGTGGCTCTACCCATTACGGACCTACTGAAAACTAAAGGAAAAGTAAGCTCGGCTGCCTTGCCCTCCGCGAAAATCCTATGGACTGAGCAATGCCAAGCCGCCTTTCTGGCCCTCAAACGCCTCTTCACTTCGGAGCCGGTGCTACAGCACCCAGACCCAAATCAAATGTTCATTGTGCAAGTCGATGCTTCCGATGTAGCCATGGGAGGGGCTCTCCTCCAGCAAGGACCGGATGGTCTTCTTCACCCTTGCGCTTACTTTTCAAAAAAATTTGCGCACGCTCAATTAAACTGGCCCATCTGGGAGAAAGAGGCCTCAGCAGTTCATCATGCACTGACTCTATGGCGACAATTCTTGGAAGGGTCTAAAGTCCCCTTTGAGGTTTGGACCGATCACAAAAATCTAGCTGCCCTCACGGGGTCCCATAAGCTATCGGCGAAACAACAACGGTGGGCGGAGTTCTTTGCGCAGTTCCGTTTCACCCTGAAGCACGTCCCTGGGAAACAGAACGTTCTTGCGGATGCCCTCTCCCGTTTACCACAATATCCGGTAAAACTCGAAAGACCCACCAACTCTCTGTTCACCCCTATGCAACGTGGGGCTCTACCTATGCTGGCTGTACAAACTCGATCCCAGCATCAGCACACCTTACCCAACGTACAAGCTCCGCCAGCTCAACCGGCTGCCCAGCCGCCACCGCAACAAACCGGAGTTCCCGCCCTTCCTACCCCTCCGACCGCCCAGCCGCCTGCAGTCTGCGCGCCGCCGCACATAAGCACTAGCCCCATAACTGTTTCTAAGATCTCCATGGCCGACGGGGGGGCCCCCTCCAAAATCCCCATCTCCGAGTCCTTTTTAACTGTCCTTCGGGACCAGTGCCTTTTAGAACGTTCCGCTCATACCCTACCTCCTGGTGTTTTGGAACAAGGAGGATCCTGGTACAAGGACTCGAAATTATATGTCCCCAAGGCTCTCCGAAAGGACGTTTTACATTTAGCCCATGGAGCCAAAACAGCTGGGCACTTTGGGTTTCTGAAAACCCTTCACTTATTGCGCAGACAGTTCTGGTGGGGGGGAATGCGTTCCGACATTGACTCCTTCATCCGCAGCTGTCCCGTTTGTGCCGCTGCGAAACGATCGCAGGGCAAACCCCCGGGACTGCTACAACCTCTTGAAACGCCCAGCACACCTTGGGAAGTGATTGCTATGGACTTCATGACTGATCTCCCTCTCAGTGGGGGTAAAACTGTGTTGTGGGTTGTTACTGATTTGTTTTCTAAGCAAATACATTTGATTCCATGCGCAGGGATCCCCTCTGCTCAGAAACTGGCCCGCCTCTTCGTGACGCATATCTTTCGTTTACATTCGTTTCCGCGTAAGATAATTTGTGACCGCGGCAGTGGTTTCGTTTCTAAGTTTTGGAAAGCTTTCCTCAAGTTGGTGGGAGTGGAACAAGGGTTGTCTAGTGCATACCATCCTCAAACTGATGGTCAAACTGAACGTGTCAATGCTGTACTTGAATGTTATTTACGCTGTTATGTTAACTACCACCAGGATAACTGGGTAGAACTGTTACCTTTAGCAGAATATGCCTACAATAATGCCATGCATCAATCCACAGGTTTTAGCCCATTTTTTGCTGTGTATGGACAAGATTTCAGTCCCATCGCTCCTACAGATGATATAGAGGGGGAGGGGAACTCCGACATTGCCTCCTGGGCACACGCCCTCCGTACCACTTGGCCCTGGCTCGTTAGCAACCTCGACCGAGCCAAACGTAAATACAAAGCACAAGCTGACAAACATCGCTCCCCCGGGGGTGATCTGCAAGTGGGTACTTTGGTTTACCTTTCCACCAAAAATCTCCGTTCCACCCAACCGTGCCATAAGCTCAGTGCTAAATACATTGGCCCTTTCCCCATCACCCGGGTCATAAACCCTGTCACGGTGGAACTGGCTCTCCCCAAATCCTTGAGGCGTGTGCATCCTGTTTTCCACATTAGCCTCCTCAAACCCCATGTTGCTTCTCCACGGTGGCATCCGGACCCACCTCCTGCGCAACCCATCATGGTGGGGGGGGAGGAACACTTCGAAGTCTCCAAGATCCTTGACTCCCGTGTTCACCATGGCAACCTGCAATATTTGGTCCGTTGGAAACATTTCCCCCCTGCCTATGACGAATGGGTACGCGCACGGGATGTCTCCGCCCCCGACCTCGTCGACGCCTTTCACATTGCTTACCCAGATCGGCCAGCCCCCTTGCGAACTGGGAGGGGGCCTTGAGGGGAGCAGAATGTCAGGCTGCTATCTCGGTTTCGTTATTGCCTCTGTCTCTGTGTTGTATTGTCTGCCCCCCAAGGTCGCATACCTAGGCCTGGGAACCCAGCTCCTGGGAAACTGTATTCAGCCTGTACGTGTAATCTCCCGCCTTTCCTGCCTTATAATATCTCCCAGCTAGTGAGCCTCTCATAGCTGTCATTTTATTCGTTTGCACTGTATGCCTAATTGACCAGTAAAAGCCATCTGTTTGGACTCTATATGACTTTGTGGTGTTTTCTGGTTCTGTGGGCCAAGGGCTGACATGAAAGGAAAAGAAGCCCATATATGGTCATGGAGAGCTGAGCAGCTGTAACTAAGCCATTACTGCACTGCTCAGAATATTTGACAGAGGGAATAAAAGGTATCCCTCTTGATGGATAAGAAAGTGGGGATAAAAGATTTCTCTTCACTCTTAATGAGTCTAGAAACAGTATAAATAAAGCTAGTTAGCCCAGAGATTTAGAACCTTCCAAAAGGCTCTCAGAAAAGGCTAAATGGTATGTATGGTTTAAATACTTTACTCTAGACTGTGAATTAGATACTTTGAACTAAATCAGAATAATTTGACTGTTATATTTTATAAGTTGGATTTTGCAACTGAATAGTATGTAAGACTTGCTTGCTTTTACTGCATACATTATAAATACATACATTGTATTTTGACAAGTTTTTATAGAAGTGTTAAAGACTTGATAATCTGCATTTATACATATTTTACTAGAAGTATATCAATAAAAAGACTTGCTTTTTAAAAGTAAGTAAAGTGGTTGAGTCCTGCTTACTCAATGATTGGCTGAATAAGATACCTTCACTTCTCAGTAAGTGAAACATTCTAAGAGCCTGTCATCTGAACAGCACGACCCGCTTCACTAGTTAAAATGGAGACTAGGCATGACACATACCTATTCTCTCCAGGATCAGAGGAACATGCCTGTTATATTAGGTGTCGTGGAACACAGGCAGGATAATGCTGCTGCAGCCATCTTGTCTGTGGGCTTCCTAGAGGCACCTGGTTGGCCACTGTGTGAACAGACTGCTGGCCTTGATGGGCCTTGGTCTGATCCAGCATGGCTTTTCTCATGTTCTTATGTATTTGATTTCTATCCCACCCTTTTCCAACAGGGGCGCTATCAGCAATAAAATCATACACAACTGATCCACAAAAAATATACTCATAAAACACATACATATGTATTTATGTGGTGGAAAGTTCCGTCAAGCTGACTCACGGCAACCCCGAAGGGTTGTCAGGGCAAGAGACGCTCAGAGGTGGTTTGCCATTGCCTGCTTCTGTGTGGGGTGAGAGGAGCGGGGAATCAATCTAATCCAGATTAGAGTCTGCCGCTCTTAACCACTACACTGCTCTGGCTCTCATTTCAAACCTCAGTAACTGGAGGCGGCGCCCTAGCAATAAATTCCCTCCTTTACCTCATTTCGCCAGTCTAAAGGGAATCACCAAACATGGGTAAAATTTCCAGGAGCAATGTCAGGACCAACCAGTTCAGTTAGATCAACAGCGGCTGCCTTGATTCAGACATCACACAAACCTATAGCGTATTCAAACTAATTATAGTTTAAGATGACGGTCTGGAAATCCGCTTCACTTTACTAACTCTCAGAACAGAATCTAAAAACACGGTTTAAAGTTTATTAGCCACAGTTAGTCTTAACTATGGTTTCTTATGATGTACGAACTCAGTAAACCTGCTTTCACACATGCCGAATAACGCACTTTCAATCCACTTTCAATGTACTTTAACGATCATTTGCAAGTGGGTGTTGCCATTTCGCACAATAAAATCCAGCTGCAAAGTGGACTGAAAGTGGATTATTTGGCATGCATGAAAGCGCCCATAGTGTTAACATGACAAAACCAGAAGCAAAAAAAAATTGCAATAAAGCAACTATAAAATGTAAATAAATGTGTTTTAACATTTGATAAGGTCCTATATCTGCAACCTTGTTTCTCAACAAGAGATTTGAAGGACTTCCACCAGTAACAAGCCAAGCATGAAAACCGCTGTCTCCTTACCCTTTCTAGTGATTCTTCCAAAACGGCTTTACTTTCAAGGGTCAGAGGCTCTTCGTCCACATCAGCTTTTTGTTCTGCGCTTCCTAGAGTATAACTTGGACATTCGGCAGTTATTAGGAGCATGACTATCGTCTAGTTAAAGCAAGAAGTTTGACAAGGTCTCAAATTAAGTCACATTAAACAACTACGACAGCCGCACCAGTAGCATCTCCTGCAGCCGGGTAAGGCACCAAGCGATTGAGGTGTGCCTTACTTCAACAGGTCCTCTCCTAGTATTTTATTACAAGCCTTGAGGGCCTCAACCATAGGCAACAACTGCCATTTGCCCAGGTGAATCCACACCAGAGAATTCGCTACTGACATGTACTGCACTAGTACAGAATTAAATATAAGGGTATGATAATAAATATTATTAAAACTTTACAAACAGCATACCAAAAGTGGATAATAATCAATGTTTCTTAATGCGGTGTTACACGCTAACCAACTGCTGTACTCCCCCTTTTCATTCTTGCATTAATTTGTGTAATCCTAAATAAGCACCTATATTTGTAAAAATGTATAAGAATCACAGCTAGACAGGATCAAATCCTTTTGTTTTACTACCAGACAGCCGTCATACAAGTTTAACAGCACAGCTAATTTTCTTTTCTTTCTTTTTAAAATTATTTTTATTTTTATGGGGTACAGAAATAAAAAAGGAAAAAACAAATAGGGAAAGTATAACATTTCATTCCATTCTTTGTCCATGCCCGTTACATCCCACTTTCCTAAACTTTACCCCAACTATAGTCTCCTAAAGGGTTACAAAATATAATCGATAAGTCTGATCTCGTCATTTCCATTTCATTTCAATGATCAATAAATATGATCTCATATTATCATTCATTTATGTAAATTATCTATAGACATCCTATCTACTTATAAACTCTTACGCTTTTAAACCATTATAGCCACATCTAGTGTCCAGTTTCTAAACCCCAACTCTGCTACTAACCAGTATATAACAATATAGCTCTTTCTAATACCTATCATCATCCCCTATTTTATGCATATCTATCAAAAAACGGTTGCCATCTCAGCTTGGCACAGCTAATTTTCTAGCAGCAACATTTAAGGATAAGTTTCGTAATTCAAAGGTTGCATAAGAAAAACATGGTAACCTCACTGGTTTCACACCAGGCTTCATACAAGGCAACATCACCGCATATAACCATACCTATTTCAAGGCAAGGTGTCTTTTCTACTTAGCGCAAATGGATTGATATGCATCGGTGATGGTGACATGAAATGGTTATAACCAAGAGTAGTTATAAGAATCGGGGGGGCTAGAAGGAGGTTGCGTTCATTGCCATCTACTTAAATGCCAGCAAGGGTCAGAGACATTTCTCACTCCCCCGCTCCTCTATGTGTATCTGAATGGAAAAAATGTGTTTGAGGTTGAACCCATGCACCCAAAAAAAAAATCACACTCCTGAAATTTAAAGATAGGAGCTAACGAGTGGGGTTCCCAACTGCATAGAGAGAATATCATGTCCCTTTAGTAGAGGCTTAATGAAACGTGACCCCGATGCCCTGAAAATCTTCAGCTGCCCATTTCCACACAATAAGAACATAAGCAGTCTGTTCACACAATGGCCAACCAGGTGCCTCTAGGAAGCCCACAAACAAGACGACTGCAACAGCACCATCCTGCCTGTGTTCCACAGCACCTAATATATTCGGCATGCTTCTCTGATCCTGGAGAGAATAGATATACCTCTACAAAAATAAACCTCTACAAAAGACACAGGACATTTTTTTCCAGGCCAGTTGGCAGCCCTGGCAAGGAGTACCTCCCATCAAATTCCTTGCACAAGAGAAAGCAGCCCCGGAGCTCTGAGACTGCTACCCAAGGCCCACACTATTTAAATTCCCCAATCCAATCAGGAAAGGAATAGAAAGTTCACTTTTAAATATTATTTCTTACCTTTCAAGACAGTCAATGTTTAAACAGAACAAATCTCGTTTGTAATCGAGATGTCTTGGCGTGCATCTGTAAACGCTTCCAAGCGTCATCTTGCATCCCGAGCAAAACAAACTTTCGATAACACTAGAAAAACAAAACAATAAGAACTTAATTTGAAAAACACCATGGTTATGCTAACATGTCCTCCAGAATGTCCTATCTTTGACAGCCTTGCTCAGATCTTGCAAATTGAGTGCTGTGGCTTCCTTTATTGAGTCAATCCATCTCTTGGTGGGTCTTCCTCTTTTCATGCTGCCCTCAACTTTTCCAAGCATGATTGTCTTTTCTAGTGACTGTCTTCTCATAATGTAACCAAAATACGACAGCCTCAGTTTAGTCATTTTAGCTACTAAGGTCAGTTCAGGCCTGATTTGATCTACAACCCACTGATTTGTTTTTGGCAGTCCATGGTATCCGTAACACTCTCCTCCAACACATTTCAAAGGAATCAATGGAGCTTACAAGAATTAAAAACATTTTCATTAAAAACCAAAAATAAAACCCCAAATATATCTTATGTTACAGTTTAGAATATGGTACAAAGAGGCAGCACGTGGCTCAAAATAATAAACATCAATATCAGAAAACAATTGTGTTTGTCTTGCTGTCAAATGTATTGAAAATAGACCACCAAAACAAATGAAAAGTTGTGTCAAAACGCATACACACAATAGCCTCGCAGGGCTGAAAATATAGGAAAGCCGAACAGCTAAACAAAAATGAAGCCTCCCGGGCTGAATATAAACCAAAAAAGATATGGTTATAAGCAATACACAACAATAGTGGTGGTTATAAGCAATACACAATGGTGGTATTACAATCACAATAGTAACAAAACAAAAATGCGGTCCAAGGTGGGTCCATCGCAAAGACGCGTTTCGAATCTTCTTCAGTTTGCCGACCCAACCACTCTTAGAGAAGGAATTAGAACTTAGTAGAATGGTTCATCACATGTATAACCCCATCTGATACTACAAGATGTTAAGGTTTTTTCATGAAAATTTTCAATCCGGCCTCGGCCTTTGCTGCTTGTCAAGCAAAGGCTTTCCTATATTTTCAGCCTTTTGGCACTGCCTTAAGCTCTGCGAGGCCAGCCCTGCGAGGCTATTGTGTGTGTGTTTTTTGACACACTTTTCATTTGTTTTGGTGGTCTATTTTCAATACATTTGACAGTAAGACAAACACAATTGTTGTTTTTTAATATTGATGAGCCACGTGCTGCCTCTTTGTACAGTTACCACTATTTTCAGCATAGGTTCCGTCTTTCTCCAGTTTAACAGTTTAGAATACAGCAATGTTCTCCTTCCTGCCTGCACAAGTGAGAGAAGTGTCGTTCTCACAATCACAACAGAAAAAAGTAGTTTCACTATCTCAGTATCACTATCTCAATATCACACTGAAATAACATTCCTTCCTATGAGTAGTATAGATATTCACAAGCACTAGATAGACATGAGCAGATTTTGGCCTGCCGGCTATGTTGCAGTGCCTAAGGTCGGTGGTTACATCTGAACAAAAGGTAAGGATGAACTGTCTATGAAGAACCCCTCTTGAACTCTTTGGTCTACGTATAGTGAGAACCATATCATGATTTACATGCCCACCCAATAGCTGTAGAGTGTTGTTGTTTTTTGCCTGATTCATTTTTTGACTACTAAATATATCACTTTCCAGTTCCTAAATTTAATTGCAAAAAATCCCCAAAAAAGCAACCCTAAGCATGTTACTGCTTCAAAATAAATATAGAGAGAATTAGAAGAAGAGTTGGTTTTTATATGTCGACTTTCTCTGCCACTTAAGAGAGACTCAAACCGGCTTACAATCACCTTCCCTTCCCCTTCCCACAACAGACACCCTGTGAGGTAGGTGGGGCTGAGAGAGTATGACTGACCCAAGGTCACCCAGCTGGCTTCGTGTGTAGGAGTGGGGAAATGAATCCAGTACACCAGATTAGCCTCTGCCGCTCATGTGGAGGAGTGGGGAATCAAACCCGGTTCTCCAGATCAGAACCCACCACTCCAATCCACCGCTCTTAACCACTACACCACACTGGCTCTTTAAAGCATCAAAAGCTGGTATAAACGCAGTGGCTAAGACTTGAGTTACAAACCAGAAAGGCCATAATTCAAACCGCAACTCTGTCATGAATTCATTATGTGACTTTAGGTAAGTCATGTTCAGGCTTCCCCTCCCATGAGGATTATGCTACCACAAGACATTGCCTGATGCATTGCGATATTGTGAGTTACATTTTGATAAGGAAAATCTTTGAACCAGACTGCTTACCTTCCCTTGAGGTTTTTAAGCAGAGGCTAGATGGCCATCTGTCAGCAATGCTGATTCTATGACCTTAGGCAGAACATGAGAGGGAGGGCATCTTGGCCATCTTCTGGGCGTGGAGTAGGGGTCACTGGGTGGGGGGAGGTAGTTGTGAATTTACTGCACTGTGCAGGGGGTTGGACTAGATGGCCCTGGTGGTCCCTTCCAACTCTATGATTCTATTACTTTTTTATCTTTTTGTATATGTATTTTAGCTTGGTCTTAATTATTTGTTTTGGGTTAGTTTTAATGGTTTTTAACACGCCTATATATTTTTATACCTGTTAACTTCCTGGGTGGCCCTGATGAGAGCAGAAAGGCAGGTATAAACTCAACAAATTAACTAAAAAAGCGACTTCCTTCTCCCCCTGCCTCTAAGTATCTCTCCCCACTGGGAACCCAGTGGCCTGCACCATTCTCTCCTTTTCCCTTTTCTCCTCCCAACAACAAACCTGAGGCAGGTTAGGCTGTGTGTGACTGGCCCAATGTCACCCAGCCAGCTTTCAGGGTGGAATGGAGATTCAAATCCGGGTCCTTCCAGATCCCAGTCCAACACTCAAACCACACCACTCAGTTGGCGACATGAGCCCAAACAAGATCTTTACTATCTCGTATGGGTTTTTAAAAGCGAACTAAATCTTTGAGGTAAAAAGGATGCACTAGCTAATCCAGCGGGAAGGTCTGCTATAAGGCAGATTGAACTTTTCGTTGGAAGCTGGAGATTGCTTACCAACCACGCTCTTCTGGCCTGCTTGAAAGCTTCTGCTCTTTGTCCACTGCAACAACGTGAGAAACACCTGACAGGGAAAGATACAAATAAAAAACAAGACCCCATCAAAATAAAATGCGCTAATATCATTGAACACTCCGCCCAGTGACATTACCATGCACTTACATGGAACAGCAAGGCATGGCAAAGCATAACAGCTACCGTCTTCCATTGCATATTATTCCACTACATATGGCTCAAAACGCTATTGCCTTCTATTGCACATTATTCCACATCATACGGCTCATAACTGCTATTGCCTTCTATTGCACATTATTCCGCTACATATGGCTCATAACTAATATTACCTTCTATTCGTTATTCCACCATATATGGCTCATAACTGCTATTACCCTCTATTGTTCCTTATTGTTATATATGGCTCCTAACTACTACTGTCTTCTATTGGACATTATTCTGCTATATATGGCTCAAAACTGCTATTGCCTTCTATTACTCATTATTCCACTATATATGGCTTCTGTCTTTTATTGGACATTATTCTGCTATATAAGGTTCATAACTGCTATTGTCTTCTATTGCACTTTATTCTGCTATATATGTGGCTCATAACTACTATTGTCTTCTATTGCACTTTATTCTGCTATGTATATATGGCTCATAACTGCTATTGTCTTCTATTGCACCTTATTCTGCTACACACTTGGTTCATAACTACTATTGTCTTCTACTGCACATTTTTCTGCTATATATGTGGCTCATAACTGCTATTGTTTTCTATTGCAGTTTGTTCTGCTATAGCACGGGTGGGGAACGTCAGGCCCGTGTAGAAACGTATTGGCTGGCTAATTTTTAAGTTGATGATTTTGTATGGCCCGCGAACGATGTTATAAACATCCAAATGGCCCTTTCTTTCCCCCCTCTAAAAATCCCCCCCAGAAAACGAAAAGAACAAGGGGCAAACGAGCCGAGGGGAGCCTTTCCTCCCGCCCCCGGCGCGCTCACCCCTGAGGAGGAGGCCGCGGGAGGCCTCGTCGTTGGCTTCCCAGGCCAGGGTGTCTCCCACCACCCGCCTACAACCGCCGCACAGCAGCACCATCGGCAGCGGCTCTTCGCGGGCCGCCGCCTTGGCCGGGGCTTCCGTGTCTTCGCTGCCCGGGGACCGTATCACGGACAAGGAGGTCTCTTCAGCAGAGCAGGGCGGCGACGGCACCGCCGCCATGGCCGTTCAAACCACCCGCCTCGGCAAGGACGGTCTTTGTGCGCATGCGCCGCCTCCGCTTAACCGTTTCGCCGTCTTCGCGCGCATGCGCCCCTGCCGCAGTCGCCGCCGCTACTTAACGGACTTCCCCTTCTTCGTACGCATGCGTCCCAGCCGCAGCAACAGCTGCTACTTAATACAAGTCCACGTCTTCGTGCGCATGCGCCCCTGCCGCAGTCGCCGCCGCTACTTAACGGACTCCCCCTCATATCCTACCAGAAAATATTTTTGTTAGTCTTTAAGGTGCTACTGGACTCTTGCCCTTTTCTACTTCCCCTTCTTCGTACGCATGCGTCCCAGCAACAGCTACTACTTAATACAAGGCCCCGTCTTCGTGCGCATGCGCCCCTGCCGCAGTCGCCGCCGCTGCTTAACGGACTTCCCCTTCTTCGTACGCATGCGTCCCAGCCGCAGCAAAGTCCCCGTCTTCGTGCGCATGCGCCCCTGCCGCAGTCGCCTCCGCTGCTTAACGGACTTCCCCCTTCTTCGTACGCATGCGTCCCATCCGCAGCAACAGCTGCTGCTTAATACCAGTCCCCGTCTTCGTGCGCATGCGCCCCCGCTGCAGTAGCGGCCGCTGCTTGAATATTTCATTTAATTAATTAATTCGATTTGTATCCCGGCCAAAGGCCGGGCTGAGGGCAGCTAATATCATTAATACATCTACGCGAGCATGTGCCGCCGCAGCCCCTATTTAATGTGGTTCCCCGTCTTGGTGCGCATGCGCTTCGGCAGCAACCGCTGCTTAATAGGTTCTCCCAGTTTTTTAAAAAAACAAACAAAAAGAACCCTCCCATTTTTTTTTACAAAACCATAGATAAGTCAAGGCCTAGAGCGACCAACAAAAGACGGCTTTTAATTTTTACCGGAACCCTGTGCCCCAGCGTCTTTGTTTCCCCGCCCCACAGGATACCTCACACTTCCGCCCAAAAACCGACAGCCAATTAGCAAAGCGAGATCGGGGGGGGCGGAGCCCAGCTAGTCCTCGGGACCAATGGCGAGGAGGCGCCCTGGAGCCAATGGGAGGGCGAGGTTTCGAGCGCGCCAGAGTTGGATTGGGTGGTTTGAGACGCGGAAGGCGAGGATGGCGGCCTGAAGGGACTCCCCTCCCCAAATAGTGTCTGTGGGGGGGACGCGCGGGCCAGGGGCCTGGATCAAGCCTGGAAGCAGTGGGGCTAGCCTTGGGCGGGGACAGTGGCCGGGAGGCTGAGGGGTGAGAGCCAAGTTATTGATAGGCGACTGTAGGGCAGGCTTTTGGGGGGGGTTGTAGGTAGGTAGGGCCACAGGGACATGTGGGTGAGTGGGATAGTGGACGTAGGTATGCTTGTAAAACAAGCAGAAAAGTTTGGGAAGGGTGCATTTTAGGTCGGTGCGAGCGAGTGGGAAAGAAGCAGGAAGGTTTGGCAGGGGTGCTTTTTAGGTGGGTGCCAGCGAGAGGGGGCAGCTGGCACCTCCCTGGGCACCCCAGCCAAGGAAACACCTCTCATGTGCTCGCTTTTGAAGTAAGTTCTCAGCGGGACTTATTTCCCAGTGAGCGTGCTGGAGAGGCTGTGATCCAAAGTGCTGTGGGGACAGTGGCTGGGGGCTTAGGGGGTAATCGTTGAGTTACTGCCAGTTTAGGGCAGGCTGGGGGTGGGGTAGCTAGGTAGGGCAACAGAAACATATGGGTGGGGGAGGATAGTGGACGTAGGTATGCTTGTAAAAGAAGCAGAAAGATTTGGGAAGGGTGTGTTTTAGGTTTGGTGCTAGTGAGTGGGGGCGCCTCCCTGAGCACCCCATCCAAGAAAACATCTGTCACGTGCTCACTTTTTAAGTAAGATCTCAGCGGGACTTATTTCCCAGTGAGCGTGCAAGAGCGGCTGAAAGCCCTGTGACCCAAACTGCTTAAGGGACTTTGATGTTCCTCACTGAGTCGGCTGCTGGCTAAGGCACGCGAGCCTTTCTCCCCTGGGTGGAATACAAGTGGACTGGAATACAGAATACCTGCTGTGGCATCATGACCTGCTCCCACAACGTGGTCTTTCTCCTGGACACAGCCTGTTCCGTGCAGAAGGCTCCTCTTCATCTGGGCACCTTGAAGATCCTGAACTATTTGGGTTGCAGGTTCGGCCTGGCCAAGGTCCGGTGGGGCTTCAAGTTCTTTGACTCCTTCAGTGTCCATGGCAGAATTTCACGGGTTGGTAGTTTCCGCGAACTTGGTTCTCGCAGCTGGGAAGACTTCGAAGAGGAGCTGGAGGCCAGGTTTGACAACCGTTACTTCACTCCGAACTTGCCCGGACCACCTCCACGAGCCACTCTTGCTCAGAACATACTGAAAGAAGCATTGCTGGATTATCAGTGGGACCGGCCTGAAATTGCTTCTCCGGCAAAGCCGGTGTTGCGGAGCCAGAAAAGCAAATTAACTGGGACTTCAGAGAAGCCCCTGGAGAGCTCAAATCCTTCCGAGGGTTTTATCAACGCTGTTTTTCTCTTCTCTCCCTGCCCTCATTCCCGGAGGGAACTGCTGCAGTTTGTTTCTGGAAGTCACGCTTCTTTGTCTGATGAACTGCTCACTTCGCAGGACCTGGCAGAAAAATTTATACCCAAGGGGATTCAGGAAATGATGGCGGCTGAGAAAATCACTTTGCATTGGGTGGACACTGCTGATGACTCCACGGTAATGAGAGAAGTAATTGTTTGGGATGCTGAATATCAAATGATGAGAGGCAGCATGGTGTAGTAGTGGTTAAGAGAGGTGGACTCTAATCTAAGCCCGTGTGCTGTTCTAAACCAGGCAGAGCCCGTGTTCAACATTCACTGGCATCTTGCTCATCCATGTAAATACATGTAATCCCTGCAGGAATCTCAGCACACCATGTGGTGCCTTCTAGCTTATGCGCAGGGAGCTTTATGCGGATGTGCCGTTTTGTGTAAGGGGATGATTGTAGGTTCCTTGCTAACTGTCATGCCTGGAGTGATATTTTTTTGCACTGGGAAGAACAGTTGCTTTTTCCTTTTTTGAGGAGTGGGGATGTCCTCAATTCTTGCTTGGTTTAAAAGAAAGTGGTTTGGTTAACTGAAGTATCTGAATTTTGCACACTGGTCTTTTTTCTCTGTAAAATGGAAATAATATTCTTAGTTTTTGTGTCTTTGCAGCCTGGCATATAATCTACCAGTATTACTGGCCTATCACTAGCCTACACACACACACATGTTAGTTTTGTGACATCAATGGGCCAAAGGAGGGAGGTCTTTTATAATGCTTCCCTCCCTGGTCACTTGAAATCTGCTGTTATTCATTACAAGTGCCTTTTTTACAACCCTGCTTTTAATGCTGACATGCTGCTTCTTTTTCCTTTCCCTAGATTTAACAGCCATTGGCTGTTCATCAACAATTTCACACTTTAAAAAGGGGAAATGAAGTTCAGTTTTTCCTTGATACTATAAAGAGGCACACAATTGACCAATCTACTTCACAGCAGATAACACAGTGTCCATTTCTCAGAAAGTGTCTTTAGCTGTTTTCGTGCAATATTATTTTGTGGATCTGCTACAACAATGTGGGCTAGGGAGTTTATTCGACCCAGACAAAATGGGCTGCTTCTTTTTCTAAAAAGCATGTTAGGCAAATGTATAGGCATGCAACAGAGAAACAGGGTACAACAGAGAAACACTGGAAGTGTACAGTTCTTTGCATTATATTAACAACAACAGTTTTCATCTACAGGGAATTATATTTAATTCCAAAAATAGCATCTTGGAATTGTAGCATTTCTTTGTGTCACTTTACTGTCTTCACCTTGTTGATATTGCTAAGCAGAGCGTTTTCATTTCCTTCTTTCAGTTTCTTGATTCTCCCGATCATGTTGGGTACCACCTATTGGCTGACCTGATGGACATCTTGAAGGGCACCATTTTGCCATCGGGAATCTTCATTCCACGTTTAAATTGTCACAGAAAAGGGACCTTTCCTTTGGAGTCCGCATCCCCTGAGCCATTCTTATCATGGGCTACGATCCTGCCTTTGGATTCCACCCTGAACTGCCTGTTCTTTTCACCTTCTGCATTGCAAGCATCGTTCCCCCAACTGGAAGGAATGTTATTTCTCAAGAGTGATGGTAATGAAAGCAACGCCGCTATTATATCCTGTAAGGCAGAGGTTCCCAAACTGTGCTCCAAGGAGCACTTGGTGCTCCGCAAAGCATCTCCTAGTGCTCCCGTGAAGAGATTGGAAAGAAAAACACTACTGTCATTCGGTTTAGTATATAGGTGCTAGGTGAAAATTAGTGCTCCGTGATGAGTTTCTCTCCTGAAAAGTGCTCGATTACTCAAAAAAATTGGGAACCTCTGCTGTAAGGGATTCTTGGCCAAATTAGGGGCATTCAAGGTCCTGTGAAAAGCAGGGGTTGTGCTGTTACGTATTTCTACCTGTGGATGAATTAATGGATCTACTTAGATGCAGTGAATCTGAGTGGAATTAAATTCTCTAAGGCTGTTACCGCACTAGGTATTCCCAGCGATGTATCAAGAGTTTGGAAATGTTATAAAAAATACTGTTCACACTTTCTATGTATTCCCACTGATGTATTAAGAGTTTGAAACTGTTATAAAAAATACTGTTTGCACTTTGTTTGGCCCCTTTAGCTATGAAGACGTCTTCCAACCATTTTTTAGCCGTGGCATCCAAAAACCCTTTTAAAGTGATGTTGTTTATAACATTTTCAAACTCTCAATACATTGCTGGGAATACATAATGCGGTAACCCCCTAAGTAATAGCAATTGTGAAGTTGAACTCTGAATCTAGGCTGCCTTGAATTCTTAATGCAAAATGATATTGTTAACCTATAACTTATTGCTGAAGTCATTTTCATGAGGAATGGGGAGTAGCAAATGTAATACCATTATAAAGGGACCAAGGAGCAGGTTGTTGGGTTAACATCTGTCCCGGATAAATTTGTGGGAAGGCGTTCCTTGCTGGCAGAAAAGTTTCCTTCTGTGCTTCCCAGTCTGGCAAGCGTGAACCTTTGCTCTTTCCAGAGTTACCAGTTTATTTAACCCACTGCTATATCTTGGATGGTTTGCCGATTTCTCCTCCTTTGAAAGCTTTTCAGTCTCACTGTCTTCTGTTTCTGGCCTTGAACAGGAAAACAAAAGCCACAGGGCTGTGCTGTGACCCTGGAGCCCTTGACCGTGAGCCAGAGGTGTTTTGAGAATCCAGTCAGTATTTCTCTTCAGTGCGCTGTGGCAGGCTGGGATGTGACGCATACTAGGAGCTTCCACACAGAGAGCTGGATAATACGGAGTTCACCACTGAGCCAATCTGCTCAGGAGACGTCTTTGTTTCAGCATCTTCTAAGGTCCATCCTGGCCCAAGGATTACATCTGGTAAGTCGCCTGTTCTGTTTTGAATAATGCCTTGTGTCTAGTTACAAAGCAATAAGTTATCAGGCACTATGTTTATTTCTTTTATGTCCTATCTTTCAGCAGCCATGTCTTGACATATTGTATTGAAAATTCTGCCAATCAGGGACCAAAAGCTAATTTTTAATATTTGGGAAATGTTTTTAGAAATATATACTATTATTGCAAGAAGTTGCATCTATTATATTTTGTAATTCTTTTTTTCACATTGCTTAATATCAATATTGTGCTTACAGAGTATCTTATGATTTACGTTAAGATTATTAGGACGATCACTGTATAATAATTGTCGTTATTCTGCTATATACTGCTCATAATTGCTGTTGTTTTTTATTGCATATTGTTTATAATATTATTGTCTGCTATATTGACACGATTGTCACTTCTAATCTATCCTTTCTTTTGTATTTTGTTCTTTTATATTGTATATGTGTGTATATACATATACACATACACACACACACATATGTATATATAAAATTTTAAATAGCTGTTTTTGAAGCATCATTCTAAATTATTGTGCATCAGTTAGGTTGGTAGGTGGTTTACCTGTGTAACTCCTGCTTGATCTTTGTTCCCATTGGGAAGGTCGCTGATGTGTCTCCGTCTGGATCCTGTTCCCCCCGTACTGGGATTTTTTCCCCCGTCTCCAGCACTGCTGCCATTCTTTCTCTTCTCTGTGCTGAAAGAACGCCTGAAGTGGGGAGATGCCTCCTTCAGACTGCTGAGGAAGGGAACCTTTTGAAGGCGGATGACCTCAGCTTCCCCGAAACGGTGAGCAGCGTGCTCAGTCAAGAAAATGACTTGAAAGAAAGCTACCCAGCTAGTCCTGGTAAGTTTGTTTCTTTGCTTATTGAAAACGTGCCATTTTGTAGTAAAACTTGAGGGGATCATTCCATGCTGTTTGCTGAAGAACCCTTGCATGTTGCAAAATATTTGGGGACTTGTTTAGAGGGGCATCCTTGATTTTTGTACTTGCCAACTCCTGTTGGCTCATGTGAAAGAAAGTGGCCTAAAGCATGCCCAGCTGTCTGTTACAAGGGAAAGTGAGCAGCTGGCTACAAACTGTCTATTAGGGAATGTCTGCAACTGCCTTCTTAGCTACCGAGGGTTCCCTGAAACAGTTTGAAAAGCCTCTGGCCTGAATGCCTTAAAACAAAAGTCCGGTGGCACCTTAAAGACTAACCTTATATATTCCAGACTGAGATTTCATGAGTCAAAGCTCTTTTCTTGAGATACTTTGGGAGCGCTTTGCCTTTCTTTCTCTTTTTTTGAAAATCACAGATGTTTTATCAGGCACAACAGGGATCTGACCTTTTTGGTGCCTGGTTCCACAATCTTGTTCTTCTCTAATCAGTACATATTTTTTTCTGAAGGCACAGCCGTTTTGTCGAAGGCTAAAATCCCCTGCATGCGTAAACCTGGGAATAAGCACAAAATGAACTGGGAATAAGCACAAATTGCAAACCTGTTCTCTCCAGTATCAAAGGAGCATGCCTATTATATTAGGTGCTGTGGAACACAGGCAGGGCGGTGCTGCTGCAGTCGTCTTGTTTGTGGGCTTCCCAGAGGCACCTGGTTGGCGGCTGTGTGAACAGACTGCTGGACTTGATGGGCCTGGGTCTGATCCAGCAGGGCTTTTCTTATGTTCGTATGAACTCATTGTGATTTTACTTCTGAGTAAATCTGCCTAGGGTTTGAGGCTGCATTTTTTTTAGCCGTAGGGAGGTCTGAGGATGTTGATTATTATTTAGGATTTCTGTTTGTGTGTGTGTGTGTGTGTGTGTGTACGTACACGTCCAACAGAGACTCCACTTCCAGAGTGGGCCCAGCAGGAGCTGTCTCGGACTCATCGCTGGAGCCCCGTAGTGATCGAAGGCTGGTACCCTTTCTCAAACCTCTGCGGAGCAAGCTCCCCTCTGATGGAATCACTAAGGTAATCTTCAGAGACTACCCTTTACCCCCAGCAAGACCGGTACTCATTTTACCGACCTCGGAAGGATGGGAGGCTGAGTCGACCTCGAGCCAGCTACCTGAAACCGATGTCCGTTGGGATCGAACTCAGGTCGTGAATAGGGCTTGGACTGCAGGACTGCAGCTTACCACCCTGCGCCACAGGGCAACAAAACATATTGCCTCGATAGTAATTTGTGTGTGTTATGTACCGTCAAGTTGCTTCCGACTTATGGCGACCCTATGAATGAAAGTTCTCCAAAATGTCTTATCTTTGACAGCCTTGCTCAGATCTTGCAAATTGAAGGCTGTGGCTTCCTTTATTGAGTCAATCCATCTCTTGTTGCGTCTTCCTCTTTTCCTGCTGCCCTCAACTTTTCCTAGTATGACTGTCTTTTCCAGTGACTCTTGTCGTCTCATGACATGACGACAGTAATGGATCCAGTTTAATAAGCAAAAATATAGTTTCCTGTGGAGTTTGTCTAGGTAACCATGCTCTTCAGGCAAGACTGTTCAGCCCTGCGGTCTGGGAGGTCACAGGGTACCGTGACTGAGTTAAGTGGTACAGGGGAATAGGTATTCCGGTCTCTAGCCAATACAAGGATGTGAGATGTTCCATGCCACAAGCTCTCCTCTGCAGCGGGGAGGAGCAGCTCCCTTTCTTCTGTGGCCAAAAACCCTTATTTTGATGCGAATCTTTCTGTCTACAGGTTGCTGCAAGCAGCTCCAGCTACTGTGGAAGAGACCCCGAAGCCCGAAATGGAGCTGACCCAGAGCCTGTCCGAATTTTACCAGCGGAGAGCCTCTGAAGTCTCCGCTACATCTCGTCGACAGGATCACAAAAAGAGGCGTATGCGCAGTGTTATGTTTTTGCCGACATTCTGCATGACAGCCATCCCTTATGACAACCAATCAGCGTGGTGTAGTGTTTAGGAGTAGTGGACTCTAATCTGGAGAGCCGGGTTTGGTTCCCTGCTCCTCCACATGAGCAGGGGACTCTAATCTGGAGAACTGGGGTGGTTTCTCCACTCCTCCACATGAAGCCTGCTGGGTGACCTTGGTCTAGTCACAGCTCTCTAAGAAAAAGAAGAAGAAAAGTTGGTTTTTATATGCCGACTTTCTCTACCACTTAAGGCAGAATCAAACCAGCTTACAATTGCCTTCTGTTCCCCTCCCCACAACAGACACCCTGTGAGGTAGGTGAGGCTGAGAGAGCTGTGACTAGCCCAAGGTCACCAAGCTGGCTTCGTGTGTAGGAGCGGGGAAACAAAATCCAGTTCACCAGATTAGCCTCCTCCACTCATGTGGAGGAGTGGGGACTCAAACCCGGTTGTCCAGATCAGACTCTACCGCTCCAAACCACCGCTCTTAACCACTACACCGTGCTGGCTCTTAGAGCTCTCCCAGCCCTCTCCTACCTCACAAGGTGTCTGTTGTGGGGAAGGTGATTGTAAGCCGGTTTGTGACTCCTTAAAGGTAGAGAAATCGGGGTATGAAAACCAATTCTTCTTCTACTTACCTGTGTTTTTTTTTAAGAATAAATTAAAGTTGCTGCCTTTGATTGCATAAAAATTTGCAACATCTGAGTGTGCTCGGTTGGTTGGATGGTGATCATCTGCGATTGGTTGGTTGGATGGATGGTGATTATCTGCGATTCATCTCAACCTGAACACACTTTTTGTTTTAAATTTGGGCAGGTGGAGCTCCCCGGACTCCTGTCAGGCAGAAGATGAAGACTATGCCTCGCTCCCTTCAGATGCTGAATGCCGCCAGGCTGAACGTGAAAGCCCAAAAGCTCCAGCCGGATGAAGAGCTGGCAGTCAGCGAGAAAGCCTCAAGGCCATCATTGCCTAGAAGATCGGATGATGGAGGGGAAGAAAAGGGAAGAATTGTGAGAGCTAAATTAGGTATGTGCAAGATGAAATCAGCGCACTGTTGTGCTAGTGTCTCTGGCGCTTCCCCCCCCCATCGCCTCCAGCAACTGTGTTCTGCAAGACCACAATGCAACATGTGCTAGTGTGGTGTAGTGGTTAGAGCAGGGGTGTCGAACTCAGTGGTTATGATATGAGATAAATGTCACTTGGCCAGGCCAGCCCAGATTGAGAGTGGGAGGGGTGGCTGCCTCGGCTGGTTCGCGGGCTTTATGTTTGACACCCCTGGGTTAGAGGGTTGGACTAGGAGCTGGGAGACCCAGAATCAGATTTTTTTGTACGGCATATGCCAGTAAAACACCCAGGGTTCAGATCCCTGTTCTGCCACGGAAGCCTGCTGGGTGACCTTGGGCCAGTTGCACACACTCAGCCTGGCCTACCTCACAGGATTGTTGTGAAGATGAAATGGAAGAGGAGAACAATATAAGCCGATTTGGTTCCCATTGGGAAGGAAGGCAGGGTATAAATGAAGTCAATAAATAATAGATGCTGGTGTGTGTGTACGTACGTGTAAAGGGCTGTCAATTCACAGATGACTTATGGCGACTCCTTTTGGGGTTTTCAAGGCAACAGGCTAACAGAGGTGGTTTTGCCATTGCTTGCCTCTGCATAGTGACCCTGGAATTCCTTGGTGGTCTCCCATCCAAGTACTAACCAGGGCTGACCCTGCTTAGCTTCCAAGATCTGATGAGGTTGGGTTTTACCACACTGCTTCCCTCCCTCCACTGCTTTCTACTACCTCCTTATTACCCCAAAATAAAGTTCAGTGGCTTATTAGAATTGTGTGGATTGCAGGAAGCATTTGTGTCTAATCCTTGCTTTTTGTCACTTGCCTGTTTGTGTGTCTGTGTGTTTGGAAAACAGACTTCAAAACGGAGGAAGAGATGGTCTCCTACGCAACCACAAGCTACCAGAAGGCGGTGGCCGACGGAGAAAATTTGTCCTCATGTGCCCGTGACATTGTGGCAGCTATGAACATTTTTCAGATAACAAATGACGTCCGAGAGAAAGCGGTAGGTGGCTAGACATACTACATGCCAAGTGTGCGCATGACACAGAGCCATTCCTTGGGGGAAGGGGAAAGACGAGTGCACTGTGGGTTCTTTGACACCAGGTAGAATCATAGAGTTGGAAGGGACCACCAGGGTCATCTAGTCCAACCCCCTGCACAATGCAGGAAGTTCACAACTACCTCCCCCACACACCCTCAGTGACCCCTACTCCATGGCCAAGATGCCCTCCCTCTCATCATCTGCCTAAGGTTATAGAATCAGCATTGCTGACAGATGGCCATCTAGCCTCTGCTTAAAAACCTCCAGGGAAGGAGCACTTACCATCTCCCGAGGAAGCCTGTTCCCCTGAGGAACCGCTCTAACTGTTAGCAAATTCTTCCTAATGTCTAGACGGAAACTCTTTTGATTTAATTTCAACCCATTGGTTCTGGTCCGACCTTCTGGGGCAACAGAAAACAACTCGGCACCCTCCTCTATATGACAGCCTTTCAAGTACTTGAAGATGGTTATCATATCCCCTCTCAGTCGTCTCCTCTTCAGGCTACACATACCCAGCTCCTTCAACCTTTCCTCATAGGACATGGTCCCCAGACCCCTCCCCATCTTTGTTGCCCTCCTCTGGACCCGTTCCAGCTTGTCTACATCCTTCTTAAATTGCGGTGCCCAAAACTGAACACAGTGTGATGCGAAATGGTAACTAAAACAGTAGTATGTTTACCACTGTTGTATTGTTATGGAGACAAAGTCTGCTAAATTTTGGCTATGATAGTATGTGTACGTTTTTGTCACAAGAGTCTTCTCCTTGGCTGTCATAAGCAGCTACTCCCTAAAGTAGTCCTATAGTATTACCCCTGGGCCAGAATTCATGCTGCGACATATGAATCTTGTTTAATCCATGGTTTGCAGGACAGTTTCTGGAACCACATTTCTGTCCAGCACAAATGGCACTGAAAAGATGTGAACCGATCGCAGTAGAGTTTTAGTTCTCTCCGCCCTGGGAAATGCCTTTGACTTCCTGTGCGCTGACCAAATATTAGTCTCTTCATAAGGGTTCCAAGGCAAGCATCTGTTCAGCATTATTGCGCCTTTGGTGTTTTCTCCACATTTCTTTACTTCCCTTGCTCCAGATGTTCACTTTGCCCCGTGAACTTAAACCAGTGCTTGCACCCCTCTCTTTCCTTTTCTCTGCTCTTTGAGCCATTAGATTAACGAGTTAATTGTGGAGCTGTGGTCTGACGTCGTGGTTTCACAGCTGCTCTTTTTCTTCTTCTTTTTGATCCTCAGGCCGCCCGTACAGGAGCAATTCGAAGCAGTCTCCTGAAGAACAGCAAAGCCCTCCGTCAACAGCTGGGCAACGTCCCTGATAAGCAAGTCAAAGTCAGAGAGTACGAGCACCACGTTTGCTTTCTAAAATAGTTTATTGTCACTACTGTGAAATGCCCAGTGGTGTGTTGTGGGGATTCCCCTGTGCAGTAGTGGAGGGATTTGCTAGTGGCTGTTTTACTCTCTGTGTGTGTGTGCCGTCAAGTCATAGCCAACTTACAGTGACCCCATAGGGTTTTCAAGGCAAGAGATGTTCAGAGGTGGTGTCACACACCTGGTATTACTTGGAAGTTTCCCATCCAAACCCTTGCCAGGACCGAGGCTGAGAGTGTGTGACTGGCCCAAGGTCACCCAGCAAGTTTGCATGACACATAAAAATATAAGGAAACCCTGCTGGATCAGACCAAGGCCCATCAAGTCCAGCAGTCTGTTCACACAGTGGCCAACCAGGTGCCTCTAGGAAGCCCACAAGCAAGACGACTGCAGCAGCATTTATCCTGCCTGTGTTAAGAACATAAGAAAAGCTCTGCTGGATCAGACCAAGGCCCATCAAGTCCAGCAGTCTGTACACACAGTGGCCAACCAGGTGCCTCTAGGAAGCCCACAAACAAGGCAACTGCAGCACCATTGAACACTTGAAGCTGCTTTCTACTGAATCAGACCCTTGGTCTATCAAAGTCAGTACTGTCTACTCAGACCGGCAGCGGCTCTAGAGGGTCTCAGGCAGGGGTCTTTCACATCACCTACCTACCTAGTCCCTTTAACTGGAGATGCCAGAGATTGAACCTGGGACCTTCTGCATGCCAAGCAGATGCTCTACCACTGAGCCACGGCCTCTCCCATTATCCTGCCTGTGTTCCACAGGGCCTAATATAATAGGCATGCTTCTTGGATACTGTAGATTATAGTTCTGCATCATTGCTAGTATTCATTTTGACTAGTAGCGATGGATAGCCCTCTCCTCCATGAACATGTCCACTCCCCTCTTCAAGCCTTCCAAGCTGGCAGCCATCGCCACATCCTGGGGCAGGGAGTTCCACCATTTAACTAGGCATAAACGGGGATTTGAACCTGGGTTTCCCAGATCCTAGTCTGACACCTTAACCACACCACGCCGGTGCTCACAGCAATGAACACCTCCCCCCCTTTTTTTTACAGGTGCCAGCTTCAGGTGTATTTGCGCCTGGAGATGTCCCTGCAGTGCCCTTGGGTACAGGACAGCACAGATGAAATGGAGCAGCTCGTCGAGGAGGTGGGTTGATCAGTCTGGTTTCTCTGGGTTCCAGAGAACCGTGGTTCCGTAGACACCAGAATCGCGATCCAGTGGCTGTGAACGGCCACACCTTGGTTTCACTGACCTGCCGCTGCTTTTCTTCACCTCTCCCCATCTTGCAGGCGACCGAAGTGCTGCGGATCTTGTGCTTGGCTGAAGACCCGGCGTACCTCACCAGGTTTTTAGAAGACGCGGTAGAAATGTAAGTGCTGCCTTTGGGTCATGGCGGAACAAGCCTTATGCACGGTTTAATTTTATAGCAGTGTACTTCGCTGGTGAGGAGCCCCGTGGCGCAGAGTGGTAAGCTACAGTACTGCAGTCCAAGCTCTGCTCACGGACTGAGTTCGATCCTGACGGAGGCTGGTTTCAGGTAGCCGGCTCAAGGTTGACTCAGCCTTCCATCCTTCCGAGGTCGGTCAAATGAGGACCCGGTGGGCTGGGGGTAAAGGGAAGATGACTGGGGAAGGCACTGGCAAACCACCCCGTAAACAAAGTCTGCCTAGGAAACATTAGAATGTGATGTCACCCCATGGGTCAGGAATGACCCAATGCTTGCACAGGGGACCGTTACCTTTTTATTTACTTAGCTGGTAATTTAAAAACAAATTAAATTTAAGTTTGCATATTGCTATGCAGAGCAACCCTGGCTCTTTACTTAGTACCGTATATACTCGGGTATAAGCCGACCCGAGTATAAGCCGAGGTGCCTAATTTCACCCCAAAAATGGGGAAAAATTAGGCACCCATGTATAAGCCGAGGGGGAAATGCACCCCCTCCCCCCCCGCAGGTTTACCTGACCGGGCTCCAGGTGCGCAGGTGGTGGCGGTGGCGGCGGCCCCCTCCCTGCGCGCAGGAGGCCCCGCAGGGTCAGCTGGCAAGCGGGAGGAACGGCCTGGGTGGGGTGCGGGAGGTGGGGGGGAAGAAACCACCGCTGCCAAGCAGAAGGCGGGGTGGTGGGGGGGGCGAAGAAACTGCGGCCGTGCAAAAGGCGCGACCGTGATCGCTCAAAAGGCACAGTGGGGTGGGGAGAAACCTGCCGCCGCGCAGAAGGCGCGGTTGTGGGGGGGAGAAACTGCCACTGCCGCCGTGCAAAAGGCGCATTCGGGTGGGGTTGGGGGGAGAAGGCGGGATAGCCCGCCCATCAGCTGGCCAGCGGGAGCGCACTGGGAGAGGGCCCTGCAGGCGAATTACCGTATTGACCCGAGTCTAAGCCAAGGTGAGTTTTTAAAGCCAAAAATCATTGCTAAAAAACTCGGCTTATACTCGAGTATATACGGTACATATTTCTTGGACAGGTAGAGTATCCCTTATCCGGACATCCCATACCGGGACTGATCTGAAAACCAGACCCTTCGAGCCGGCATGCAGGCAGATCCGGGCTGCCTGCTTTCAATGTTTACTCTCACCTAAAAAAATAAAATACAGTGTACCCTGCATCTTAGATGGAGACTGAAAGCCTGCCCTTGTTAGTTTATTGGTTGTTTGTTGTTGCTGTTGTTTAACAGCTGATGCAGGTATTCTGGAGAGATAGTGACACCTTTGCTTTCTGATGGCTCAATGTGCAAGAAATTATTGAAAATATTCTTTAAAATTTACATTCAGGCTATGTGTATAAAGTGTATATACAACATAAATGAATTTGGGTCCCATCCTCAAGATACCTCACCATGTATATGCAAAAATTCCTAAACATTCCAATATATGGTAAATTACATTCAGGCTATATGTATAAAGTCCATAAAAAACATATGTAAGACATAAATGAATTTCGTGTTTAGACTTGGGTCCCGTCCCCAAGATATCTCATTGTGTATATGCAAGTATTCCAAAATTTGGAAAGATCCGAAATACGGACCACTTCTGGTCCCAAGCAGTCCGGAAAGGGATACTCAACCTGTATCTCAGTACAGCATGTATTTGATGACCACTGAAGAAGACATGGTCGAAACACATCTGGTCATGCACTTCTGATTTGTTTTGATGTAGACAGATCTTTAGTTGGTCATGTATTTCTGATTTGTCTTGGTATTTTATGTAGACGGAGATACTTTTGATTGTATACATTTATATATAGTTTCCCTACAACTTCTTATTCTTTGGTCATGCTCAGTTGGACCATTGGTTCATCTACTTCAGTATAGTTTACTATGGCTGGCAATAGTCTTCCAGGGGCTTTGGCAAAGAAGGGCGGCAAGAGATCCTTTTACCTGTTCTTATTAACGCTGTTCCCCTAGGTATATGGAATCGATACCGAAAACCCTCGGGAGCTTGTACTACAGTCTGGGGACGCAGGTTCCCCCCAAGCTGGCCGCCCTCCTGCCAGCAGACTTTTTTGGTGACGATTCCCTAAGTCAGGAAAGCCAAGCCCCGTCCCTTCCTGCTTCTGCAGCTTCTGACCTGGCTGCCAGGTCAGGTTCCGTAAACAACGAGGCCGAAAAGCTGGAGGAGCTCCGCACCAGATCAGCCAAGAAAAGGTGAAAAGCAGCACTGAATTGAAATTGGATCAGGATGCATTTTACTCCTGGATGTCATAGAAACATAGAGTTGGAAGGGATCAGCATGGTGTAGCAGTTAAGAGCGGTGGTTTGGAGTGGTGGACTCTGATCTGGAGAATCAGGTTTGATTCCCCACTCCTGCACATGAGCGGCGGAAGCTAATCCGGTGAACTGGATTAGTTTCCCCTCTCCAGCTGGGTGACCTTGGGCTAGTCACAGCTCTCTTAGAGCTCTCTCAGCCCCACCCTCCTCACAGGGTGTCTGTTGTGGGGAGGGGAAGGAGATTTTAAGCCAGTTGGATTCTTCCTTAAGTGGTAGAAAAAGTCAGCATATAAAAGCCAACTCTTCTTCTGCGTCTCTAGACCAACCCCCTGCACAATGCAGGGAATTCACAACTGCCTCCTCCCCACACCCCCAGTGACCCCTGCTCCATGCAGAAGATGGCAGGGGGGAAAAAAACTTCCAGGATCCCTGGCCAATCTGGCCTTGAGGGAAATTGCTTCCTGATTCCAAAGTGGTGATCTGCGTTAACCCTGGGCATGTAAGAAAGGGCCACAAGAGCCGTGCGCTGACTCAACCCTTCCTGCCCTCCCCGGAAGTCTCTGGACTTTAGTTTTTTAAAAACTTTACCAAATTGTGCAGAGTGGAGGTGACGGTTCTTAAGATCAGGTCTGAAATAGTACCGTATTATCTTATGCTCGTAGAAAGAGTACGTTATCCAGGCACCGAAGTGTGACCGAAGCATCACTGAACTTGCGCCAGATAGAGATCCCTCAAGTACCCAAAGCTCGTACTAGGAAGGTAAAGTTTTCCCGGGGAGCCTTTTTTGTGGGGGAAGGGCCATACCTGAAATGTGTATAGAGTCCATAATATCCTGGTATCCATCTGCCTTGTGGCTATATGTGATCTAGACATAGAGGCAGTTTAGAAGTCATTCTAAGACCTTCTTCTAATACCTTCAGGACAGTTCTCGTGCGTCACTTGACCTGAAACCGTTTCCAGCAGCACAGAAAACACCAGTGCAAGGTACACCTCCTTTTCTTTCCTTCGTCAAAACCTAGTCAGTGGCTTTATGTGTGTTCTAAGCATGCTTGTTTTTCTCTCCCCAGCTTGCTGATGGGCATATCAGTTATTAGAGGAGCAGGGGCGTAGCATCTCACGTTGGGTCTGCAGGAATTCTGCATTTAGGCGTTCGATTGCTTCTATCACCTTTTGCTTTCGCTTCCATTTTTAGCAATTCTAAGAGTTTCATCAGTCATCCATCGAGGCTTTTCATTTCCTTTGGCTGCAGCAAGAGTCTTTGCGCATTCTTCCTTCATAATACCTCTGGTTTCAACCTACAGTTCTTCTGGTTCATGTTCACTTGAACTTAGTAATGCAAATCTGTGCTTTACACCCTTTAGGAACGTAGCTTAGATCAGAGGTGTCAAACTCAATTGTTACGAGGGCCGGATATGACATAAATGTTACTTGGTTGGGCCGGGCCATGCCTCCCCAGCCCAGATCGAGAGTGGGGGAGTGGCTGGCCCATGGGCCAGATAAGAGCTTTCTAGGGGCCAAATGCGGCCCACAGGCCTTACATTTGACACCCCGATCTTGGATTGTATTTTGGCGCTATGAATGTTCTTCTGGTTTTCGTCAGCTTTGTCTTACATGGAGGTTGAAATCCTCTCTTTTGCTTAGCGTTTGGCTTTTCTTGACGCTTTCAGAAGTGACGAAGGTGCGAAGGAACCTTTTCAACGAGGAGATGCAGTCTCCAGCCAGAAGATCCTTAAAAAGGATCCCTCGAAGCCAGTCAGTGTCTGCTTTGGAAGGGCTGAGAAACAAGGACAGCCAATCTAATGAAGCCTCTAGAGGTGAGAGAAAACTGATTCAGTTGGATGGTGCGCTCTGCCTTATCAGGGCTGTTCTCGCTTTTTTCTGTAATAATGCATCCTCTTAACTCTGTGCCAGGTTCTTTAAAACAATAACTACATCCACTGAATAGACTCAAGTAATAAAGCTTTTCACGAACTCTGCCGTTGTGGGTGGGTGTCGCTCACCTGAATGCTTCTCCCAAGAATGCCTTGCAAGACGATTGCTTTGTCCCTTCCAGATCATCACAAGCTCCTGACCAAGCGGGTGGCCGAGACGCCGCTGCACAAGCAGATCTCCAGGCGGCTGCTGCACAGGCAGATCCAAGGCCGGTGAGTTGGACGCCAAGTTGCTAGTGCTGCTTTGGGCAGAGAAGGAAGCTGTCGCTAGCTTCCTGCATCAGGTGCTGCTTTTCTGTTCTACTGAGCACGTAGTGCGACAGAGCTCTCCCCATCTCTGTCTAGTTGCCCAGCCATTTGGATAGTTAAATGTTTTCTTCAGTTGTGCAGGGTGTCTCTCTCTGCCACTGACGTTCTTGTGGTGTAGTGGTTAAGAGCGGTGGTTTGGAGCGGTGGACTCTGACCTGGAGAACCAGGTTTGATTCCCCCACTCCTCCACATGAGCAGCGGAGGCTAAGCGTGGTGAAGTGGTTAAGAGCAGTGGTTTGGAGCGGTGGAGTCCGACCTGGAGAACTGGGTTTGATTCCCCCACTCCTCCACATGAGCGGTGGAGGCTAACCTCTTGAACTGGATTTGTTTCCCCACTCCTACACACGAAGCAGTTGGGTGACCTTGGGCAAGTCATGCTCTCTCAGCCGCACCTACCTCACAGGGTGTCTGTTGTGGGGAGGAGAAGGGCAGGAGATTGTAAGCCGGCTTGATTCTGCCTTAAGTGGTAGAAAAAGTCGGCATATAAAAACCAACTCTTCTTCTTCTTCTTAATCTGGTGAACTGGATTTGTTTCCTCACTCCTCCACATGAAGCCAGCTGAGTGACCTTGGGCTAGTCACAGCTCTACTAGAGCTCTCTCAGTCCCACCTACCTCACAGGGTGTCTGTTGTGGGGAGGGGAAGGGAAGGTGATTGTCAGCCAGCTTGAGACTTCCTTAAGTGGTGGAGAAAGTCGGCATATAAAAACCAACTCTTCTTCTTGTTTTATGTAATTATATTCAATACATCAAGTGCTGTTTTCACTGCAGGTGTTCAGATCCTGGGTCTGAAGTTGGTGTTGTAGAAGAGTCTCCTGAAAAATCTCTGACCTGTAGGTATTGGTGCCAAGTGAATTCTTTCTCATCTGTTCTGGATGACTCAAAATTTGGGAAACAGTCCCCCCCCCACACACACACCCTAATTGAAATTTGCCTGCCAAGGAAGCAGAAAGTGGCAAGGATTCAGAAATGACCAGTTGATCCCAAACGTTCGCCACCTTAATGGACAAGGCAGCTTATATTTTGGAGGGAGGCAAAGAGAGTTGAACTTCTAGAGGCCAAACTTGATTGCAGCGGTCCAAAATCCAGATCCAAAACGAACATCCACATGTGGTAGAAAGTGCCGTCAAATCACAACTGATTTATGTTGTTCATGGAGGAGAGGGGTATTCATGGCTACTAGTAAAAATGGATACCTATTCACTCCAGGATCAGAGGAGCATGCCTATTATATTAAGTGCTGTGGAACACAGGCGGGATAATGCTGCTGCAGTTGTCTTGTTTGTGGGCTTCCTAGAGGCACCTGGTTGGCCACTGTGTGAACAGACTGCTGGACTTGATGGTCTGACCCAGCAGGGCTTTTCTTATGTTCTTATAAGCATGCCCATTACATTAGGTGCTGTGGAACGCAGGCAGGAGAATGCTGCTGCAGTCGTCTTGTTTGGGGGCTTCCTAGAGGCACCACGTTGGCCACTGAACAGACTGCTGGACTTGATGGGCCTTGGTCTGATCCAGCAGGGCCTTTCTTATGGTCTTATGTTGATGGGGTTTTCAAGGCAAGATGCGAGGAGAGGTAGCTTGCCATTGGTTGCCTCTGCAGAGCAACCCTGGACTTCCTTGGCGTTTTAATATACAAATTGTGGTCTTATGGTTGTTGTTAGCCACCCTGAAGTCTAATTTAAAAAACAACAACAACAACGCTTAAAGGTTTGGCTTGCTCCCCCTTAAAGGTGGCTTGAGACGGAGCCCTCGGATCAAGCAGTTGTTGCTGGATAGAGCTCTCTCTGGGTCCTTCCCGTCCTCCCAGGCTACCATGAAGAACGTACAGCAGGTGCCTTCTGCACATCTAGAAGGGCCAGGCACTCCAGAGGATTTAACAGGTACGGGAGCAGGTTGCTGCTCAGCCCCTGGGAGGAAATGCCTCTGTGAGCCAGGATGGTGTAGTGGTTACGAGAGGTGGTTTGGAGCTGTGGAGTCTGATCTGGAGAACCGGGTTTGATCCTCCACTCTTCCACATGGGTAGCGGAGGCTAATCTGGTGAACTGGGATGGTTTCCCCACTCCTGCATACGAAGCCAGCTGGATGACCTTGGGCTAGTCACAGCTCTCTCCGCCCCGCCACCCCCACCTCCCAGGGTGTCTGTTGTAGGGAGGGGAAGGGAAGGCGATTGTAAGCGGTTTGATTCTGCCTTAAGTGGTAGAGCAAGTTGGCAAATAAAAAAACAGCTCTTCTGCATCTAACGAGACCAATGCACTTTCGAGCAAAGGTGATAAACTGAACCAACATACAAAAGTTCTTTTCAATTCTATTAAAATGGGGTGTTTTTTTTAATCCCAGAAGAAAGGAGAGGTTGGCGATACCTGTCAGTTTCCTAAATAAGGGCAGCTCGTGAAACATGGTTAAGAGGGTTGGACTGGCATCTGGGAGACCCCGGTTCAAATCCCCACCTGTGCCATGGAAGCTTGCTGGGTGACCTTGGGCCAGCCACACTCTTTTCAGCCTAATGAGCCAACAACAGGGTTGTGGTGAGGATGAACTGGAGGAGAGGAGAATGACATAAGCCCCCATGAGGTCCCCATTGGGGAGAAATTACATAAATGAATGTAATTAATTAGATAAACGTACAATTAACATGCATTCCTTTTTCCAAATGCAGGCTTTCAAATCAATTTATATTGGGACCGGGGTGGGGGGCGAATCTTGGGCGACCTGTGAGCCTGCCTATTAAATGGTGGCTGATAAGAGCGTGAATTAATTTTTTTAGCACAAAATAGAATAGGCTTGTAGAAATTTGAAGCTCATCCCGGCCTCTTTCCAGAGGCTGGGAAGTCTTCAGTAGAAGTATCCTTATGAAGGCCTGAACTATATGCCCAAAAGAGATCTTGCGCTGATAACCAAAGGTCTCTGCTGTGAAGATCAGCTGAGTGAAGAGAGGTTGGATTCCAAGTTGCTGCATCTTGTGAGAGAAGAGCAAATGACCCCCTGCTTTCTCATGGCTCTTCACCAGAAATCACACCCCGCTCTCTGCCTCATGGCAATTGCATGGCAGACATTCAAATTTCCAAATGTGGGTCTATTATACTTTGTTATACTTTTATCTGCTAAATAAAGCAAGTTCATACTGGTCCAACTGTCCTAAATCCCTCTCTGTCTTCTTCCTTAGGGTAGAAAGCTCAAGTGACCGGCAAACACATTGCCCTGAGAACTTGAGGATACAGATGTAGCAGTAATAGGTTTTCTGTTTGTTTGTAGGGCGGGCTTTGCCGTGCCCTAAAAAATCCATCCAGTCCCCCAAGAGCCTTCTCTTTGGAGCACTTCATGAGGCACCCAGATCTGGAGGGACAGAGTCAAGCAGTACAAGGAGAAAATCGTTCGCCTCGGATGATCCTGTTGCTTTCCAGGTAAAACTGCCTTTGTGGGGCTTCTGCCCATACCCAGTGGTCTGTGTGACTACAGGCTGTTCATTGCAAGGCATACCTAAAATGCACAGCGTGTAGCCCAGTGGTTCCCAAAGTGGGCAGTACCACCCCCTGGGGGGGCGGTAGGATTACCTAGGGGGTGCTAAGAGGCAAAGGGGCAGCAGGGGGGTGCTAGAGGTGGGCCCCTTCAACTGTGTTGTTGGATAGGGTAGGGGGTGCTGGGGTTGAGTTTGTGGGGCCAAGGGGGCGGTGGCCCGAAAAGTTTGGGAACCACTGGTGTAGCCGAATGGAGCTGACGGTTTCGTGTCGGGAAATGGCACCGAGTTGTTGATACGCGGAATGTGTTCTGTTCTTGATGCTCCTATCCCAAAGCAGTGATCCGTTGTCGTTTCCCTTCCGCAGACACCCAGGAAAACTCCTCGCCGGTCTTCTCCAAGGCTCCTCAGCCTCCCCGGCAACATTCTGAGAAGATCTCCCCGGATTCGAGAGAAGTCTCAGCAGACCCTTCTGAAAAGCCCAGTCCCGAAACAGAGCGTGGCAAAGAATTTGGGCTGCCTCTTCTCCCCTCCCAAGCGGAAGAGCCAGCCTTCGCCCATGTCCACTGAGAAGGAAGGGGAATCTCTGGCGCTCTCCGCTCTGCCCAAGGAGAGCTTTTCTTCCCCTCGCAGAGCTTGGCGGCTGCGCACTCCAGGAAAGCAGGAGACGGGGGAAGTGCTCGATGAGGTGTTTGGTTCACCCACAAACAGTTCCCATCCAGCTTCTTATTTCATGGCAACAACCCTGCTTCCGTTGAGTCCCAGGGGAAGATTTCCTTCTCCGCTACTCTCCCCTAGGCGATCCTTGAGAACTCCCCAGAAACCAACCTCTCCATCTTCTGCTTGGAAGAGGCAAGAGAGACCTGAGGAAGAAAGACAGAGAGATCTGAAGTCTCTTACGCCGTTGAAATCAGACTCTGCGCTATCAGACCGATTCTCCAGAAAATCTCTAGGTGGGCCTTCGGATCGGTCTTTGAGCCCCACGGTTGCTGGGATTGCAGAGTCCTTCTCTTCACATCCATCACTATCCAGTTTTACCTCTTCGCCGGGCACACGACTAAGGTCAGGTTACGTGATCTCCTCTTGTGGAACTCCAGAGCGGGTCGGAGAGACTCGCACACCCAAAAAACTGCAGTTGAAACCTCAGTGCGTGTCAGGCACCACCCCAACAAAATCTACCGAGTCCCCTTCCTGCGTGTCAGAAGACCCCTTGCATGCACACGGACGTAAGGGGGAACCTCCTCGGTGGGATGTAAGCGTCGGTCTTTCCGCTGAAACCGATTCGCTCTGCAAACCTAGGATTATTGAGAGTGTGGTGCCAAGAGCTGAACCCTCTTCAGGAATGGTGACCCCTAGTAAGAGAGGTTCGGAGAGACACCTGCCTCCTGCACTCTTGGCTAGAGATAGTGTGTCTATCCTGGATTCCATAGTGGCATGCGAGGGCATAGATCTCTCTGATTTAGCCAACACACGGAGCCAAATCTCCCTTTCAAATAGTTCTCCAGGGCAACAAGCCCCAATGGCTTTACGAGATAACATTTTGCCTGCAGCAAAGTGTTCGGACCCACAGCCGCCTTTTTTTCAAACCCCTCCCAGACGCACCGCAAAATCCTCAGCCCCAAAGCTTGGCTCGCGCACCTACACGCTGCGCTGTACCGCCGACAGAAGGCAGCGGGAGGCCACTGCTCGACTCGGCAGCCTCGAAACCACACCCAACTTGATCGCTCCCTGGAATACCGCCACGTTGCCTTCTGAGACGGGGCCCCCTACCTACGAGGTTGAGCTGGAGATGCAAGCGTCCGGCCTGCCCAAGCTCCGCATCAAACGGGTCGGCTCTGGGGTACCCAACGAGCCGCCATCCCAGGCAGAGACGAGAAAACCCAAAGGGGAGGACGGTGAATTTGACACAGGTGATCTTTGTGTGAGCTGGTGCGGCAGGCATCCTGGGAAGCTGGAACCCGTCTGCATCTCGCCCTCCTGTTGTCGGTCCACCCACAGTACTCCGGGGGAGTTGGGGGGAGGGCAGACCTACATATGCCAGTCATACACCCCCTCTCGCTGCATCTTGAGCTCCACTCCCCCGTCTGACGGCTGCGCTGGTGTCTCTTGGACCCCCTCCCCGAAGCAGAAAGTCAAAGTGACCCCCGAAGCGATCAAAGACTGGCCGCGGAGGAAGAGGGCCGTGGCCAGCTGCAACAAGAGTGAGAGACAGGCGGAGCTCGCTGTGGAAATACTGGCCACTGACGAGTGGGGAGGGAGAACTGCAGAGCTCCCTGGTGGCAGCAAAGCCCCGGCGGGGGGAGAGTTTGGACTGGAGGGAATCTACAGGCTCCAAGACCAGTCGCCATGCAGCGACACAGAAACGGGCAGGGATAAGCGCATCCACAAAGGGGCTTTTGGATTAAGGTCCAGGAAGAGGGTCTTTGAACACCTGTCTCCAGAGGAGGAAGCCAGCTGGGAGACAAAACGGGCCCGCCCAGTCAGAGGGGACTCCGTCGTGTCCGTTCACCCAACGGAACTGTTCAACGGAGGCCAAGAGCGAGCATTGTCGATTGGAGAAAACCTGGACAAAGAGGAAGCCTTCGACTTTACAGGTGATTGTAGTCAATGCTTTGCAGTTCATTGCTGGGTTGGAACAGCCCGCTGGGTTGGAACAGCCCGCTGCAGAACTGCCCCGGGGACCCAAGGCGATTGAAATTGGGTGCCCGTGAGCTGATCCGAGGCACAAGTCGATGGGGCTGGTCTCTGGCAGGGTGGGAGCCGACTTTCAGGACCCCGTGGGGAGGATGTAGCCAGGCATCTGTACGTTGGGTTGGGGGTGGCTGGCATGGAGCATGGCCCTCTGACAGAAGCCCAGAGGCATAGAGCTCGGGGGCCAGAGGGGTGGGATTGGACTAAACGAGCTTTGCTCTCTTTTGATCTGCATTCAGTGAACCTCCTTCTTGCCCACGGCAGGTCAGCTGATGAATCACCTGCCTTTTAATTGGCTAATACAGATTAACCATTCAGAACCTAGTTCCAGAGCAGACTGAACTGGAGCTGGGAGGTCCGTGCTCCCCCAGACAGGGATTAGCAATTTATTTGCCTATTCCTACCTGTAGAGCCACCTACCCGTGGCGCAGAGTGGTAAGCTGCAGTACTGCAGTCCAAGCTCTGCTCATGACTTGAGTTCAATCCTGACGGAAGTCGGTTTCAGGTAGCCAGCTCAAGGTTGACTCAGCCTTCCATCCTTCCAAGGTCGGTCAAATGAGTACCCAGCTTGCTGGGGGTAAAGGGAAGATGACTGGTGGAGGCACTGGCAAACCACCCCGTAAACAAAGTCTGCCTAGTAAACGTCGGGATGTGACGTCACCCCATGGGTCAGGGGACCTTACCTTTTTACCTGTAGAGCAAGCAGAAAAAGAAACCGTTTCTTCTTTGATTCCCTGTCCCACGCAACCAAAGCAGTCTCAAAAATCCACAAGAAAACCCTTAATTGGCAGTCTTTCAAAAAATCACCCTCCAGTTGGATCATCTCAACATTTTAATTAATCTTGAGGTAGAAGCCCCAATAGATGAATTGGTCTTCCCCCATTTCCAGTGCCCCACACAGTCACAGAAGAGAGCCAGCATGGTGTAAGTGGTTAAAGTGTCGGACTAGGATCTGGGAAACGCAGTTTCAAATCCCCAGTTGTGCCAGTTGAAGCTTGCTGGGTGACCTTAGCCTCAGCCCTGGCCAGTATTTGGATGGGAGTCCTCCAAGTAATGCCAGGGGCATAACAGCTCTGAAAATTTCTGCAATTATTAAAAGTATAAGAGGGACCCCCTTGGAGGGAAGACAGCATGGTATAACCCGATCTCATCGGATTGCATAAGCTAAGCAGGATCAGGCCTGTTTAGTATTTGGATGGGAGACCTTCAAGGAATACCAGGGGCATAACGCGGAGGCAGGGAATGGCAAACCACCTCTGAACGACTCTTGCCTTGAAAACCCTATGGGGTCGCCATAAGTCAGCTGTTGTGTGTGTATGTTAAGTTCCATCAAGTTGCTTCCGACTCATGGCGACCCTATGAATCAATGCTCCAAAATGTCCTGTCTTTGACAGCCTTGCTCAGATCTTGCAAACTGAGGGCTGTGGCTTCCTTTATAGAGTCAATCCATCTCTTGTTGGGTCTTCCTCTTTTCCTGCTGCCCTCAACTTTTCCTGGCATGACTGTCTTTTCCAGTGACTCTTGCCTTCTCATGATGTGACCAAAATACGATCGCCTCAGTTTAGTCATTTTAGCTTCTAGGGCCAGTTCAGGTTTGATTTGATCTATAACCCACTGATTTGTTTTTTTGGCCGTCCACGGTATCCGTAACCCTCTCCTCCAACAGCACCTTTCAAAGGAGTCTACTTTCTTCCTGTCAGCTTTCTTCATTGTTCAGCTTTCACACCCATACATAGTAATAGGGAATACAATGGCATGAATTTACTTAATCTTGGTGGCCAGTGACACATCCTTACACTTCAACTGTTACTTGTCAGCAAAAAATCCCCCCCAAAACCAGGCATGCTCAAGGTCCTTTGGGCTTTGTAAACGTCTAAGCAATCAGGATACATTTGGCCGTCTCTCATTCAGTGACTCCTTCCTCCCTCCCCTTCCTCAGGTTTAACTCCACCCGGTTCTTCTGTGAAGAGCTCCATCTCCGCTAGCAGTCTTCGGGCACTGACGCTGTCCCCCCTGCTTTATCAGGGACGAGCCACATCCCGGAGGAAGCGCCCCCCAGGTAAAAATAAAATTGCCATCTTTAGTTAAAACAGCTGAGAGCAGGGGCGGAGTGGGGGTGGGGAGAAAGGGTTTGAAATGATGTTCCCTGTATGTGCATGGAGAAGGATAGAAAGCCTGTGCCGTAACAGCTTGACTTCTCAGAAGGGAGCCAGGGATTCGATTATTTTACAGGCTTCCTTTTTTTCAATTTGCACCAGCAGCGATTTAATGGGCTGTGTTGTAAGGGGGCTAGGAATTGCCTCCTGGGGCCACAAAAGCACTGCCTCCGTGTCCCTTAATGAGAGCCAGCATGGTGTAGTGGTTAAGAGCGATGGACTCTAATCTGGAGAACCGGGTTTGATTCCCCACTCCTCCACGAGGGGCAGACTCTAATGTGGGGAACCGGATTTGATTCCCCACTCCTCCATATGAGTGGCGGACTCTAATCTGGTGAACTGGGTTGGTTTCCCCACTCCTCCACATGAAGCCCGCTGCATAACCTTGGGCTAGTCACAGCTCTCTTCGAACTCTCTCAGCCCCACCTATCTCACATGAACACATGAAGCTGCCTTATACTGAATCAGACCCTTGGTCCACCAAAGTCAGTATTGTCTACTCAGACCGGCAGCGGCTCTCCAGGGTCTCAGGCAGAGGTCTTTCACATCACCTACCTGCCCAGTCCCTTTAACTGGAGATGCCGGGGATTGAACCTGGGACTTTCTGCGTGCCAAGCATATGCTCTACCACTGCTCTACCTCACAGGGTGTCTGTTGTGGGGAGGGGAAGGGAAGGTGATTGTAAGCCGGTTTGATCCTTTGAGTGGTAGAGAAACTCAGCATATAAAAACCAACTGTTCTTCGTCTTCCCCTACACAGAAGACAGCTCCGAGTCGGGAGCAGCCGGCGAAGACCTCTCCCCATTCAAAAGCGCACCCTCCAGACGGCGTTCCCTCAGCCGGACCTACTCAAGGAAACGCCTGCTAAGCTGAACTTTGGTCCAAGACTGTAAGAACTCTTTGAGCCAGATAACGAAAGTCGGTTTTGAACTACGTTGGTTTAAAAATAAAAACCCAGGTATCACAGGTCCTAGCAGAGGCATCTCTTGCTAAAGAGGCTGCATCTCGCCACTCGAATCTGCCTCCGGTAAGCTCCTTCATTCCCTCAGCCAGGAAGGGAAAAAAGGATGAACGGGAGCCAGCAATGGGGGGGAAAGCTTATCCTGGGCTCTGACTGAACGTGGCAGCAGGCCGCCATATGGACCCTCCTCCTTTCAGCAGCCAAAAGGAAGTAAAATACTGGGATGGTGAACTTGGACCACTTTTAAATAATTCTTTTGTAAAATAAATTTGATGAGCTTGTTGTGATGGTGCTGAAATTCTGGGTGTGCTGAAGACGAGGGAACCCAGAGGCCAGCCAGAAGTCCATAATTTAATAACTTCCTTGTGCGTGGCCCTGGTTAGTATTTGGATGGGAGACCAGCAAGGAATTCCAGGGTTGCTATGCAGAGGAAGGCACTGGCAAACCACCTCTGTTAGTCTCTTGCCATGAAAACCCCAAAAGGGGTCGCCATAGGTCGGCTGCGACTTGACGGCACTTTACACACACACACACACACTTGTGTGTGAGTTAAACGTGTGCAGCCCAGCTCCAGAGTTCTGGACGGTTGGTTTAGAAGCCGAAGCCTACTTCATATAAATTATCCGTGCTCTGCCATTTTTATTTGGGAGCCCCGTGGCGCAGAGCGGTAAGCTGCAGCAGTACCGCAGTCCAAGCTCTGCTCATGACCTGAGTTCGATCCCGACGGAAGTCGGTTTCAGGTAGCCGGCTCAAGGTCCACTCAGCCTTCCATCCTTCCGAGGTTGGTAAAATGAGGACCCAGCTTGCTGGGGATAAAGGGAAGATGACTGGGGAAGGCACTGGCAAACCACCCCGTAAACAAAAGTCTGCCTAGGAAACGTCGGGATGTGATGTCACCCCATGGGTCAGGAATGACCCGGTGCTTGCACAGGGGACCTTTACTTTTAATTGACCACCACGCAATGGCTTACAAAAAGGTTGCTCGTTTATTAAAAAGTTGCAGTATAAAATGTTTGATATACACATTTCCCCTCCGTCACTTTAGGCAGCAAATCAGTGACTGTCCCCCCGCCTCCCTAAATAAATCGTCATCCTTTATTGCTCATCGACAGAGTCTTAAGCGTTTAAGCATAAATAAAGAAGGAAGTCTTGAGCCAGGGGCAGTGGTCTTTCCCAATTCTGGCAGCTCCCCACAGGAGACAAGGCTCCCCTTATAAAACAAAAGGCACAAGACTGTTTCCTTTTTTACTTCCTCTGTGCCTCAGAAGCACCAAAATACGAAGCCTTTTACACGTCTCTGTGTTTCCGGAGCTTGGCATCAGCTTGCCGTGTTGTCTCGGCTTCGATCCTGCCCTTTGAAATTGGTTCTGTCGGTCTTGCAACATTGCGCTGTTTGCACGAGTCGATTTGGGTCGGGTTTGCGGTGGATTCTCGGGGTGTCTGTAAGCTTGGATTCTCAGCTTTGACATTTGCTTGGATTCTCAGGATGTACATTCGTTGCATTAGGCTTGCCACGTTGCCCCCGTGCTTCGGCTGGGGTTCTCTGGATCTGCATAGGTTGTCTGCTTGGAGATGGTTTTGGCCAGTGGTTGCTTTGCTTGCTATTCTTCGCCCTGGAGAAAGCATGGGATTCCCCCCCCATAGGAAACAGTGGTGGATATCTGGGGGTGCCTTGTTCAGGGGCCCGTAAAATTGGACTTCTTGGTCCAATTCACTTGAAATGTGGGCACCACCAGCTCCCTTGCAATTTTCGTGCCACTTGCTCAAAAAAACAGCCCCTCCAGCCCTCAGGAAAGATTCCCCATAGGGAATAATGGTGATGATAACTTGACGGCACTATAACCACACATGCACACTGAGAAAAAAATCGATCTGAATACCAAAGCGGTATTTGGAACTCGGATGACGGGGAATACTGATTTTTTTTGGAGGGGCTCCCCGATATCTGAATCTGAAAAATACCAAAAAAAATTTGAGATGTACATCTAGCATTGCCAACCTCCAGGTGGTGGCTGGAGATCTCCCTCTTATTACAACTGATCTGCAGGCAGAGATCAGCTTCCCTGGAGAAAATGGCTGCTTTGGCAATTGGACTCCATGGCATTGAAGTCCCTCCCCTCCCCAAACCCTGCCCTCCTCAAGCTCCGCCCCCAAAACCTCCAGGTATTTCCCAACCTGGAGCTGGGAACCCTGCGCACATCTCTAGAAGGAATGGCCTAGAGTGGATTTTTCCTGACGTCTATGATTGCGGGGCAATACAGTCCAGGAAAAACATTCAGGGCCCCTCTGTACGACTCTTTGCGGGATTTCAGAACAGGAGCCAAGCTTAAGGGAGGGGATGCTTCCTTTGCCTGGCCAGATCGGAGCAGGAACTCGGCATCTTTCTGGTGAAGATCTTCTGGCATCGGTATGTTGGCAGCGGACTGGGAAGAGCGCCTCCACGTGGATGGTAAAGGTGTGTGCACCACGTCCCTGAGCTTCTCCCCTGCTTCCAGCACGCCGTTGGTGCTGAAGTTGTCTTGCATCCGAAGTGAAGCAGGTCTGTCCCCAGCTGCGTTTCGTTCCATTCCTATAAGAGAAAAGAGGGAAGTATTTCATGGTATGAACCTTCTGACCTCTTTCGAATAAGGCTGAATTCCCAATATGAAGGGGTGCTGCAGATTTGCACAACTGCGACCTCTTAGTATATGTGTGTGTTAATAGCCGTCATGTTGCTTCCAACTCATGGCAACTCTATGAAACAATGTCCTCCTAAACATCCTATCCTTAACAGCCTTGCTCAGGTCTTGCAAACTGAGGGCCGCGTCTTCCTTTATAGTCAATCAATCTCATGTTGGGTCTTCCTCTTTTCCTGCTGCTTTTCCTAGCATTGTTGTCTGAATAGGGAGAACAGGAAATCATTCAATTGCCGTCAATTCAAACATTACTACCAAATAGCTTTCACCTCCTTATACTTGAAAGCCTATTTCTAGCCTCCCTTGCTGCAGTTTATATGGCTATGAAGGAGCTAAATTGACATTCTGGATTGAGATGGAAGCAATCAGGGAATAGGATTTCATCATTTTCGCAGCTAGTTTGCAATCACTATCCCTTCCCCTCCCCACAACAGTCACCTTGTGAGGAAGGGGGGGCTGAGGGAGTTTTGAGAGAGCTGTGACTGGCCCAAGGTCAACCAGCAAGCTTCATGTGGAGGAGTGGAGAATCCAACCCGGTTCTCCAGATTAGAGTCTGCAGCTCATTGGGAGGAGTGGGGGAATCAAACCCGGTTCTCCAGATTAGAGGCCGCCGCTCATGTGGAGGAACGGTAATCATACAAAGACTTCGCTGCTTCTGCAGCTATCCTTTAACTGGCCTTGGCCTCCCAGGTGGCTCGTGCTCAGCTTCTGGGTCAGTTCTTGGTTCACCCACAGAGTGTGGGCCAATTCCTTCTCCAGGGCTTGGATCCTTCCTTGGAACTGAAGCCTGCTGGTTGCCTGCCTTTCTTCCACGTGCTCTGTTAGAAATACAAACCAGGAAGAAGAGTTTTTTATATATATGCTGAGAGCCCCATGGCGCAGAATGGTAAGCTCTGCTCATGACCTGAGTTCGATCCCGACAGAAGTTGGTTTCAGGTAGCCGGCTCAAGGTTGACTCAGCCTTCTATCCTTCCAAGGTCGGTCAAATGATTATCCAGCTTGCTGGGGGTAAAGTGTAGATGACTGGGGAAGGCAATGGCAAACCTCCCCGTGAACAGAGTCTGACTAACAAACGTCGGGATTTGACATCACCCCATAGTTAGTAACGACCTGGTGCTTGCACAGGGGGACTACCTTTACCTTTACTGCTCTACCATTTAAGAAAGAATCAAACCGGCTTACAAGCACCTTCCCCGCCTCCCCACAACAGACACCCTGTGAGGTAGGTGGGCCTGAGAGAGTGTGACTAGCCCAAGGTCACCCATCTGGCTTCGTGTGGAGGAGCAGGGAAACCAACCCAGTTCACCAGATTAGCCTCCACCGCTCAGGTGGAGGAGAGGGGAATCAAACCTGGTTCTCCAGATCACAGTCCGCCGTCCAAACCACCGCTCTTAACCACTACACCACGCGGGTGCAGGCGAGCAACGAAGCGGGCCCCCGCGAAAGCTCTGTCGCTCACCCTGGCTTTGCTGGAGCAGGAGCTGGATGTTCTGCTCGTGCTCCTTCTGCTGCAAGGTCAGCTGGCGGTCCGTCTCCAAGCGCTGGCGCTCCAAGGCCACTTCCAGCCAGAGCACCAGCCGCTGCTGCTCCTCCAGCTGCATCTCCAGCTCCGAGAAGGCGATGTGTTGCTTGTGCTGATCCTCTCGGAGGGTCACCACCTGGCCGGAGCAAGGAATGCAAAAAAATAAATAAATAAAAAGAGTTGGTTTTTACACCCCGCTTTTTCTCTACCTCGAAGGAGTCTCAAAGCAGCTTACAATTGCCTTCCCCTCCCCACAACAGACACCTTGTGTGGTAGGTGAGGCTGAGGCAGCTCTAAGAGAGCAGTGACTAGCCCAAGGTCACTCAGCTGGCTTCGTGTGGAGGAGTGGGGAAACAAATCCAGTTCACCAGATTAGCCTCTGCCACTCATGTGGAGGAGTGGGGAATCAAACCCGGTTCTCCAGATCAGAGTCCACCGCTCCAAACCACTACTCTTAACCTCTACGCCACACCGGCTGCACTGGACGGGGCTATGCTTTTTAACACCTACCTTATCAAAGTACTTGCAAAGGAGGGCTCGGGTCTCGGAGGAAGAGAGGTAGCTGAGTTTGGCCATGAGGTTCATCTCGCACTGGGATAGGAGGCTGGCGGAGGAGCGCAGGACGCGCTGCCGGCAAGTGATGGACTCATTTTTGTACTCGATGGCGGCGTCCAGCGCCTCGATTGCCTCGTCTAGCTGGAAGAGAATCCGCTCCTCCTAAAAAAAACAGAGACGGCGGAAGGAAGAAAACGTCGTTCTGGCAAGCACCGACTCCCACTTCTGTTACTTAAAGAGACTGACAGCCCCTTTTGTTGAACGGAGGTCAACATAACATAAGAACATAAGGAAAGCCCTACAGGATCAGACCAAGGCCTGGTGGAATAGTCTTCCTGGTAACATCAGGGCCATGCGGGACCTTGAGTTCCACAGGGCCTGTAAAACGGAGCTGTTCCACCAGGCCTAAAACTGAGGACAGATGCAAGAAGATCCATCTTTACTGGCCTCCCCATCCCACCCCCATCTTGAAATCTGGGGGGCTGATCTGCTGACATCTGTCGCTGTGGCACCTAGGGTTAGTTACAGCCATCTGAGTAGGGTTTTAAGGATGTATTGGATGGACTTAGGTTTTAATTATTGTTATCTGCCCTGAGCCTGGCTCGATGGGGGTGAGGGCGGGTTATAAATTTGAAAATAATAATAATAATAAATAATAAGGCCCATCAAGTCCAGAAGTCTGTTCACACAGTGGCCAACCGGGTGCCTCTAGGAAGCCCACAAGCAAGATGGCATTGTCCTGCCTGTGTTCCACAGCACCTAATGTAATAGACATGCTCCTCTGATCCTGGAGAGAATAGGTATGCATCATGACTAGTATCCATTTTAACTAGTAGCCATGAATACCCCTTTCCTCCATGAACATGTCCGCTCCCCTCTTAAAGCCTTCCAGGTTGGCAGCCATCACCACATCCTGGGGCAGGGAGTTCCACCATGTAACTATGTGTTGCATGAAGAAATATTTCCTTTTATCAGTTTTGAATTGCTCGCCCTCCGGCTTCAGCAGATGACCCCACGTCCTAGTATTAGGAGAGAGGGAAAAAAGTTTCTCCCTGTCCACTCTCCCCCTACCATGCATAATTTTATAGGCCTCTATCGTGTCTCCCCTTCGCCGCCTTCTTTCCAAGCTAAACAGCCCTTAACCGCTCCCCGTAGGTCAGTTTGAGGTTTGCCCAAAGCCCCCCACCCCCCAGCAAAGTCCTGGTAACCCGTTCACCTCCGGGGACAGCAAGGTGCCCTGCCGCAGCTTCTGATCTATCTCCAGCCTCTGTTTAAGAAGCTGGTCCTTCTCTTGACGCAAGTTGTTAATTTCTTGCCGGATCTGCTGCTGGTCTTTGCCGCTGCTGTGGCACAGCTGCCCGTTCTTCTGCATCAGCTCTTTTTCCAGGTACTCCAGCCGGCTGGACACCCGCATGATATCATCATTCAGTGCCTGAAGCAGAGGGAGGGAAGCCGCCCTCAGGAAACGGGTCTCCCGCTTCCATCCCCTGAGCCCCTCTGCATTCACTGACTACTAGGGTTGCCAACCTCCAGGTGGCCAAACACAATAAATCACCTGTACTGTACAGTATATATGGTTAGGAAAAAAACCCAGTACACAGCTCTATATGCAAAAGTATCAAACAGTGGAAGGGGAGAGGACTCCCAGAGCAGTTTGATTGCCTATTGAAAGTGCCTGATGGTTCTTTAAGAGTCACTTTGGAATGGAGCCTGAAGGTACAATATAAAATAATTGAACCGAGTGTAAAGTCCCAGCTGGCAACCTCGTCAGCTATTTGAAACAGAGATCTTGTATCCGTAATTTAGAGAGCTGCAGATGTGGAGTGGATTCCTCTAATGCCGGCTGAAGAAGCACAACTCTGCGAAAAACGTTTGGAAATTCCGGAAGATGTTTCCCATTCTTACTACCATTCATCACATCTATTCTTCCAAGAAAAACGGGATTTTTCCCCTTGTTTTTGAAAAAATAAGTACTAAGACGTTGCTTAGTCTTAACGGACATTACTTAAGATTTTTCACAAGAAGAACCTTTAGAAGTCTTTTTTGACTCTATAGAAGAGTTATTCATATATGTGTATATGATTAGTGTTTAGTTTTATATGTAAGTTTCTGTTTGCACTTCACACTTGTCTTCACTATTTTGTAATACACTGTTTGATACTTTTGCATATAGAGCTGTGTACTGGTTTTTTTCCTAACCTCCAGGTGGTGGCTGGAGAGCTCCCACTATTACAACGGATCTCCAGCCGATAGAGATTGGTTCACCTGGAAAAGATGGCTGCTTTGGCAACTGGACTCTATGGCATTGAAATCCTGCCCCTCCCTAAGCCCCTCCCTCCTCAGGCTCCACCCTCCTGCCGGTGGCGAAGAGGGACCTGGCAACCCTACCGACTATCCCATTATATTTGTTCTTCAGAGGAGAGCCAATATAAAGGCACGCCTATACCAATGGATCATTGCAATGTCACCTTCAAACCTGCTGATACATTTATTGGAAAAAATATATGAAATGGTTATACTTCAGACGCTAAAAATAAAGTACAGCAGCTGGCTGGTTGACCCCCCCACCTGGCTCGAGCGAAGCCTCTTATTTTCCAGACCGCTCTTCTCCTGCAGGAGAGCTTCCTTTTTCACCACGATGGCTTCACGTTTGGTCAGCTCGTCTTCCAGCTCATCCAACGCCCGACGCTGCTCCAGGACTTTCTCGATCTCCGAGTCCAGCCACTTTTTCTGCTCCTCGATTTTCTGAGGGAACAGCCGGAGAAGAGCCCCATGAGAGGGAGTCCACCTCCAAACAGAAAGGTGTCTGATCTGCTGCCCCGCAATGCAACAGCAGTCCAACCGCGGCTGCCCTTGCGGAACGACGGGGGGGGGGGCACGTAATAGCAAAGAAAAGGGCTGTCGCTGGGGCCTAAACCCAAAAACTGCAAGGGCGGTTTCCATCATGAAGCCATGCTAAAGGAATTAGCAAAATGACTCATGAAGTGCGGGAATAATAAGGAAAGATATCCATATAGCTGAGAGGGGTAGGCAAGTGCCCGGCATTTGATTTCTTAAGCACCACCGTCTTCGCTACTTCAATGCCAGACATGCAAATAGGTTTGAGAGGAGCATATGGATTGATCTAATAGTTGCTCAATGTCACAAAGTCACTGGTTAGTTCCGAAAGGTGATGCTCGCTTTTGCATTTCCTAGGAGGAAAAAGTCTGTGTAGAGGGAGCGTCTCTGTCCCAGGTAAAAGGCTGCAAGTTGCTCTGAAAACAGAAGAGTTCGTTTTTACATGCCGACTTTCTCTCCCACTTAAGGAAGAAACAAACTGGCTTACAATCGCCTTCCCTTCCTCTCCCCACAACAGACACCTTGTGAGGTAGGTGGGGCTGAGAGAGTTCTAACAGAGCTGTAACTTGCCCAAGGTCACCCAGCTGGCTTCGTGTGCAGGAGTGGGGAAACAAATCCAGCTCACCAGATTAGCCTCCGCTGCTCTTGTGGAGGAGCGGGGAATCAAACCCAGTTCTCCAGATCAGACTTCACCACCGTTGTCTTCTCTTCTGTAGTTAGCTTTGCAATGGCATTTCATGCCCCTGTGTGTGCGCCGTCAAGTCACAGCTGACTTATGGCGACCTCATAGGGTTTTCAAGGTAAGAGACGTTCGGAGGTGGTTTGCCGTTGCCTGCCTCCGCCTGGGCTGAGAGAGTTCTGCGAGAACTGTGACTAGCCCAGGGTCACCCAGCAGGCTGCATGCGGAGGAGTGGGGAATCGAACCCGGTTCTCCAGATTACAGTCCGCCGCTCTTAACCACTACGCCACGCTGGCTCTCAGCAATGCTGATTTTGTGACCTTAGGCAGATGATGAGAGGGAGGGCATCTTGGCCATCTTCTGGTCAAAAGGGGTGTGGAGGGGGAGGTAGTTGTGAATTCCCTGCCTTGTGCAGGGGGTTGGACTAGATGACCCTGTTGGTCTTTTCCAACTCTGATTCTTGCCCCTACCTCTCAGCAGGGGGAGACCGACAGAGGGAAAGACAGAGAGGACCTCAAAGACAGAAATAATCAGAGCTCTCTTTCACTACCAGGTAGCGCAGGGGTGTCAAACGTTAAGGCCCGAGGGCTGGATCCAGCCACTTGAGAGCTCTTACCTGGCCAGCCGAGGCAGCCACCCCCCACTCTTGAACACATGAAGCTGCCTTATACTGAATCGGACCCTCGGTCCATCAAAGTCAGTATTGTCTACTCAGACCGGCAGCGGCTCTCCGGGGTCTCAGGCAGAGGCCTTTCACATCGCCTACTTGCCTAGTCCCTTTAGCTGGAGATGCCGGGGATTGAACCTGGGACCTCCTGCATGCCAAGCAGAGGCACTACCACTGAGCCACAGCCTCTCCCAAAGATTCAATAATAATAATAATAATAACTCCGTGCCATCTTACTATTCTGCCCTATATAGCTATAACTTCCCCCACCCATAGGCCTCTCCTACCTAGCTGCAGATCTCCTATTAGACACACACCCCACCTCTGCAAAGGGAGTGGGGACTGTAAAACGCCTGTTCTTGATCTCTGCTGGCGAGGCACGGCCCCGCCAAGTGACATTTATTTCACATCTGGCCCTTGTGACAGACGGCTTCGATACCTCTGAGTCAGCGAGCCTTCCCCACGATAAGGAGAGTCCAGGAACGGATCCTGCCGAGCTGCAGTTTAAGGAGAATGCTTTTGCGGAGCCTGACGACGCCCGGCGAGGAAGCCGCCGTTGCCCTTTACCTGCTGCTGCTCCAGGCTGATCACGGAGCCGTTGCTCCCGCTCCGACGCTTCCTCTGGAAGGCGGCGATTTCTTCCGTCTTGAGGCGCAGGATCTTCTGGTGCTGCTCATTCTTCAGCTCCAGCTCCTGCAAGAGGGGAGGGGACCGGGGGACACCGTTAGACCAAAAGGACCACCCAGCAGAAAGATTTATCAGGTGCCAAGGAAACCGGGCACCCACCCGAACCCAAAGGCTGTTTCCCTCCCTCAAAGGCAGATGTAGCTCAGGACAGTTTGGCCTTTAACTGGGTAAATAATACAATTAAATAATCTGGTACCCTTTACTTAAGAACATAAGGAAAGCCCTGCTGGGTCAGACCATCAAGTCCAGCAGTCTGTTCACACAGTGGCCAACCAGGTGCCTCTAGGAAGACCACAGACGACTACAGCAGCATTATCCTGCCTGTGCTCCACAGCACCTAAGATAATAGGCATGCTCATAAGAACGTAAGAAAAGCCATGCTGGATTTTTGAGGTGTAAGCTTTTGAGGGTCGAAATGTGATAAGGACATAAGAGAAGCCCTGCTGGATCAGATCAAGGCCCATCAAGTCCAGCGGTCTGTTCACACAGTGGCCAACCAGGTGCCTCTAGGAAGCTCACGAACAAGACCACTGCAGCAGCACCATCCTGCCTGTGTTCCACGGCACCTAATATAATGAGCATGCTCCTCTGATCATGGAGAGAATAGGTGTGCATCATGACTAGTATCCATTTTTACTAGTTGCCATGGTTAGCCCTCTCCTCCATGAACATCTCCACTCCCCTCTTCAAGTCTTCCACGTTGGCACCCATCGCCACATCCTGGGGCAGGGAGTTCCACAATGTAACTGCGTTGTGTGAAGAAATTATCTGTTTTGAATCTATTGCCCTCCAATTTCAGCAGCTGACCCTGCATTCTGGTGTTATGAGAGAGAGGGTTAACTAACATAACTAGTGTCTTCATCCATCTGTTGCTGAAAGCATCGCACAACTTTTCTGCAATAGGTGACCATTTGTATTTTTGAAGGTGTATCCTGGACTATAATATGGAGAACCGGGTTCGATTCCCCGCTCCTCCACATGAAGCCTGCTGGGTGACCTTGGGCCAGTCACAGTTCTCCGTGAATTCTCTCCGCCCACGGGGAATCAGGCAATGGCAAACCACCTCCGAGCGTCTCTTGCCTTGAAAACCCTACGGGATTGCCAGAAGTCAGCTGTGACTTGACAGCACACACGCGCACACACAACTTGCATTTCCCTACCCATACTAACTCCAATCCTCTCCTACCCATACTAGCTCCCATCTTACCTATACTAGCTCCAATCCTTTCCCCATCCATAGCAACCTGCCCCCTTTGCAGCGTGCTGCATTATAAAATGTTAAGTATTTAAGAAACGGAACACTGTTTGTTTTTAAAGGCTGATCTGCAGCTTGAGACGGCTGATTCACACTGGGTGTGTATGTGTGTGTGGGGGGGGTAGTTGTGAATTTCCTGCATTGTGCAGGGGTTTGGACTAGATGACCCTGGTGGTCCCTTCCAACTCTATGATTCGATGGTCTGAACTTCGATAGTTAGCCCATGGAGGGAAACTGGATTTTGTTTCTTGGTGGCGGAAAAGGCCATCAAGTCGCAGCTGACTTAGGGCGATCCCGTGGAGTTTCCAAGCCAAGAGGTGGACAAGAGGTGGGTTTCCATTGGGGGAGGTGGGGGGGGAGGAAGTTTGGAGTTTCCTGCATTGTGCAGGGGGTTGGACTAGATGACCCTGGTGGTCCCTTCCAACTCTATGATTCTATGATTCCCCCTGCCCAGCCTTGCGTTGCCTGGCCGCTCTCTGTCCCCACCTTGACCCGATGCTGCCCCCGGTGCATCTCCGTCTCCAGGCGCCGCTTCTGCTCCATCTCTTCCCGCAGCCGCCGCTGGAGCTGCCCCTGCTGCTGCCGCATCAGCTGCACATTCTTCTCCAGCTCCCGCACCCGCTTCTCGCTCTGGGCGGGGAGGGATGCCAGCCGCTCCGTCGCCTGCTTCTTCTCCTGCAGGACCTGTTCCCGGAAGACACAGGGAGTTGCCTGGGACGGAGTCTGACTACTGAGTCTGACCCCGGGACCATCGAGGCCAGCTTGCCCGCTCTGGCAGCTTATACTTTAATGATACTGTTCATGTGGCCAATGCGCCCCTGAATAATGTCACACTGAGATCAAAATAAAGGGAAAAAATAACCCTGTAAATAGTCCATAAAGAAATTAGTATTTTTTTTAATCTTGATTGATGGGGAAAGAAATTTGGCGACTGCCAATGTAGTATTAAAATCCACCCCTGCTAAAAGGACCCTCAGATTATCCAGTTTAGAGACAGGTTCCCAGATAAAAGGTTTTATCCATCTGTCTCTAGCCTCTGACTGGCTCCTGCGTCTCGTGAAGAGAGTCAGGGTGGCATAGTGGTTGAGAGTGGTGGACTCTCATCTGGAGAACCGGGTTCGATTCCCTGCTCCTCCACATGAGCAGCGGACTCTCATCTGGAGAACCGGGTTCGATTCCCCACTCTTCCACATGAGCAGCAGACTCTCATCTGGAGAGCCAGGTTCGATTCCCCACTTCTCCACATGAGTGGCGGACTCTAATCTGGTGAACCGGGTTGGTTTCCTCACTCCTACATATGAAGCCAGCTGGGTGACCTTGTGCTAGTCACAGTTCTCTCTGAATTCTCTCAGCCCCACCTACCTCGCCAGGTGTCTGCTGGGGGGGGGGGGAGGAAGGGAAGGAAACCGGAAGTAAACCGGTTTGATACTCCGTAAAAAAGTAGAGAAAATTTGCATATAAAACCTAACTTCTTCTTCTTTCCCATCACCTCTTACCTGTTCCTTTTTAACTGAAGGTGCCGGGGATAGAACCTGGGACCTCCTACCTGCAAACCACTGAGCTGTTGCCCCTCCCAGTCCATTCTGGGGCTTTTTCCAATGCAAAGACAGCATTTCCGCCAGGGCCCTTAAACCTACCTCTGAAACCTCCCCAAGTGTCTGTATTATTAGGTTCTGAGACCAAATACAGCACGGCACGCGTTCTCTGGGCTCACCTTGGCCTTACTCTGAGCTGCCGCCACTTTGCGGCGGCACTCCTGCAGCTTCCGCTTCTCTCCGGGGTCGCGGGGCTCCCTGCCTTCCAGCTCCTGTAGCTGCCTCTGGCTGTCACCCAGCTCCACTCGCACCTGCTCCGCCTCCTGCTCCAACTCGCGGATCTTCCGGCAGTACTGCTTGTTCACGGTCTGCGCGTGCTTGCCTGCCGGGGGCAAGAGAGGCTAGCCCGCTGACGCCCGGGAGGGCCAGGCGACAATTGACATTTTAAACCCTCGGATTCCCGAGAAGCATTGGAGAAAAGCAAGAGCTGGGAAAGAGGTTTGGATGGTGGGCAACGGAGAACGGAAGGGCAGGAGAAAGAAAAGGAAATACTTCTGGGAAGAAGTAGTGGCGGAAGCATCGCTTGGGAGTTCCAGCATGGTGCAGAGAGCCTGCGTGGGGTAGTGCAAATGCTGCTACAAATGTTACTGTCAACGGTTGCTGCTATGAGCAGCGTTACAAACTTAATTAGTAATTAGTAGCACAAGAGCCCAGTCTCCGCCATATATCAGCCGGAGATAGCTAACAAGCGTTTAAAAGCACTCCACCCTTTTTTGCACCAAAAAGAATTAACGTTCCCCCTCCGCACTCTAACGCTCCCTCTCCGATCACGTCGTGAGACGACAAGAGTCACTGGAAAAGACAGTCATGCTAGGAAAAGTTGAGGGCAGCAGGAAAAGAGGAAGACCCATCAATGGACCCGGAGATGGATTGATTCAATAAAGGAAGCCACAGCCTTCAGTTTGCAAGATCTGAGCAAGGCTGTCAAAGATAGGACATTTTGGAGGACTTTCATTCATAGGGTCGCCATGAGTCGGAAGTGACTTGACGCACTTAACACACACACACCACATACACACTCCACACTTTAGATTTATGACTCCTCTTCCACACTCCAATAGTTTACAGACCTGAGCAGTCCTGAAGTTCAGAGGTCGGAGCACTCCCCAAACTAGCTTGAAAAAAACAAAAACCTGGGAGCTCAATTGCTTCTGCTGCGGCGCCATCTTAAGAGCCGAGTCCAGTGTGGGGTAGTGGTTAAGAGCGGTGGTTTGAAGCTGTGGACTCTGATCTGGAGAACCGGGTTTGATACCCCACTCCTCCACATGAGTGGCGGAGGCTAATCTACTGAACTGGATTTGATTCCCCACTCCTCCACGTGAGCGGCGGACGCTAATCTGGTGAACCAGGTTGGTTTCCCCACTCCTACGCATGAAGTTGTGGGGAGGGGAAGGGAATCATAGAGTTGGAAGGGACCACCAGGGTCAAGTCCAACCCCCTGCACAATGCAGGAAATTCACAACTACCTCCCCCCTCCACACCCCTAGTGACCAGAAGATGGCCAAGATGCCCTCCCTCTCATCATCTGCCTAAGATCACAGAATCAGCATTGCTGACAGATGGCCATCTAACCTCTTCTTAAAAACCTCCAGGGAAGGAGAGTTTACCACCTCCTGAGGAAGCCCGTTTCACTGAGGAACAGCTCTGACTGTTAGAAAATTCTTCCTAATGTCTAGACGGAAACTCTTTTGATTTAATTTCAACCCATTGGTTCTGGTCCGACCTTCTTGGGCAACAGAAAACAACTCAGGACGATCCTCTATATGACAGCCCCTCAAGTATTTGAACATGGTTATCATATCCCCTCTCAGGGAAGGTGATTGTAAGCTGGTTTGATTCTTCCTTAAGCGGTAGAGAAAGTTGGCATATAAAAATCAACTCTTCTTCTTCCTCTTCTTCCAAAGCCATCCTAAGCCAGGCTAGAAAATCAGCAGAAGCAGAATATTGGCACTGGCTCTCAGCCCGAAGGAAAGGTTTGGACAGAGCTCTCAGGATTAGTAAATTTGGTACGTTACAGCAACCTGGCATACATAAGAACCGATCATGCGTACAAAACCCAAAAGATCCCCATTGCCTGAGCCGCCCCCCACCTGTCTTGATCAGTTCCGCGATCAAGTCTTCCTTCATGCGGATGTTGATGGACAGCTCCCGGATCTTCTGCTGAGCCTGAACCAGCCGCCACTCTGAATCTTTCCCCGAAAAGCCTTCCCCGACGTTGGCCGGCTCTGGTCTCCTGCCGTCTGCAGCGACTGCCCAAAAAAAAAAAGGAAAGTCAGATATGTAAGCTTCCAGTCTCAGTTGGGAAAGGAACAGAAAGTTCTCGATGAATACGGGTGAGATCAGATTTATTATTAAATACAGCATAAGCCAGTAAAACACATGTGTCATTTATACAAAAGGTAAAAAATTATAGCATTTCAACCAAAACATTCCTAATTAAAATTTCCAAATGATTTATAAGACTAAAATTGACCGAACTATGATTTAATCTAATTGCAATTGCCCAACATTAGGGGTCGAACTTTATATGCTATCACACAAAATTTGGCTATCTGTTTTGCCATGTGGGCATTCCCTTCCCAGAAGAGACTCTTAATTCTCTCTTCATCTGAGCTGTATGGCGAATCTCTCTCCCTCACACACACACACACATGCACACACTCCCTCCCCTCTGACAAAGCTCCTTCATACTTCCTCTTATGGACGCAAAATGAGACTTGGGTGATAAAGTTTATTGTTTGTGGCCAAAGGACATCACAATCTATCATACAAATCATTAAAATAACATAAAATAACATTGAAATAACTTTAAAACAGTCTGACCCCCAAGAAGCTGATGAGACTTGGGTATGAAAAGAAGAAGAGTTGGTTTTTATATCCCGCTTTTCTTGACCTTAAGGAGTGTCAAAGCGGCTTACAATCACAATCCCTTCCCCACCACAGACACTTTGTGAGGTAGGTGGGGCTGAGGGAGTTCGGAGAGAACTGTGACTGGCCCAAGGTCACCCAGCAGGCTTCATGTGGAGGGGTGGGGGAATTGAACCCAGTTCTCCAGATTAGAGTCCGCTGCTCACACAGAGGAGCGAGGGACTGAACCCGGTTCTCCAGATTAGAGTCCGGTGAAAGGAAAAGAGTCTACCTTTGGATGGTTCTGGAGGTTCTTCCTGAATCAACGCCGGGTTGCTTTTGCTCCGTTCCCTGCCCCCGTTGCTTGAAAACTTCTTTTTCATGCCGCCATGGATCCCGTTTCTAAAACGGCACAAAATCATTCGCTTTTAGAAAGGGATCAGACAGAAGTAGCACAGAAGAAAAGACAGCTCCGCAGAACTGGAGAACGAAGGAGGAGGACCAGTAAAAATGTTATTGGTATCTTCAACATAAAGCCGCCAGTGGGCCCGTGTAACTCATGCAGGGATAGGAAGCAAAGATGGAGCCTACTCGGACAACAAAGCGAGGTGTGCCTGTACTGAGAGCTCAGAAAGGAGCATTTCTCAGCCCTAAAATTAATCCGCAGCCGGCAGGCACCTTTGAACACAATGGAACTCTTCACATTCATTTTCTGGTTTGAATTGATTTTGTTGTACAAGCGGCGAAACGCAAGGGCTGAAGAAGCCGTGACTTGGTGAAAACGCTATTTAATTCCGGAAGAAGCGTTTCCCGCTTTGCATCTACCTTTCCTGACTGACACCATTCTTCACCTACCTTTGCATGGTTTTTGCTAGCCAACGAATATTTCTTCGAACAGCAAGTTATTCATTTTCAAGAGGAGCACTTACCTGCAGTGATATTGACCTAGAAGGATTTGCCTGCTTGATATGGAATTAATGCAGTTGTATAGCAGTGTTCTATAAGTTCTCCTGCTGCCTGTCTTACATTTCGGCTTTCTTGCGTGCGAGCATGTTTGTACCTATGTCATTTTGTATATTTAGATAGGTTGTTTATAATATTTCACATTGTCTTGGTTATTTATAATATTTCACATCCACAGTCTGTGGATCCCCCACTCCATACATACACACACACTCATCGGCAGTCGGGGGATCCACAGACACACACTCTCTCTTTCTCTCTTCAGGCAGCGCTAGTGGCCCGGTGATCGGGGAGGCCTTGCCAGCTCCCCCCCCCCTCCACACATACACTCACTAGCGATCGGGGGATCCACAGACACACACGCACAATCTCTCTCTCCAGGCCACACTAGTGGCCCGGCGATCGGGGGAAGCCTTGCCAGCTTCCCCACGCACACACACACACACACTCTCTCCAGGCCGCACTAGTGGCCCGGCGATCGGGGGAAGCCTTGCCAGCTTCCACACACACACACACACGCGTGCATGCACACACACACACACTCTCTCTCTCCAGGCCGCACTAGTGGCCCGGCGATCGGGGGAAGCCTAGGCGGCTTCCCACACACACGCACGCACGCCGGCCCTGTGGCGGCAATGGCGGTGGCTTCCATGGGAGAGCCTGCGGGCCGCACCAAATGACATCATGGGTATTAAACGGCCCGTGGGCCGGAGTTTCCCCACCCCTGGTTTATATCCTCACATTTTGGATAAGGTGTTTAGAAATATTTACGTGTATTAACTCTAAGAACATTTTTCACTTGGAGCTTCAGTGCTGTTTTTTTGCCTTCTTATCTAAGAAACCTTCAGCCAGAGATGCTGGGGACTGGATTATGGTCTTTTGCATGCAAGCAGCACAAAGCACTCTCGTCTCACCTGCGCTGGTAAAGGGACTGCGTTTGCTCACGCTCTCCTTCCTCCTCCTCCTCCTCCTCCTCTTCTTCCTCAGGGGGCTTCCCCGGCCCCTCCGTGGCCTTATCAAGCTCCTGCGTCAGTATTCCGTCGTCAGCGTCCAAAGCTTGCGGGCAACTCTGATGGCACCCCGACATGCCCATTCCACTGTCAGCCAGGGGACGGCAGAGCTGTTCAGAGAGGAAAAAAAGAATGGGGGATGCTCAGTAGCAAATGTGTCACCCTTTTGCCTCAGCCTTGAGACAACTCATCCTCTGAAGGGAAACATTTCTTAGGTCAAGTGTATTTTTATGTCTTGAAAGTGTGGGCAACACCTGGTAAAACTGTAAAATATGCTTGAAAGTGTGGGCAACACCTGGTAAAACTGGTATGTTTTTATGCTGGTCTTGGACCGTATTAAACTCTCTTTGTACTTTGTACCTGGTAAAACTGCAGAAATCGGAAAGGTGGCTGGCTGGAAGATTCCAGTGCTTCAAGTTCTCTGCAGAGCTCCTTCATATGAGAAGCAGATTAAATTCTGAGAATTCCTATGCATTTCCTAAACTCATGTACATTTCAGAATTTTTTTCCCCCCTGCTGCCGAACATGGATTCCTCTGGTGAGCTGGATTATTCTGTAGCGCAAAACACACACAAAATCCTGCATGATTCACGTGAGGGTCGAAATCCAGACAGAAGTTTCCAGACACCTGGATTTTGTATCCTCAATTTTAAACCCAAAGTGGTCCTAACAAAACCAGGACAAGGATCAAGCCAATGGGTTGGGGGGGGGGGGAATTTCCCATCTAGAAGACTGAATTATCTTCTTTTCTACCTGAATTTAGAAGAAGAAGAGTTGGTTTTTACATGCCAACTTTCTCTACCACTTAAGGAAGACTCAAACTGGCTTACAATCACCCTCCCTTCCCCTCCCCACAACAGATACCCTGTGAGGTAGGTGGGGCTGAGAGACAGTGACTTTCTGAGACTCTGGGACAAGGGGACAAGTCAGTCCCAGAAAAAGACTGAAAAAGCAACCAACTCATACGTCATTGACACAGGGTACCATGGGAAGCCCCACGAACCTTGTTGGGGTTGGTAGGGCCAGGCTTGGGCCAGCGAGAAGATTGGGCAGCGCCTGCGGGGGCCGTGTGAGGTCTCTGGCCACGCTGAACCAGGCAGAGGTTTTGCAGCAGTTCCGGCACGCCTGAGTTCGGCCTCTCCCTCCGCAGGCATTTGTGGAGTTCAGCGATGAGGTCTTGCTGCTCCTGCAACTTGTCACTCTGCAAGGAAAGATGCAGATGCATTTGATGAACCCATGAAGCTGCCTTATAATGACACAGACCATTGGTCCATCGAGGCCATTGGTCCATCAGGATTGTCCATCAGTGAATCCATGAAGCTGCCTTATAATGACACAGATCATTGGTCCATCGAGGCCATTGGTCCATCAGCCTGTCCATCAGTGAGCCCATGAAGCTGCCTTATAATGACTCAAACCATTGGTTCATTGAGACCATTGGTCCATCAGGACTATCCATCAGTGAACCCATGAAGCTGCCTTTATACTGACTCAGACCATAGGTCCATCGAGACTATTGGTTCATCAGGACTGTCCATCAGTGAACCCATGAAGCTGCCTTTATACTGACTCAGATCATAGGTCCATCAAGACTATTGGTCCATCAGGATGGTTTATCAGTGAACCTATGAAGCTGCCTTTATACTGACTCAGACCATAGGTCCATCAAGACCAGGATTGTCCATCAGTGAACCCATGAAGCTGCCTTTATACTGACTCAGACCATAAGTCCATCAAGACCATTGGTCCATCAGGATTGTCCATCAGTGAACCCATGAAGCTGCCTTATAATGACTCAGACCATTGGTCCCATCAAGACCACTGTCCATTAGTAAACCCGTGAAGCTGCCTTATAATGTCTCAGGCCATTGGTCCACCAGGACTGTCCACCAGTGAACCCATGAAGCTGCCTTATAATGACTCAGACCATTGGTCCATCGAGACCATTAATCCATCAGCACTGTCTACTCAAGACCGATAGCATCTCTCGGGAGTGTCTTCCCCCTCACCTACTGCCCAGAGATGCCTGGGATCGAACCTGGGGCCTTTCGTATGGCCAAGCAGACGCTCTAGCTCTGAGCCACAGACCCTCCCCAGCTGTAGAGCTGTGGCACAAGACTGGGGTCTTGCGCACAAACTGGGCAGCGGCCGCTGTCGGTGTCCACCCCGTCAAAGGACAAGGATCGCCGAACCATGGGTGAGGCACGAGCAGAAAACAGGCCGTGGAAAGATTACCCAGGGCCTCGAATTCAAACGACAGACAGCGTCCTCCCTGTGCAGAGGAGGCAGGAAAAGAGCCAAGAACTTCGCCTCCAAGCTGGCCGCAGGAAGAGATTATTGTTCTGCCTTGGAAGAGTGCCAGAGAGGGAGTTCGCCGCGTGATTCAGCGATACCTGCAGCTTGTACTGCTCCATGGCGTCCTCGAGGGCAGCGAGAAAATCCCGATTCTCTTCTTCTAACCGCTCCACTTGCCTCGCCAGGGAGTCCTCCCTTACCGTTTCAGGTCCCTTCGGGTGGCCTTCCTGCTGATGAGAAAACCGAAAAATGGGCTGCACTCCCGCACTTCAGAATACCCTTTCTGCCGTTCCTCAGATGGAAATAATGAGGCAGAGGAACCACAACCATGGATATGGCACTGTAAGATGGCGCCAACGGCCGTCTCGCATTCAACCTCAGCCCGTGGAGAGTGAACTCTGACTCTTACTTTCTCGGCAAGAGGCAGTTGCCCCCAGGAATTATATCCGGGCTGTTGTTTGCAGACATGATCTGGTTTCAGTGAGGTCACATCCAGACGCCCAAATAGGCAGGGTCTTCGAGACCCTCTTTTCTGTGCATATTAATCCCTTCCAATCTTTAAAATGTACATATTTTCCTTCGCAGGTAGGGTAAAGGTAGTCCCCTGTGCAAGCACTGGGACATTCCTGACCCATGGGGTGACATCACATCCCGACGTTTACTAGGCAGACTATGTTTACGGGGTGGTTTGCCATGGCCTTCCCTGGTCGTCTATACTTTACCCCCAGCAAGCTGGGTGCTCATTTTACCAACCTCAGAAGGACAGAAGGCAGAGTCAACTTTGAGCCAGCTACCTAAGACCAACCTCTGTTGGGATCGAACTCTGGTAATGAGCAGAGCTTGGGCTGCAGTACTGCATCTTACCACTCCGCACCACAGGGGTCCTAATCCTCGCAGGTAGACTACAATATATAAATAAATACCCCCACCACCATCACAACTTTAAGCTTCCATGTTGCTTTGTGTGAGACAGATTCGGGGAACTAGGGGTTGGATGCAGACAAAATTGGAGTTTTCACCGATTCCCCTTCCTGCTTCGGACCTTCCTCGTGTCCTCCCTCTGGTCCCCTGCCCCCGGAAGCCGCATTTCGTGGACCTCCGTAAACTCAGGGGAGAGGCAGGAGAGTTCCAGTCTGCCACTGGAAAGTTTCGTCTGGATCCAACCCCACATCCTATGTCAGTGGCTCCCTTCTAGCATATTTGGGATTGGTGGTGGAAAGTGCTGTCAAATCTCAGCTGACTTATGGCAACCCTGTAGGGCAGGGGTGGGGAACGTCAGGCCCGGGGGCCGTTTAAGGCCCGCAAAATCATTTGGTCTGGCCCTTCATGGGTCCTGGCAGATCTCTAGCTCAGAAGGATCTAAGACTGGTGATCCAGCCCCTCCCACGGACAGGAATAGTCTCTATTCAAGGCAGAAGTGAGTTTGTTTTGCCGAGAAAAGGAACCTTCCCCCCCCACCCTTGCAGAAGAGTTGTTAGCTATGGAGCTGCTAATACCGGCCAAGAAACTTTGTTAACCCTTTCCCACCCGGGCCATAGAGAAACATATTCCCTCTGTGCTACAAGAGGGCTGGGGGTGGAAGTGGCGACAGTAGAGGGGTTAAAGTGGGCAGGGGCAGAATGCGCGGGGCGGGGGGCTAGTTCTTAGCCACTGTGTTCTCATTTCATCCCTGCAGGCGGAGGTAGCAGGAGCCGGCTGTAGAATCCGGCCCCGACCATGTGGAGCAGGAGCAACTCTGGTGTGAAGCCGGCCGGCTACACCCGGCTGGTGCAACAGACCATTCTGTGCCACCCGGTGGGCGAGTGCACCACCGGTTGGATGCCTGCCTGCTTGCCCGCACCCGGGGGGGGGGTCATCTGGGGCAGCTGCCCGCTTGGGGCTTGGTCGGCTAATTTTTAAGTTGATAACTTTGTATGGCCTGCGAATGGTGTTATAAATATCCAAATGGCCCTTGGTGGAAAAAAGGTTCCCCACCCCTGCTGCAGGGTTTGCAAGGCGAGAGACAAACAGAGGTGATCTGCCATTGCCCGCCTCTCTGTAGCAGCCCTGGACTTTCCTGGTGGTCTCCCATCCAAACGCTAACCAGGGCTGACCCTGCTTCGCTTCCAAGATCAGACGAGATCGGGCTAGCTTGAACCATCCAGGTCAGATTTAGTTGGTCCCAATAAGGCCTCGCCTCCCTTTGCGATGTGTTCCTTGATCTCTGGGCCATCGCGGCCCCTGACACTTTGGGAAATGTGCAATTAGTGCTCCAGAAGCACTCCAGTGCTCAGCCACCGCAATGAATGGGCTCCTTTGTAGGGAGAAATCCCAGCAGGCTGACAGTCTCTTCAGTCTTGCAAAGGGACAAAGACCGATGGTGAGAGGACAACAGCCAGCAAAAATCTAATTAGACACAAGACGCATGTTTTGTTAAACGGTGTAGACAATCCCTGCCGTTTTGGCACAGCTGACGGCCAAAGAAAGGGGAATGTTCCTCCTCACTTGCCGCCTTCTAACTGGCGGAGCAAGCCCACCCTTACTTTCAGGTCGGGTTTCAGGGAGTCTCTTTGGGTGGGGAGGAGGCCGCAATGGTTTGCTCAGAGTGGAGCAGCAGTGTTATTCACACAGGGCGCTGTCTACAGGGGAAGAGAAATCTGGGGAGGGGGGTTGGGGGGGGCTCCAGCTTCAGGCCCCCATTGACAAAGCTCAGTTCATCCCCAGGTCATCGTGTCGATCAATTCAGGCAGCACATTGAACTTCTACACTAACTCAAACTACGCTCGCCACAGACTGGTGACAAATCAGACCGAAGCCAGGGAAAAGCGATGACATCTTTGCATAACGGATCGTGTCAAGAAGCCCTGACTAGACTTACAGCCGGAGGTACCCTTTAGAAGAAGAGTTGGTTTTTATATGCCAGCTTTCTCTACCACTTAAGGAAGAATCAAACCGGCTTACTAGCACCTTCCCTTCCCCTCCCCACAACAGACACCTGTGAGGTAGGTGAGGCTGAGAGAGCTGTGACTAGCCCAAGGCCACCCAGCTGGCTTCATGCGGAGGAGTGGGGAAACCAACCCAGTTCACCAGATTAGCCTCCGCCGCTCATGTGGAGGAGAGGGGAATCAAACCCGGTTCTCCAGATCAGACTCCACCGCTCCAAACCACCGCTCTTAACTACTATGCCATGCTTGCTCTCAGGATAATCTAGTCTCCTAGTGACGTTCTGGCACCCATCTTGGGATTTCACCCTTGGGGCCTCCGGCACACCCATGTACACCCAACCCAGCCGACCAAGCAGTTCTTAAGGAAGAACTGGGTTCTTAAGGAAGAACTGGTCGGCTGGGTTGGGTGTACATGGGTGCACCGGAGGCCCCAAGGGTGAAATCCCAAGATGGGTTCCAGAACGTCACTAGGAGACTAGATTATGTTGCTGAGAGCAAGTGTGGTGTAGTGGTACTGCTAAAGGTAAAGATAGTCCCTGTGCAAGCACCGGGTCATTCCTGACCCATGGGGTGACGTCACATCCCAATGTTTACTAGGCAGACTGTGTTTATGGGGTGGTTTGCCAGTGCCTTCCCCAGTCATCTTCCCTTTACCCCTAGCAAGCTGGGGACTCATTTTACCGACCTCGGAAGGATGGAAGGCTGAGTCAACCTTGAGCCGGCTACCTGAAACCAACTTCCGTTGGGATTGAACTCAGGTCGTGAGCGGAGCTTTTGACTGCAGTGCTACAGCTTACCACTCTGCGGCGCGGGGCTCTGTGGCACCGACCGCGGGGTAACTTAGGGTTTCGCACCTTGGGGTTCCGATCGTCCGCCGACGCGCTCTCGATGCCGCTGTCCAAGCCGGAGGCCGAACTCAGCGCGCTCCTCTCGCCCTCCACGGCGCACAGCCACTCCTTCACCCGCAGGATCTGCCCCACGCTGAGGGTGCCCTCCTCTTGCAGTTCCGTCAAGAGCCGGTAGGCGGCGTCGGTGCACGTCCTGTAGTGGGCACACTCCGCCAGGAGGCGGGCTGCGCGGTCCTGCGTGGGCCGCTTGGGGGCCGGGTCCGAGCGGTTGATGATGCGGGTCTCCGCGCGGCGGCGCTGCTCCATCGCCCGCTGCAGGCTCTTGATCTGCAGCCGCAGCTCCACCACGTCCTCGGCCTCCTTGCAGCTGTTCACCACCGCCCTGTTCTTGATGTTCTGAGCGCGGCTGGCGTAGTTCAGCGTCGTCAAGCTCTCGTCGAAGTCGGAGGAGGAGGGGCTGACGCAGGCGATCATCGCCGTCTGCGCGTTCCCACCTAGGGAGTCTTTCAGGATCCTAAGGGAAGGAACAATAGAAAAAAACAATCAGGACGCAGCACCATTTCTGGGGCTCAGGCTGAGGGGCCGTGGCTCAGTGGTAGAGCGTCTGCTTGGCTTGCAAAAGGTCCCAGGTTCAATCCCCCGCATCTCCAGTTAAAGGGACCAGGCGAGTAGGTGATGTGAAAGACCTCCGCCTGAGACACTGGAGAGCCGCTGCCGGCCTGAGTAGACAATACTGACTTTGATGGACCAAGGGTCTGATTCAGTATAAGGCACCTTTATATTTTGGGGAGGGGCTGTGGCTCAGTGGCAGAGCATCTGCTTGGCATGCAGAAGGTCCCAGGTTCAATCCCCGGCTTCTCCAGTTAAAAGGGACCAGGCAACTAGATGATGTGAAAGACCTCCGCCTGAGACCCTGGAGAGCCACTGCCGGTCTGAATAGACAATACTGACTTTGATGGACCGAGGCTCTGATTTATTTATTATTTCCACTTACTACCCTGCTCTCCCTGGCCAAAAACTGGGGATTCGGTATAAGGCAGCTTCATGTGTTCAAGAAAACCAAACGTGAATCCAGACACATGGTGGCGGAAAGTTCCGGCAAGTCACAGCTTATGGCGACCCCATCGGTTTTTTCAAGGCAAGAGACGTTCAGAGGTTTGCCATTGCCTGCCTCCGCATCACGCCCTTGGTATTTCTTGGAGGTCTCCCATCCAAATACGAGCTAGGGTCAGGGCTGAAAGTGTGCGACGGGCCCGAGGTCACCCAGCAAGCTTTGCAACCGTATCTCTTGCCCCCTCTGTGTGTGTGAGTGCCATCAAGTGACAGCCGTAGGGTTTTCAAGGCAAGAGACGGTCAGAGGTGGTTTGCCGTCGCCTGCCTCCACATCACGGCTGACCCTGGCATTCCTTGGAGGTTGCCCATCCAATTGCTAACGATAGCAGACCCTACTTAGTTTCTGAGATCTGACAAGAACAGGCAAGCCTGGGCCATCCAAGTCAGGGCAAATATGGCAACCCCGAAGGGTTTTCAAGGCAAGAGACAGAGGTGGTTTGCCATTACCTGCCTCCGCGTGGGCTGAGGAAGTTCGAAAAGGACCGTGGCTGGCCCAAGGTCCCCCCGCAGGGTTCATGTGGAGGAGTGGGGAATCGAGCCCGGTTCTCCAGATTAGACTGCAGGTTGTGTGTGTGTTAAGTGCCGTCAAGTCGCTTCCGACTCATGGTGACCCTATGAATGAAAATCCTCCAAAATGTCCTATCTTTGACAGCCTTGTTCAGATCTTGCAAATTGAGGGCCATGGCTTCCTTTATTGAGTCCATCCATCTCTTGTTGGGTCTTCCTCTTTTCCTGCTGCCCTCAACTTTTCTTGGCATGACTTCAGGTTACACCTTCATAAATATAAATGATCATTCATAAATACAAATGATCAAATTATTTTGAATATGTTAAATGGAAAGAATAGATTAAAATTTCATAAATAGCAATAATATAGATAATGATTAGGTTATATAGATACAGGATTTATTAAGTATATTGTATAACACTGAAATAATCTTATAAGAGGTATTAGATGTAAGAAGAGATCTATTCCCCGAAGGAATAGAATCTGTGTGATTGTAAATGAATGTATGTGGGGGTTTTTTTCTTATTAAAAAATTAATAAAATATCCTGGGGGGGAGAATACAAATGATCCATTATTGCACAAAAGTGGTGCGATGCTTTCAACAACATATGAAGACATTGCGTGGGCTGAGAGAGTTCGGAGAGATCTGTGACTGGCCCAGCAGACTTCTGGTGGAGGAGTGGAGAATCGAACCCAGTTCTCCAGATTAGTCTACTGCTCTTAAGCACTACAATGCGCTGGCTCTTGTTTATGATGAAATTGAAAAACAAAGGCACACCATTTTCTCTTTTTGATCCTTACAGCTCTTTGACGGTTTGGAGCGGTGGACTCTGATCTGGAGAACCGGGTTCGATTCCCCATTCCTCCACATGAGCGGCGGAGGCTAATCTGGTGAACTGGGTTGGTTTCCCCACTCCTCCACACGAAGCCAGCTGGGTGACCTTGAGCAAGTCACATTCTCTCAGCTTCACCTACCTCATAGGGTGTCTGTTGTGGGGAGGGGAAGGGAAGGTGATTGTAAGCAGGTTTGAGTCTCCCTTAAGTGATAGAGAAAGTCAGCATATAAAAACCAACTCTTCTTCTTCTTCTAGCGCAAACTCGTCAGATCTTGAATGCTAAGCGGGGTCGGTCCTGGTTAGTACTTTGGATGGGAGATCACCAAGGAAATCCAGGGTTGCTACGTAGAGGCAGGCAATGGCAAACCACCTCTCCTCATGCGTTGCCTTGAAAACCCCATGAGTTGTCAACATAAATCAGTTGTGATTAGACGGCACATGGATTCCCTTTAGTTTTTGGATCTGGATTTTCGACCCGTGCGGCTGCAAACAAGTTTGGCCTCTAGAAGTTCAACTCCCTTTGCCTTCCTCCAAAATATAAGCTCCCTTGTCCATTAGGCTGGTAAACTCAAGTTAGCCGGCTGTATAATGTGTTGCTTAATAATCCCAGCAGAAAATTTGCCAAATGCAATACAGATTTGTGAAACAATAATTCTGTTTTAGAACGTGTTCAGTTTGCAATAACAACTATTACAAATGATCACGTTACAACAAAAAAGAGAGAAGGCTACATAAATAAAGAGACTTAGCTATGTCCCGACAACATATGTCAAAGTTGGCAACAAAGCACAGTCCTCTGCAAAGGTGCGTTAAATAATTTCCGCGATATTTTTGCTGCGGTCTTTGTCCCCCAGCCAGCACAAGAGCATGTTACTTAACAGCTAGCTGTACCCCTGTAGCTGTACCCCAAGGAAATAAGGGGGGATCGTCAGGACCACAAGGCTACAAACACCGAAAGAGACCGCAGCAAAAATATTGCGGAAATCATTTAACACACCTTTGCAGAGGACTGTGCTTTGTTGCCAACTTTGACATATGTTTTCGGGAAATAGCTAAGTCACTTTATTTATGTAGCCTCCTCTCTTTTGTGTTGTTACGTGATCATTTGTAATTGTTGTTATTGCAAACTGTGAACATGTTCTAAAATAGAATAATTGTTTCACAGATCTGTATTGCATTTGTCCATTAAGGCAGCAAAACATTTGGGATTGACTGGTCTTTCAGAATTCCGGCCACTTTCTGCTAACTTAGCAAGCAAATTTCAATTATGGCGAGGAAGACTGCAGATGAAGGCAATGGCAAACCACCTCTGCTTCCCACTTGCCTTGAAATCCCCTTGCTGAGATCACCATAAGTCGGCTACGATTTGAGGACACTAATGTTATCCATGGAGTGCCGCCAACCAGTTTCTGAAACCAGATTCAAACCAGTTAGGAGCATTAGATGTCCACCAGCTCCCTAATAATAGTGTATTTTATCATGAGAGTTCCATGGGGGTCATGTTGGCAGAAGAAAACATCAATGAATCAGTCAATCCATAATGCATGAATGAATCAGCTGTCCTTCACACGGTTCCACACTATAGCTTATTGCTGTTGAAGCCGCCACACCCACAGCAGCAAGAGCTAAGCTCATCTCCGCAGTGATTCTGCGGAAAGGGTTTTCTTTCTCCAAGAATCCAACCCACCTAGCAACAGAAGCCAGATGGTTCATTTCCACTGAGTGGGCAAGGATTCCGCTAGAGGAGACATCGAGGTTGAACGATGACTCTAGCCCATCTGTTTTTACATTCCGGCATCTTCAAATTTAGAAGAAGAGGAGTTGGTTTTTATATGCCAACTTTCTCTACCGCTTAAGGGAGACTCAAACCAGCTTACAATCACCTTCCCTTCCCCTCCCCACAACAGATACCCTGTGAGGTAGGTGAGGCTGAGAGAGCGTGACTAGCCCAAGGTCGCCCAGCTGGCCGCCTGTGTAGGAGTGGGGAAACAAATCCAGTTCACCAGATTAGCCTCTGCCGCTCATGTGGAGGAGTGGGGAATCAAACCCGGTTCTCCAGATCAGAGTCCACCGCTCCAAACCACTACACCACACCACCACACACATTTATTTATTTATTTACTCAAATGTATACCCCGCCCTCCCTGGCCAAGGCCAGGCTCAGGGCGGGTAACAACACTGAAACCACAATATAACAATAAAATACAATTAAAACCATAAGAATCATTCCTAAAATTAGGACTGAGAGACATGAGCGACCCAAAATCTCTTTGGACTTTTTTTTACAGAGATAACAAGCTGGTAAACCCAAATCCAGAAACTTTTTTTTTTTTTTTGGTGCTGTCAAGTCACAGCTGACTTATGGAACCCCCTCATGGGGTTTCCAAGGCCAGAGACGTTCGGAAGTGGTTTGCCATTGCCTGCCTCTGCATCACGACCCTGGTTTTCCTTGGAGGTCTCCCATCGAAGTACTAGACAAGGCTGACTCTGCTTAGCTTCTGAGATCTGACGAGATCAGGCTAACCTGGAACTATCCAGTCCAAAGCAACAGAGATAGGTAAAAAAAGGTAAAGGTAGTCCCCCATGCAAGGACCAGGTCATTCCTGATTCATGGGGTGACGTCACATCCCAACGTTTACTAGGCAGACTATGTTTACAGGGTGGTTTGCCAGAACCTTCCCCAGTCGTCTTCCCTTTACCCCCAGCAAGCTGGGTACTCATTTGACCGACCTCGGAAGGATGGAAGGCTGAGTCAACCTCGAGCCGGCGATCTGAGACAGACTTCTGTCGGGATCGAACCCAGGTCGTGAGCAGAGCTTGGACTGCAGGACTGCAGCTGACCACTCCGCGCCACGGGGCTCCTAATCCTCACAGGTAGACTACAATAAATAAATCTGTAGGGATCGAACGCAGGTCGTGAGCAGAGTTTGGGCTGCAGCTTACCACTCTCCGCCATGGGGCCAAAGCATCAGAGAGAACAAGCTGATAAATCGGAAACTTAGGAATGACTAAAGAGCGCCTTCACGGCTTAAAGCAGGTGCTCGCCATGGTATACAGAAGTGTGACTCTGTCCAGGCAGAAAAACCCACTTAGCCAGGGTCTACTGGCTCCATCATCAACCAAATGGGAGACTGCAGCCAAGAAATCAGAAGGCGATTGAGGCAGAGAAGGGCAGCCATGAAGGAGCTAGAAAAGATTCTGAAGTGTAAGGAGGTGTCTCTGGCCACCAAGATTAAGTTAATTCATGCCATTGTATTCCCTATTACTATGTATGTGTGTGAAAGCTGGACAATGAAGAAAGCTGATAGGAAGAAAGTTGATTCCTTTGAAATGTGGTGTTGGAGGAGAGCGTTACGGATACCGTGGATGGCCAAAAAAACAAACCAGTGGGTAATAGATCAAATCAAGCCTGAACTGACCCTAGAAGCTAAAATGACTAAACTGAGGCCATCATGTTTTGGTCACATCATGCGAAGATAAGAGTCACTGGAAAAAAAGTCATGCTAGGAAAAGTTGAGGGCAGCAGGAAAAGAGGAAGTCCCAACAAGGGATGGATGGACTCAATAAAGGAAGCCACAGCCCTCAATTTGCAAGACTTGAGCAAGGCTGTCAAAGAGAGGACATTTTGGAGGACACTGATTCACAGTTGCCGCCATGAGTCAGAAGCAAGGGGACGGCACTAAACACACACACGCACACCTACCTCGTGATTTTGGAATCCCGGTAGGGAATGTGGCTGCCTTTCCGGCGGGGGTCCCCCAAGGCGCTGATGACGTTGCCCAGCGCCAGCAGGCTGCCGTTGATCTGGATGCTCTCCTTCAGCCTCTCCCCCGTGCTCCCCGTCTTCACCACCCGCTCGGAGCCGGCCAGGTCCACGAAGTGGAATTTGGAGGTCAGGACTTGGCCCGCGACTGGGGCTGCGGCCTCGTCCCGAAGGGCGAGGCGCCCAGCGTTCCGGCGCTGCTCCATCGTCACGGTGAAGATGGTGTGCGAGCGGCTGGACGTCTGGTTGAGGTGGGTGGCCCCCGTGTGCTTGGCTGCGTTGCCCATTTCCAGCAGGCTCAAGACCTCGTCTAGGCCCTCCACTTCGGTCTCCGCCACCCCATACAACACTGTAACAAGAGAGGGAACGGCAAGGGTTACAAAGGGACGGTTTGCGCCTGAAACCCCAATGAGTCTTACAAGGGGACTATCAGGAAAACCAGAGAAACAGCAACTTGTCAACTTGTACCGATGTTGCCCTTGTCATCTTCTCGGATCTGAATGTCCTTGCTCGCCGTCTCCACTTGCAGGAGGTCCCAGAATTCCTCCTTATACACTTCCAGGTAAGAAATACGGACGGTGTAGTCCAATAAGTCATTCTCGTCCATGAGTCTGAAGGCTTCAGCCATGGCTCGAGGGATGATGCCCTGCTCATCTTCATTGAAGGAGGCTGGGAAAGAGAACATAAGAAAGGCCATGCTGAATCAGACCAAGAGCCATCAAGTCCAGCAGGCTGTTCACACAGTGGCCAACCAGGGGCCTATAGGAAGCCCACAAACAAGACGACTGCAGCAGCACCATCCTGCCTGTGTTTCACAGCACCTAATATAATAAGCCTGCTCCTCTGATCCTGATAGGTGTGCATCATGACTAGTATTCATTTTGACTAGTAGCCATGGATAGCCCTCTCCTTCATGAACAAGTCTAAGGTAAAGGTAAAGGTCCCCTGTGCAAGCACTGGGTCATTCCTGACCCATGGGGTGACGTCACATCCCGACGTTTACTAGGCAGACTTTGTTTGCCAGTGCCTTCCCCAGTCGTCTTCCCTTTACCCCCAGCAAGCTGGGTACTCATTTTACCTACCTCGGAAGGATGGAAGGCTGAGTCGACCTTGAGCCGGCTACCTGAAACCGACTTCCGTCGGGATCGAACTCAGGCCATGAGCCGAGCTTGGACTGCAGTACTGCAGCTTACTACTCTGCGCCATGGGGCTCCTAATGAACATGTCTACTCCCCTCTTAAAGCCTTTCAAGTTGGCAGCAGTCACCACATCCTGGAGCAGAGAGTTCCAACATTTAACTATGCGTTGCGTGAAGGAATACTTCCTTTTGTCTGTTTTGAATCTCTCACCCTCCAGCTTCAGCAGATGACACCCCCCCCCCGTTCTCGTATTATGAGAGAGGGAGAAAAGCTTCTCCCTGCCCACTCTCTATACCATGCATAATTTGCTTTGGTGGGGTTTAGAGAAACACCAACACAATTGGGGGGGTGGGGGGTTGTCACCAGCTGCAGCGAGCTCAGGAGGAACCAATTTCATTGCCAGCAAAAATGCTAGGATATAAGAGGTATTTTACACCAAATGGCAACTTTGCTGTCAAGAGAAACATTGACACTCCCATGTACAACTATGGTACCACAAAAGGCAAGACTGTTTGGCAGACCTGTTCACCTCTACCACAAGGCTACTATATTAGGGCATTTTCACACATGCCAAATCATGCCCTTTCAATCCACTTTCAATGTGCTTTGCAGCTGGATTTTACTGTGTGAAATGGCAAAACCCACTTGCTAACAATCCTTAAAGGAAACAAATCCTTAAAGGAGCCCCGTGTCGCAGAGTGGTAAGCTGCAGTACTGCAGTCCAAGCTCTGTTCATGACCTGAGTTCGATCCTGACGGAAGTTGGTTTCAAGTAGCCAGCTCAAGGTCGACTCCGCCTTCCATCCTTCCGAGGTCGGTCAAATGAGGACCCAGCTTGCTGGGGGTAAAGGGAAGATGACTGGGGAAGGCACTGGCAAACCACCCCGCAAACAAAGTCTGCCTAGTAAACGTCTGGATGTGATGTCACCCCATGGGTCAGGAATGACCCGGTGCTTGCACAGGGGACCTTTACCTTTATAACAGTCCTTAAAGTGGATTGAAAGTGCATTATTCAGTATGTGTGAAAGCGCCCTCGGAGTTATCTATTCCAGATTGCCACTCTGTCTAATGCACATTGACATGGCTGTAAGAGCAGCAGAGACAACAAATAAAATTTAAATGTATAAAACATTAAGAAGTTCATTTTCTGAATATGAATATTAAATACTGCCTGAAGAAGATCCTAAACAGTCGGACCAAGCCACAGTTTGGCATTCAAACTCTTTGGGATGCTTCCAAGCAAAATTATTTTTCCCCTCTGGGTTCTAAACCAGCAAAGATTTACATGCTAGGTTTCATAAGAACATAAGAAAAGCCCTGCTGGATCAGACCAAGGCCCACCGAGTCCAGCAGTCTGTTCACACAGGGGCCAACCAGGTGCCTCTAGGAAGCCCACAAACAAGACAGCAGAACCATCCTGCCTGTGTTTCACAGCACCTAATGTAACAGGCCTGCTCCTCTGATCCTGGAGAGAATAGGTATGCATCGTGACTAGTATCCATTTTTACTAGTAGCCATGAATACTCCTCTCCTCCATGAACATGTCCACTCCCCTCTTCAAGCCTTCCAAGTTGGCAGCAGTCACCACATGGGGCAGGGAGTTCCACCATTTAACTACGCGTTGTGTAAAGAAATATTTCCTTTTATCGGTTCTGAATCTCTCACCCTCCAGCTTCAGCAGATGACCCACCGTTCTGGTATGAGAGAGGGAGAAAAGCTTCTCCCTGTCCCCTCTCTCCAAACTGTGCATAATTTTATAGACCTCTATCACTCTGTTTAGGAGATGGCATTCACATTTCATGGAGAAGGGAAAGGGAGAATTCAGAGATTAACACAGCAGAGGAAGGTGGAACTTACAGACAGTCACTTCTCCAATGGTGTAGGTTTTGCCAGACCCTGTCTGGCCATAGGCAAAGACGGTCACGTTGAAGCCTTGGAAAAAGGCCTCCACCAGCGGCTGCACGCAAGCAACATAAACGGACTCCTGGCTGGCGGATTCGGTGAAGACGGTATCAAAGCGGAAATGGCGATTGTGCCCCAGGGTCACCTCCTTAGTCTCTGGGTCTCCTCGCAGGCAAGTCTGGTGCCCGTGCAAGCGTTCCTTGGGCAGCAGGGGCCGGATGCGAACAGCCACCCGGACGGGGATCTCCTCCATCGGTGGCTTGGACTCAGCTTTACGGCCCATGGTTAGTCCACGACGGAAGCGTCAGGACGCCTGGAAGCCAAGCAGGGGTGCCGTCGTTCCACTGGCTCCACCACAAGAAGATGAAATGAGAGCAGACAACCCTAAAATAAAGAATATCGGTAACTTGGCTCTGGAAGCAGCGCTGCCAAAGCAAGGGGGCAGCTCTGGCACGAACAGATTGAGAAACTTCACAAGGAACAGAGAATCTGCTATTGTCAGAATTCACAGAAAGCGCCACCATCGGAACCTCCAGGCCGAGTGTAGGCATGTAACATGGCATGCACAAGAAAGAAAAGTTGGCTGTGCGGCTGACACATTGTGCAGAGCGTGGAAGCAGCTAGTTTCTGGCAACGGGAGAGCGGGGAGAGGGCAGCATTGGAATCTTTTCAGCCCAGCTGCGGGTTAAATGCTGGCAATGCCGCTTTGGCCGAGCTTCTCCCTATAACTTTTCAGGCGAACCTTTCTTGCAACCTTTAGCAAGGAAATATTGTGTACATGCAGATCGGGGCAGGACCTAGGGGTGCCAACTCCCCCTTGGGGGTGAAGCCTGGGGAGGGCAGAGTCTGGACTGGAGTAGGGACCTCAGCAGTAGGGTTTCCAGGCCCCTCTTTGGGGCGGTGCCTGAGGAGGGCAGGGTGTGGGGAGGGACTTCAATGCCATAGAGCCCAATTGCCAAAGCGGCCATGTTCTCCAAGGGAACTGATCTCTGTCGGCTGGAGAGCAGTTGCAACCCTGGGAGATCTCCAGCCCCCAACCCAGAGGTTAGCAACCCTAGTTGTTGGTGAAGATAAAACGGATGAGGGGAGAAGAGTGGTGTAAAGCGCTTTGGGCCCCCACAAGCGAGAAAACAGGGTTGCCGATTGGAGGTTGACAAATTCCTGGAGATTTTGGGGGTGGAGCCTGGGGAGGGCAGAGTTGGGAGCGGGGTAGGACCTCAGCGGGGTACAATGCCATAGAACCACCCTGCAAAGCTACCGTTATCTGCAAGGGAACTGACCTCTCGCCTGGAAAGCAGCAGGGTACAATGCCACAGAGTCAGGGTTGCCAGCTCCGGGTCGGGAAACACCTGGAGATTCTGGGGGGCGGAGTCTGAAGAGAGCGGGGTTTGGGGAGGGGAGGGACTTGAATGCCATTGAGTCCAATTGCCAAAGTGGCCATTTTCTCCGGGAGGTTTCTTCCTGGAGGTTTTTAAGCAGAGGCTAGATGGCCATCTGTCAGCAATGCTGATTCTGTGACCTTAGGCAAATGATGAGAGGGAGGGCATCTTGGCCATCTGGGCATGGAGCAGGGATCACTGGGGTGGGTGCATGGGGAAGTAGTTGTGAAATTCCTGCATTGTGCAGGGGGTTGGACTAGATGACCCTGATGGTCCCTTCCAACTCTGATTCTCAGATTCTCCTTAAAAGGTAGAGAAAACCGGCATATAAAAAACAACTCATCTTCTTCTGATTCTATGACCTTAGGCAGATGATGAGAGGGAGGGCATCTTAGCCATCTTCTGGGCATGGAGTAGGGGGCCACTGGGGGTGTGTGTGGGGGGCGGTAGTTGTGAATTCCCTGCATTGTGCAGGGGGTTGGACTAGATGACCCTGGTGTATCCCTTCCCACTCTATGATTCCAGGGGAGCTGATCCCCATCGCCTGGAGACCCGCTGCAATAGCGGGAGCGCGCCAGACACCCCCGGGAGGTTGGCAACCCCCACACAGAGCTTACCCTCCAAAGCTATGCAGGGGAGCTGATCTCTACCGCCTGTTGCAATAGCGGGAGAGCGCCCGACACCCCCGGGAGGTTGGCAACCCCCACACAGAGCTTACCCTCCAAAGCTGCTTGCAGGGGAGCGGACCTCCGTCGCCTGGAGCGCAGCTGCAACCCTGGGAGGCCTCCAGCTTCCAACCGGGAGGCTGGCAACCGCAGCGGGGGCCCTCCCCACTCTTTCCCCCCTTCGCCGGCCCGAGGCAGGCGGCCCTCTGCACGTGCTCAGGGGCCCAGGGCCCGAAGGCGGGGTAGGGCGGGGGGGACCCTTGGGCGCATCGCGCCTCCTCCGCCAGCTCCGGGCGCGCGCGGCGGCCGCAGCAAGAAGCCCGGGCCGGGGCTGGGGACCGGAGGGGGGGGCCGAGGCCAGGCCGGCGCCGGGGAATGGCGTCAGGAGACGCCCCGCCTCGCCCCCCATCCCTCCGCCCCCCATCCCTCCGCCCCGGCCGGCGAGCCAGAGCCGGGGGAAGGAGGGAGGATGGAGAGGAGGGAGGCTGGAGGCTGGAGCGGGCGGCTGCTGCTGCGCCAGGCAGATGCGCTTCTCCGGCAGCGCTTTTACGCACGGGAGGTTCCGCCCTGGACTTGCCGCTCTTGAGATGCACCTTTCCCCCCCACCCAAATTCTCAGACCTCTGCAGGGGGGTCTATTGTTGAGTTTGGCCATTTATGCCTGGGAGGTTTTGCCCTGGATTTGCCTCCCTTGAGATGCACCTTTCCCCCCCACCCAAATTCTCAGACCTCTGCAGGGGGGTCTATTGTTGAGTGTGGACGTTTATACCCGGGAGGTTTTGCCCTGGATTTGCCCCCTTGAGATGCACTTTCCCCCCATCCAAATTCTCAGACCTCTGCAGGGGGGGTCTATTGTTGAGTTTGGCCGTTTATACCCGGGAGGTTTTGCCCTGGATTTGCCCCTCTTGAGATGAACTTTCCCCCCTCCAAATTCTCAGACCTCTGCAGGGGGGTTGATTGTTGAGTTCGTCTGTTTGTGCCTGGGAGGTTTTGCCCCTCTTGAGATGCACCTTTCCCCCCACCCAAATTCTCAGACCTCTGCAGGGGGGTTATCGTTGAGTTTGGCCATTTGTGCCTGGGAGGTTTTGCCCTGGATTTGCCCCCTTTGAGATGCACTTTTCCCCCATCCAAATTCTGAGACCTCTGCAGGGGGGTTTATTGTTGATTGGTTCTTGTAGGTTACCCGGGCTGTTTATTGTTGAGTTTGACCTTTTATGCACGGGAGGTTTTGCCTTGGATTTGCCGCTCTTTAGATGCACCTTTTCCCCCACCCAAATTCTCAAACCTCTGCAGGGGGGGTTATCGTTGAGTTTGGCCATTTGTGCCTGGTAGGTTTTGCCCTGGATTTGCTCCTCTTGAGATGCACCTTTTTCCCCCCCCCATCCAAATTCCCAGACCTCTGCAGGGGGGGGGGTTATCGTTGAGTTTGGCCATTTATGCCTGGGAGGTTTTGCCCTGGATTTGCCCCTCTTGAGATTCACCTTTCCCCCCACCCAGATTCTCAGACCTCTGCAGGGGGGTCTATTGTTGAGTTTGGCCGTTTATACACGGGAGGTTTTGCCCTGGATTTGCCCCTCTTGAGATGCACCTTTCCCCCCCCCCCCCAAATTCTCAGACCTCTGCAGGGGGGTTTATTGTTGATTGGTTCTTGTAGGTTACCCGGGCTGTTTATTGTTGAGTTTGACCTTTTATGCATGGAAGGTTTTGCCTTGGATTAGCCGCTCTTTAGATGCACCTTTTTCCCCACCCAAATTCTCAAACCTCTGCAGGGAGGGTTATTGTTGAGTTTGGCCGTTTATACACTGGAGGATTTGCCTTGGATTTGCCCCTCTTGAGATGCACTTTCCCCCCATCCAAATTCTCAGACCTCTGCAGGGGGGTTTATTGTTGAGTTTGGCTGTTTGTGCCTGGGAGGTTTTGCCTTGGATTTGCCCTTCTTTAGATGCACCTTTTCCCCCATCCAAATTCTCAGACCATGTTCAGCGGCTGAACATGGACTGACACAAACAGGACACAGGGTCTTATTCCAAGACACTGAAAGACTGGACAATTCTACCAACTATTTTGTCAGATTGCACAGAGAAGCCATTGAAATTCATAAACATCAGCACAACTTTAACAGAAAAGAGGAGAGTTTAAGAATGAATAAGGCTTGGCTTCCTGTTCTGAAAACCTCCAGACTAACAAAGACAACATTCAACAATAGCCATGCAGATTAGCTTTGGATTACACACATTAACAGATCACTTCAGGATACAATGGTTCCATATTAACATACCACACCCTCATTAGCACATTATCTTGATACTTACAGGACAATGATTAGCACATTACTTTTGCAGGACAATACTCAGCTCAAACCCAACCCCTTTCTGACTATATATTACTCTTTCTACACCCTTGACACTGAGAGACACTGTCCTTCAGTGTTACTACTCTGAAGATGCCTGCCACAGTTGCTGGCGAAACGTCAGGAAAGAAAATTCCAAGACCACGGTTACACAGCCCGGATAACCTACAAGAACCAATGAACTCTGACCGTGAAAGCCTTCGACAATATTTAGAATAAACAGGATTCAGCAGGAGATCTTAACCTTGACCAGCAGCCAGCACCTGGCCTTGAAAGGAGGCCAGCCTCTGGTCTGCAGATGTTAATACTAGACAGCGAAAGGAGCTCAGCCAGGGCCTCTTGCCCACACTTGCCAGCCAAACCCCTACTCCAAAGTAGCAAGGCCTGACAGCAACCTGGATCCAGGTCCTGGCTGCTGGTTTCCTCTGCCAAGTGAATGCGGATTCGCTCTTCCTTACCAATGGAGGCACACTTGTACGTGCAGGACGTATAGGCATTCGCTGTGTATTGTAAATGGGGACGCCACCCTCCAGGTGGGACCTGGGGATCCCCTGGAGTGACAGCTCCTCTCCAGACGAAAGAGATCAGCTCCCCTGGAGAAACTGGAGGCTCTGGAGGGTGGACTCTATGGCATTGTACCCCACTAAGGTCCCTGCCTTCCCCAGGCTCCATCCCCAAATCTCCAGGAGTTTCCCAACCTGGAGTTGGCAACCCTACCCCCTCATCCCTGGCAACTCTAAATCGGTTTGTACCAGGTGCAGAATCAAGCCCAAATCTCCTCTAGGGCACCTGAAAATCTGGTGGCGCAAAGTGCCGTCAGGTTTCGTTGATGCCATCCTCCATTGTTTGGAGCACCTTTGCAAATGCACCTTTTATTAAATTCTTTGGGGGAAAGGTAAGACCCCCACACACACACACACACACACATCTTCTGGGGCAGTCCTTCTGGCAAGGGTCAGACAATCCTTTTTGGGATGCCCGGGTAAAGCACAGAAGATCCCCAAATGGCCCTGAAAATAACAAGCCGTAACCTGATTTCCCCACTAATATGGAGGGGAAATGTCCTGACAGCCCCCCACCCCCATCTTTTATGATTATTCCACAGTGAGCTGAATCAATCCTGGACTTTTCCCAGTACTTGGAAGGCGAGCAAAGCCCCTCTTGTTCATTAGGAATGGTACAGCCCATGCAAATCACTCCTACGGATGTGGTGGGGAAAGGAATTGGTTAAAGGGATCAGTTCTCCTTCTGCTTAAACAGAGAGAAGCAGCCAAGAGACAGGCGCTCACTGTTTCCAAAACCTCAGGCGAAGCAACGGTCTCTCCATGGTCCTCCGAATCCCTCTGCGCAGAAGCGCCAGCTTCACCCCGGACCACCAGCCTGCGGCGGAGGTGCCCACCCCCGCCCCATTGAAAATGGAAGTCAATGTGGTGGTCCTGGGGGGAGACAGCGTGGGGAAGTCAGGTGAGTTTTGTGCCTGGAGATGTTAGGTGAGCCGAAAGGGGAGCAGTTAGCAACTTTATGCAGTTAAATACTTGCTGGGATGTGTGACTGTGGGGGGCTGTGCGTACACATGTTTTGCACATACCCAAGGTACGGGGGCAGAACTTAACTTGTGTTTGTGTGTGTTAAGTGCCGTCAAGTCGCTTCCGACTCACGGCGACCCTATGAATCAATGTCTTCCCAAATGTCCTGTCCTTAACAGCCTTGCTCAGATCTTGCAAATTGAGGCTTCCTTTATAGTCTCTTGTTGGGTCTTCCTCTTTTCCTGCTGCCCTCAACTTTTCCTAGCATGATTGTCTTTTCCAGTGACTCTTGTCGTCTCATGATGTGACCAAAGTACGACAGCCTCAGTTTAGTCATTTTAGCTTGATTTAAGCTATAACCCACTGATTTGTTTTTTGGGTTTTTTGGCGGTCCAGGATATCCGTAACACTCTCCTCCAACACCACATTTCAAAGGAATCGACTTTCTTCCTAGCAGCTATCAGAAATTAACTTAGCAAAGCTTTATAGGTGAGGCATTATCTGTGAGCAATAATAGTTGCTAGGGAAATAGTGTAGTTTTTGCCCATGAGCAAACTGCAAACTCATCTTCTAAGAGCCGATGTAACATAGCGGCAAAGAGCCTGAGCTTTGATCCGGGACATTGCTGATATGGTTCGCATCACTGCCACAGACCCACTAGGTTAGGCATGCCACTTTCTCTACTGGCCTGCCTTGCAGGGCTGTTGTGAGGATGGCAACTAGAGCCAGCGTGGTGTCAGGGTTGAAGTGTTGGACTAGGGTCAATGCGACCCATGTTGAATTCTCCACTGTGCCGTGGAAGCTCGCTGCGTGACCTGGGGCCAGTCACACACCCTCGGCCTAACCTATTCAACAGGGTTGTCATGAGGATAAAACGGAGCAGCGGAGGACGACGTAAGCTGCTTTGGGTCCCCATCGGGGAGAAAGCCAGGATATAAATGAAGTAAAGAAATAAATAAATAAAATCCTATGGGTCAGGTGCCAATCACACAATTACTCTAGATTACAGAGCCAGCGTGGTGTAGTGGTTAAGAACGGTGGTTTGTAGCGGTGGAGTCTGATCTGGAGAACTGGGTTGGTTTCCCCACTCCTTCACATGAAGCCAGCTGGGTGACCTTGGGCTAGTCACAGTTCTCTTAGAGCTTTCTCAGCCCCACCTACCTCACAGGGCATCTGTTGTGGGGAGGGGAAGGGAAGGTGATTGTAAACCGGTTTGATTCTCCCTTAAGTGGCAGAGAAAGTCGGCATATAAAAACCAACTCTTCTTCTTAAGCCTGTTGATTTTCAAATGCTGTGAAAATGCTATTTGTAGATGAGAAGTATCATCAGATGAGCAGAGTGAACACTGATGGAAAAAATAAAAGGAAGAAACTGTTAAGGTATCTCATAGCTTGGGGGTTGGTCTGCTATGCTTTCCTATTTACATTTTAGAACTCTCCAAGTAGTATCCACAATTCTATCAAATTGTTCAATGAAATGACTCCTGTTTTTTAAAAAAATATATTTCTATTAAATTACATAGAGATACATTATATGAACAGAAAATACAAAAACTCCCACCCAGGCCACATGTCCAGTCCCTGGGAGAGATAAAATGGACAACAAAAAATAAAAAGAATTAATATCTACCATTAAGTGCTACAAAGACCATCATAAAACATTTTAAAGAAATGACTCCTGTATTTTGAAGATGGCTTCCCTACACAGCAGCTGCCTGACTTGGGTACCAATACAGGATTCTGACATTTAAGTGAGACGTCGCTAGAATGTTATTAACTGGATCTGGTGCCTGCAGGTCCTGTTGAACGCCGTAGCAAATACCCAGCAAGGTCAGTGGGGCTTATTCCCCATTAAAGGGCACACTAGGATTGCAGCTTAGTCTATCGCCAGCCCTCCTTTGTTTGAATTTGTGCATAAGTAAAACGGTGGCAAATATTGTGGTTTATGAGTCCAAGCTGCAAGAATCAGTTCTGGGCTCTGAAAAAAACATTGGGAGTTAATCCTATAAAAAAAATAGAGCAAATTTTTGCAACCCAGATCTGGCCAGTTGACTTTTTGAGGACTTTTGAGAGCCAGCGTGGTATAGTGGTTAAGAGCAGTGGACTCTAATCTGGAGAACCGGGTTCGATGCCCACTCCTTCACATGAGCGGCGGACTCTAATCTGGGTGACCTTGGGCTAGTCACAGTTCTCTTAGAGCTCTCTCAGTCCCCACCTACCTCACAGGGTGCCTGTTGTGGGGAGAGGAAGGGGAGACTGTAAGCCCCTTTGATACTCCTGAAAAGGGAGAGACTATTGTATTTTGGTCACAATATGAGAAGACAAGAGTCACTGGAAAAGACAATCATGCTAGGAAAAGTGGAGGCCAGCAGGAAAAGAGGAAGACCCAACAAGAGATGGATGGACTCAATAAAGGAAGCCATGGCCCTCAACTTGCAAGATCTGAGCAAAGCTGTCAAAGACAGGACGTTTTGGAGGACATTGGGGGTTACCGCACTTTGTATTCCCAGCAATGTATTAAGAGTTTGAAAATGTTATAAAAAAACATCGCTTTAAAAGGGTTTTTGGATACCACGGCTTATAAATGGTTGGAAGACGTCTTCACAGCTAAAGGGGCCAAACAAAGTGCGAACAGTATTTTTTATAACATTATCAAACTCTTAATACATCGCTGGGAATACAAGTGCGGTAACCCATTGATTCGTAGGGTGGCCATGAGCCGGAGGTGACTTGATGGCACTTAACACACACAAAAGGGAGAGAAAATCAGCATATAAAAACCTCTTCTTTTTTCTTCAGTGCAGGCTTGTGTCCACCCTCCCCACCCCCTTCCCTCTCAGCTCAGGAATAGGAAAAAAAATGTGTCGTCCCCCCCCAATAAATCCAGTGTCACAATCACAGCTCCCACTCTTTTTTCGCAGCTTTGACAGTTCGCTTTCTCACCAGGCGATTCATCGGTGAATACGGAGACATGGGTGAGTTGCCGTCATCCCTTGGCGGGATTTGTGCTTGTGAACCTCACGTTGTCCTTTTGTCTGTTTGGGGGGGGCTTAGCTGAATCAGAAAGGGCTGGCATCCAGGACTGGTGTCAGGGATTGGCCCCACAGGGCACCTGCCTAGCTCCCTTGGCCAACGGGAGGCCCCAAGAAGACCACGTGAAGCTTCCTTACACTGGATCAGACCCTTGTCCATCGGAGTCAGTATTGGCTACTCAGGCCAGCAGCGGCTCTCCAGGGTCTCAGGCTGAGGCCTTTCACATCACCTTCTTGCCTAGTCCCTTCAACTGGAGATGCCGGGGATTGATCCTGGGACATTCAGGATGCCGAGCAGAGGCTCTACCACTCAGCCACAGCTTTTATACCCCAATTTACTCTATCTTTAGGGAGTCTCAAACCGGCTTACAATCACCTTCTTTTCCCCTCCCCACAACAGACACCTTGTGAGGTAGGTGGGACCGAGAGAGTTCAGAGAGAACTGTGACTATCCCAAGGTCACCCAGCAGGCTGCATGAGGAGGAGTGGGGAAACTAACCTGGTTCTCCAGATTACAGTCTTGTACTCATGTGGAGGAGGGGGGAATCAAACCTGTCCTCTAGATCAGAGTCCACTACTCCTAACCACACCACGCTGGCTCGTCCTGTACTATGGCTGTCTTTTCCCCTCCAAAGGGCATAAACCAGCCCAGGAGAAGATTTCAAGTTGGGAAATTGGTCCAGGGGAGGAGACCCCCTCCTCACCTCAGTACAACAGCCATGATCTTTACTCCACGCACACTGTATTTTGCAACTAAAACACATATTTGGGGGATTTGATCACAGATCTGCAGCATCAAATGTAGTTTGGCCCTTCTAATGGCTGTGTCCTTGAGCAACTGTGGAACTCCCTGCCCCAAGATATGGTGACTGCTGCCAACTTGGAAGGCTTTAAGAGGGGAGTGGACATGGTCATGGAGGAGAGGGCTATCCATGGCTACTAGTCCAAATGAATACTAGTCATGATGCACACCTACTCTCTCCAGTATCGGAGGACCATGCCTATTATATTAGGTGCTGTGGAACACAGGCAGGATGGTGCTGCTGCAGCCGTCTTGCTTGTGGGCTTCCTAGAAGCCCCTGGTTGGCCGCTGGGTGAACAGACTGTTGGACTTGATGGGCCTTGGTCTGATCCAGCAGGGCTTTTCTCATGTTCTTATGTTCACACTTACTAGGAAACGAGTCTTCTCAAATTTGGTGGGTCTTACTACCAAGGAGATTTGCTTATTCAGCAAAGCAAATCTTGAGATGTTTAGAAAAGAACGTCACTGGTAGCTTGCTGTGTGTTCCTGGCGCCGCAGGGGAGAAGGGTATGCGTCACAGACGCATCTGTGGCACTGAGGGCAGAAGCCCAAGCAGCTGGGGGCATGCATAAGACGTCAGGTTTACGAACCTTGCTTTGTGGAGCTGACGGTTTCTAACGCCTAGAGGCGAGTGCCAGGTAAGAAAAAGGAGTGGCAGAACAGATGCTGAGATTGGAAGCAAGGACAGGGCCCTGGGGAGTGGTTTTCTGGCAACGTTGCTTCTTTTTTTTCCTCCCCAGAGTCTGTCTACACCCACACGCTGGCCGTGGAAGGCAAGGAGATCCTTTTCCACATCTGGGACTTCCCTTGCTCACAGGTGAGAGGTTTCCTTGTCTGTCTTTGCGCACCTAGAGGTCCTAAATTGGGTGGAGGTAACCGTCAGGAGCCTCTCGTGAAAAGGCAGAACTAAATGTGGGTGAAGAGGGGTGAGTTTCGGAGCTTGGGCCAGGATCCTGGCAAGAGACCCCTGAACTGAGCAGAAGAACAGAAGAAAGGCCCTGCTGGATCAGACCAAGGCCCATAAAGTCCAGCCGTCAACACATCCTGGGGCAGGGAGTTCCACAATTTAACTTTCTAACTGGCAATGGCTGGGACAGGGAAGCAAGCAGAATCGGCCCATTCAACCTGCCAGGTAGGTTAGACTGAGAGAGAGAGTGTGACCAGTCCAAAGTCACCTGAAAAGTTTTATGGTGGAACAGGGATTTGAACCTGTATCTGTCATCACTCGAACTTCTACGCTACGCTGGCTGGATGGACCCTAGGCACACAAAACAGGGTGGACATTGAAAAGCGCTGGCCAGCGCGGTTAAGAGCGGCGGACTCTAATCTGGAGAACTAGGTTCGATTCCCCACTCCTCCACATGAGCGGCGGACTCTAATCTGGAGAACCGGGTTGGTTTCCCCACTCCTCCACATGAAGCCTGCCGGGTCACCTTGGGCTAGTCTCAGTTCTCTCTGGACTCTCTCAGCCCCACCTTCCTCACAAGCTATCTGTTGTGGGGAGAGGAAGAGAAGGCGATTGTAACCCGCTTTGAGACTCCTTAATGGTAGAAGAAGCAGCGCTGGTTTTTATATGCCGACTTTCCGTACCACTTAAGGAAGAATCAAACCAGCTTACAATCACCTTCCCTTCCCCTCCCCACAACAGACACCCTGTGAGGTAAGTGGGGCTGAGAGAACTCTAAGAGAGCTGTGACTTGCCCAAGATGACCCCTGCTGGCTTCACGTGGAGGAGTGGGGAAACAAATCCAGTTCACCAGATTAGCCTCCGCTGCTCATGTGGAGGAGTGGGGAATCAAACCCGGTTCTCCAGTTCAGACTCCACCACCGCTCTTAAGCACAACACCATGCTGGTAGAGAAAAGCAGGGTATAAAAACTTCCTCTTCCTCTTCTTCCTCTTCTTCCTCTTCTTCTTCTTCTTATGTTAAGTGGCGTCAAGACGCTTCCAACTCATGGCGACCCTATGAATGAAAGTCCTCCAAAATGTCCTATCTTTGATCGCCTTGCTCAGATCTTGCAAACTGAGGGCTGTGACTTCCTTTATTGAGTCCATCCATCTCTTGTTGGATCTTCCTCTTTTCCTGCTGCCCTCAGCTTTTCCTAGCATGACTGTCTTTTCCAGTGACTCTTGTCTTCTCATAATGTGACCAAAATACAATACCTTCAGTTTAGTCATTTTAGCTCCTAGGGTCAGTTCAGGCTTGATTCAATCTATAACCCACTGATTTGTTTTTTTGGCAGTCCACAGTATCCGTAACACTCTCCTCCAACACCACATTTCAAAGGAGTCTATTACTATCAGCTTTCTTCAATGTCCAGCTTTCACACCCATACATTATTATTGTTGTTATTATTATTATTATTCCCTATTTCACAGCTTCCTTGTGTTTCCCAACTTCTCTCTCCTCTCAGGTCCGAGCAGACGACAACTCTTCCAAGGAGAAGCGGATCCAGTGGGCCGACGGCTTCATCTTGGTCTACAGCATCTGCGACCGAGCCAGCTTCGCCAGCCTCCAGCCCAAAGTCCAGGGCATCAAGGCCGCCAAGGAAGGCGCCGGCCAAGACAAGGTGCCCATCGCCATCGTGGGCAACAAGAGGGACCTGCACCACCGGCGAGCCGTCTCGAGCGAGGAGGGGCGCCTCCTGGCACTCTCCTTGGACTGCGAGTTCTACGAGGTGTCGGCGGCCGAAGCCTACCACGGAGCGCTCATGGTTTTCCACGGCCTGGCGGAGCGCGTCTGCGAGGCCAAGCTGGCGCTGAAAAAGGGCGCGGGCCTCCGCGGCATCGTCAAGAGCGTGTCTTCCGTGTTTGCTCGGAAGAGGACGGACTCGATGTGAGCCGTCGCTGAGGGGCTGCTGGGGACTGAGCGGCAGGAGGGCCGCCGTCCTCCGGTTCGTAAGGGAGAGTGGAGCACGGATCAGGTCTTGTGGAAAGGAACAACTCCACCAGGCGACCTCTCGCCCAAGACGGTCTGCAGACTGGCTCAAACCATTAGGCCGCACAGCTGATAGCTGGAGGGGGGAGGGTAGAATTCAAGAGGTGCCAGCCTACACTCAAGGGGGGAAATACTCAGCCCACCCACCTCAGAATCTGGAGACAAAAGAATTTGGAGCTGGGAGAAGAAGAAGAGTTGGTTTTTATATGCTGACTTTCTCTAGCACTTAAGGGACACTTAAATCAGCTTACAATCACCTTTCCTTCTCCTCCCCACAACAGACACCCTGTGAGGTTGGTGGGGCTGAGAGTGTGTGACTAGCCCAAGGTCATCCAGCTGGCTTCATGTGGAGGAGTGGGGAAACAAATCCGGGCCCCAGATTAGCCTCCGCCACTCATGTGGAGGAGTGGGGAATCAAACCCGGTTCTCCAGTCCACCGCTCCAAAACACCACTCTTAACCACTACACCACTCTGGAGCCTTGCGAAGCAGGCCTGCTCAGAGTTAAGCCCTCCCAGCAAAGCGGCGTTGGGATCGCAGCCCACTTCCTAATTCAGGGATAATTAGGAACTTGGCGCAATACGATCTTAGCCTCACCTGGTAGAGTCTGGCATCCATCCCTCCGTGGTATTAGCCGCCTGGGGAAACAGATCTTCAGCTACATCTCTTTCCCCCGAGATCTTTGCCAAACACTCCTTCCGCCTCCAGCGCTGTCGAACTCGCGTTAGTTCCCAAGCGGTGGCGATGCAAGTCCGTGCCGAGAACTCCGTGTCCTCTCTTCCTTCGGGATCCGTTCCCTGACAGCATGCGGCTGCTGTTGTTCAGCAGTGTTCTTGCATGCGCCTGTACAGACAGAGACGTGGCTTTTTTCCAGAGCTTGTGTGGGTGCGGCGGATCTGAAATAATCTGGCCCCGGGCAGATGCTGCGTCTGCTGGGAAAGTATCCCCCGGGCCCCTGACGGTTGGTGAAGTTGGCAGCCGGTAAGGGGATGACTCCTCAAAGCGTGAGAAGGAAGCAAGGTTCCCGGCCCTCCAACCCCAGACGCGCAGGGCACCCGGCAGCGGCGATGGAAGGGCATTATGTAGTTGTTAAGAGCGGTGGTTTGGAGCGGTGGACTCTGATCTGGAGAACCGGGTTCGATTCCCCATTCATCCACGTGAGAGGCGGAGGCTAATCTGGTGGACCGGATTTGTTTCCCCTCTCCTACACATGAAGCCAGCTGGGTGGCCTTGGGCTAGTCACACTCTCTCAGCCCCACCTACCTCGCAGGGTGTCTGTTGTGGGGAAGGGAAGGTGATTGTAAGCTGGTTGGATTCTTCCTTAAGTGGTAGAGAAAGTCAGCATAGAAAAACCAACTTCTCTTCCTCCTCTTCTTCTTGTATATGCTCAGAGCACACCTCTCCCACCCATCTTCTGCTGATGCGATGGAAACCATCTTTCAGTCAACACAGAACCCAGCACTAGCTCTGGAAAAAGATTCTTGGATCCAGCCAACATGGCTCGGGTGAGAGTCTGGTGTAGTGGTTAGAGCATGGGACTAGGAGCTTGGAGACCCAGGTTCAAATCCCCCACTCTGCCAGGGAAGCCTGCTGGGTGACCTCGGGCTGATCACACACTATCAGGCTAGCCTACCTCACGGGTATATTGTGAGGAGCGGAGAAGAGAGAGAAGCTGCTATGGATCCCTACTGGGGAAGAAAAGTGGGGTATCAACAAAGTAAATAAATAAAAAACAGAGTACAATCGCCGAATGCATTCGCTCTGCTTATTTCAGCTGCAGAAATGATGCTGCCCTATTAAATAAAACCCGCACGGGTTTTTGCCCACCAAAGGACCTCAGAGAAGTCCACCTTTAAGACTGGATGGAGATAACCATCCCTTGTGAGTCGACGAAGTGCCGTGTTGATCTACGTGAGGGGAACATCTTGGTTGGATCCCACGTTGCGAATAAACTGTCAAACCAAGGGCGAAGCGGAAGTTCTGTGAGCACAAGACAGGGAGTTTATTGGGAGTTGACATGTTTTCAGTGGATCAGAGATAATCTGCAGAAGCTGTAGTTTATTTAAGGAAGGTATTCATTATAAGTAGGTAGACGTTTCCAAACATAAAAATAACTGTTCTTACACATCTCTGATGCTAACAATTCCTAGACGTTAAAATACATACAATAGGGCCTGGCGCGTAGAAAGTTCTCTTTGGCCATTTATGCAGGGTGAATTTTGATGCTCGCTCAAAGCTTTTTTTAAATGCAACCTTTAAAATGCCTATCCATGGTCCCGAAGCAAAAGGAGAAATTCCACCACCACCCCACTCGCCTGCGCCTTCGTTCCTTCCATTAGCAACTGCCGTTTGCATAGCTAACGCACGGCTGTGATTTTGCATGCTTCCTGGAGGGGATTCTTCAAGGCAGGGGCGGAGCAAACACAAAAGGTCACGTTAAAGGGGCTGTTAAGGTATGTGCCGGCTTCACAGTCGCTTCCTGAATGGCGGTTCAGCGTGAAAAACTCAAATAAATGTGCGGGGCACTTCAGCCTGGAACGCGCTGCTGATTACCAAGCATAAATGGCCTTTGGGGAGGGACTGAAGCTCAGTGGTAGAGCATCTGCTTTGTCTGCCTGTTCTCAGTGTCTGGAATCTCCAGAAAAACCAACTCAGGAAGTCGGTGATGCAAAAGATCTCTTCCTGAAATCCTGGAGGGCTGCTGCCGGTCAGAGCGGGAAACGGTGACCTTGGTAGACCAAAGGTCTGACACCAGAGAAAGGAACTTAAATAAGGGGCCAAAGCTAAGTGGCAGAGCCTCTGCCTTGCATGTAGAAGGTCCCATGTTCAATTCCTGGCACCTCCAGTTAAAGAGATCGGGCAGAAGATGATGTGAAAGGACCTTGACCAGAGACCCCGGAGAGCTGCTCTGGGTCAGAGTAGACAATAATGACCTTGGTGGACTAAAGGTCTGACTCGGTATAAGGCAGCTGCATGTGATTATTGTGCTACAGGTAAGTATCCTTTATCCGGACCGCTTGGGACCAGAAGTGGTCCATATTTTGGATCTTTCCATATTTTAGAATATTTTGGAATGTTTATGCATACATGAGATATCTTTGGGATGGGACCCAAGTCTAAACACGAAATTCATTTATGTTTTATATATACTTTATACACATAGCCTGAATGTAATTTAAAGCAATATTTTTTAACAATTGTGTGTACATTGAACCATCAGTGGGGGAGAGGCTGTGGCTCAGTGGTAGAGCATCTGGTTGGCATGCAGAAGGTCCCAGGTTTAATCCCCGGCATCTCCAGTTAAAGGGACCAAACAAGTAGGTGATGCGAAAGACCTCTTCCTGAGACCCTGGAGAGCTGCTGCCGATCTGAGTAGACAATATTGACTTTGATGGACCAAGGGTCTGATTCAGTATAAGGCAGCTTCACATGTTCATGTGCTGAGGGCCTATGAGTAATGCCCACATGCTGGCTTAAAAGGTCCGGTGTTCAGATCAGTCCGCATATTCAGATCAGTCCAGATAAGGGATGCTCAACTGTATGAGGAAATCCCTGGTTCCTCCATTCACATCTTTATAGCCAGCCCTATCCGCACCAGAAACATGGCAGCCCCACCTAGCAAGGCAGGTAAGCTACAGCCCCAGTTCATAAGGAACTTGCCTAGGGTTGTCAGGTCCCTCTTTGCCAACGGCAGGAGGTTTTTGGGACGGAGCATGAGGAGGGTGGGGTTTGGGGAGGGGCTTCAATGCCATAGAGTCCAATTGCCAAAGCGGCCATTTTCTCCAGGTGAACTGATCTCTATCAGTTGGAGATCAGTTGTAATAGCAGGAGATCTCCAGCTACTACATAGAGGCTGGCAACCCTAAACTTGCCGTGGAAGCTTGCAAAGCCAGTAGGAAGAATGAGCAGACTCGGACTGAAGGGAGACACCGGGCCATTCAGTCTTTCTTAAGGACGGTAAAGGCCTGGGTAGTGAGCCTTGCCATACACAGACTCAGAGTTGGAGCGGTACAGCCCTTCGCTCAACCGCCGGCTGCCAGCTGCCTCTTTGTAAGGGGAGAAGGCAGATTTGCGGGCGCTGGTGGAGTTGGCCTCTAACGCCGGGCTCCGGTGTTGGAAGGGGGCTTGCTGCACCGGGTGGGGCTCGTCGAGATTGAGGAAGGGGAGGGGGAGGTGCCCTCGGTTGGACTGCCAGTCTCCCCGCAGCTGATCATGGGGCCCCCTTTCCTGGGCACGGGTGGCCAGGGGCTGGCGGCTTTCCTGCTGCTGGTATGTCTCGGCCCCATCTGTTATCCCAGCCGCAGTCCCCTCTTCCTTCGCCAAGAGCCGTGGCACCTAAACCAGAAGTAGAAAGAGGCACACAGAGAAGGTAAACTCAGCAGGGTGGTCCGCGGGTAGGGTTGCCAACCTCCAGGTACTAGCTGGAGATCTGCTTTTACAACTGATCTCCATCCGATAGAGATCAGTTCACCTGGAGAAAATGGCCGCTTTGGTCATTGGACTCTATGGCATTGACGTCCCTCCCTTCAATGCCATAGAGTCCAATGGCCAAAGCGGCCACTTTCTCCAGGCGAACTGATCTCTATTGGCTGGAGATCAGTTGTAATAGCAGGAGATCTCCAGCTACTACCTGGAGGTTGGCAACCCCGACTGATAAGCTGGGACTTTCCCACCCGACTGGCATCCAGCCAGATGGGATGGTGCTGAATGGAAAGATCCATGCAAGAGGCCTTGTCCATCTGCAATATTCATGCACCCATCTTGCAGCCATGTGGCACCACGCCACAGGGGAATGGCCCACCCTTGGCTCAGCATCTTCATGAAGGAGATCAGAAGACCCAAATAATGAGCGTAGGGTTGCCGGCTCCGGGTTGGGAAATACCTGGAGATTTTGGGGATGGAGCCTGAGGAGGGTGGGGTTTGGGAGGGACTTCGGTGGGGCATAATGCCGTAGAGTCTACCTTCCAAAGTAGCCATTTTCTCCAGGGGAACTATGTCTATCGCCTGGAGATCAGTTGTAATAGCTGGAGATCTCCAGCCACCACCTGGAGGTTGGAATTCAAACAAAACAGCACAAGAACAAAGAGCCAACCCCTGGCACAGCTAGCCGTCCGTGATTACGAGGAAGGTACATTCCTTTGCCTCATAAATGGACTCTCAAGCATACGGAAGACTTGGAAGCTTGAAAAAATCGTTATGAAATGGGAATTTACCGGAAGCTCATTGCATCTTTATCGCTCCGTTGCTTTTGAACTTTCAAACGCCTTGCATTTTATGTAACTTGTTATACTTGACCTGTTGGTCTTGCACCTGATTTTTTTTGTCAACTGTGTTTGTATACCCGTTGGTTGCTTTGATAATACACTTCTATTAGCAATTTCCAATTTGGGTATTTATGTGCCATAGGTTGGCTCTTTGTTCTTGTGCTGTTTTGTTTGAATTCCAACCTCCTGTTTAAGCACTTGTAGCCTTTCTGGATTACTAACCACCAGGAGTGTGGCTTGCATCAATCCCAGCCGCTGCCCGTCCCACTTGCTCCTCTACCTCCTCAGCTCCCCGACTGTGGCAGGAGAGATCACTTACTGGTACGTAGTGGAAGATCGTGCCCAGAAAGCCGCTGGCGATGGTCTGCAGGACCCCCCACAGCGTGCCCGCTTTTGTGCTCGCCTCGGACCCCGCCCTGCGCGGCGAGAGGTGCAGGCGCTGTCCGGCTGCACTGCAGGGTGGGACGGGGTCCCCCTTCAGGGCAGAGACGGCGGAGAGATAGGCTGCTTGCAGGCTCTGGGTCAGGCTGCCCACCAGGCTCCGGGCCTTGGCACTCCCTTCGGTCTGGAAAAGCGGGGAAAGAAACCAGACCCCTCCATGAGCGACAGCACACGCGCATCGAATTATTCTACATCCAACATATGGCGACCCCTGCAAGGGGATTTCAAGGCAAGGGAGAAACAGAGGTGGTTTGCCCTTGCCTTCCTCTGCAGAGTCTTTCTTGGTGGTCCCCCATCCAAGCACCGACCCTGCTTAGCTTCCAACGTATAATGATCCCAGTGATGGGCTTTCAAGGCAAATGAGAAGCAGAGGTGGTTTGCCGTGGCCTGCCTCTGCAGAGTCTTCCTTGGTCCCCCATCCAAGCATCAACCCTGCTTCGCTCCCAACGTATGGCTACCCCAGCAAGGGCCTTTCAATGCAAATGACAAGCAGAGGTGGTTTGTCATGGCCTTCCTCTGCAGAGTCTTCCTTGGTGGTCTCCCATCTAAGCACCGTCCCTGCTTAGCTCCCAATTTATGGTGACCGCAGCAAGGGGCTTTCAAGGCAAATGCAAAGCAGAGGTTTTTCACCATTGGCTTCCTCTGCAGAGTCTCCCTTGCTGGTGTCCCATCCCAAGCTTAGCGGTGGAGTCTGATCTGGAGAGCTGGTTTGATTCCCCACTCCTCCACGTGAAGCCCTCTGGCTGACCTTGGGCTAGTCACAGTTCTCTTAGCACTCTCTCAGCCCCACCCACCTCACAGGGTGTCTGTTGTGGGGAGGGGAAGGGAAGGTTGTAAGCTGGTTTGATTTGGATTGTAAGCTGGTTTGATTCTCCCTTAAGTGGTAGAGAAAGTTGGCATATAAAAACCAACTCTTCTTCTTCTTAGCCTCCCACTTCTGGTGACCCCGGCAAGGGGGCTTTCAAGGCAAGGGAGAAGCAGGGGTGTTTTGCCATTGCCTTCCTCTGCAGCGTCTTTCTTGTACCAAACATTTCTTGTACCAAGCACCGACCCTGCTTGTGTGGGTGTGTACCAAAGCGGCTGTTTGCCTCGGCATTGCCAGGCCCTGGCCCCAATTGACAGGCTGGAGGGACGACTTCTGAAATGTTGAGAAATGTCACATCACGACCAGTACGCAGACGCTTTGGGAGCTAGAATGGTGTCGCCATGAGGGTGTCACACTAGGATCTGGGAGACACCGGTTCTAATCCTAGGGTTGCCAACCTCCAGGTACTAGCTGGAGATCTCCTGCTATTACAACTGATCTCCAGCCGATAGAGATCAGTTCACCTGGAGAAAATGGCCGCTTTGGCAATTGGACTCTATGGCATTGAAGTCCCTCCCCTTCCCAAACCCCCGCCCTCCTCAGGCTCCGTCCCAGAAACCTCCTGCTGGTGGCGAAGAGGGACCTGTCGACCCTATTTAATCCCCACTCTGCCATGGAAGTATGCTGGATAATTAGGGTTGCCAGGGGTCCCTCTTTGCCATTGGCGGAAGGGTTTGGGGGCGGAGCCTGAGGATGGCGGGGTTTGGGGAGGGACTTCAATGCCATAGAGTCCAATTGCCAAGGGGCCATTTTCTCCAGGTGAACTGATCTCTGTCAGCTGGAGGTCAGCTGTAATAGCAGGAGACCTCCAGCTAGTACAGGGAGGTTGGCAACCCTCTGGGTGATCTTGGGCCAGCCGCGCACTCTCAGCCTCACCTACCTCGCAGGGTTGTTGTGAGACTAAAATGAAGGCTGTAAGCAATGTGGAGTCCCGATTGGGGAGAAAAGTGGGGTGTAACTAAAGCAAACGAAATCATCAAATACTGTACCGTGCTTCTTCGGTCATCGTCATTCTTTCCTTCCTCCTCTTGCTTGGGTGCCTTTCTCTGCCCTGTGCTTAGCCAATCACTTGCTGTTTCTTGAGCGCTGGAGAAGATCCGCTGGGTCTTGGTTGAACTCTGCCCAGCCAACCCACCCTGGATAGAAAAGATAGGGAAGAGTTCATGGTACACTATTTGACCCAGGTACCCCCACCTGTCCAATGTTTCATATGCCCTTGTGCCATGTATCCCCCCATGAAGTCATACTTCTAGCTTCTCCTCTTCCTATCACGTGAGTCTGATGTCACACAATTGCCAGTCTTAGGGAGGGGCTGTGGCTCAGTGGCAGAGCATCTGCCTGGCATGGAAAAGGTCCCAGGTTCAATCCCCAGCATCTCCAGTTAAAGGGTCTAGGCGAGTAGGTGATGTGAAAGACCCTGGAGAGCCGCTGCCGGTCTGAGTAGACAATACTGACTTTGATGGACCAAGGGTCTGGTTCAGTATAAGGCAGCTTCATGTGTTCATATTTGTGCTTGTAATTCAGTGGGTCCCAGTGGTGGAAGACTTGAAGACCTCCGCACTAAAGCCCAACACTAGTTTCACCTGAGGCAAGAGAATATTACGAGAGTATCTTACCAGGCCTGGAATCCACATAGCCCATTCCTCTCCCTTGGCTCTGGTGTGTTGGATGGTTCGGGTTGTCTGTCTGTAGGCAAGCTGGGAAACATTGAGGGCCAAAGCACTGACCCTTCCAAAGATGCCGGAGGGAGATCCCTCCCTTGAGACACGAATCTCTGAATCCTCACGAGCTAGGAGAAAAAGTAGAGAGACATAGACATAGGCAGACCAGTTAGAAGGTTCCCAAACCTTATGTGACATCACAGCATATCTGCCAATCAGTAGCAGGAGAAAGCCAGGTGGTTTTTTTAAAACTTAAGAAACATACACACACATAGATAAGATTACCCCTGCTATCTCAGTCCTTCTATGTCTGCTTTAACAAAAATTGAGAGTTGCAGTGAAGTTTCACAACTGGAAACATCTCTGCTTGGCATGCAGAAGGTCCCAGGTTCAATCCCAGGCATCTCCAGTTAAAGGGACCAGGCGAGTAGGTGATGTGGAAGACCTCTGCCCTGGAGAGCTGCTGCCGGTCTGAGTAGACAATACTGACTTTGATGGACCAAGGATCTGACTCAGTATAAGGCAACTTCATGTGTTCATCTCCAGTGCCACCTTGTGGCAATTATTGCTGCTTCTTCTTTAAAAAAAAAAGTTTTATAGATATATAAAAAATAATTGAATGCAAACAAAAAGAAGAATCAAAAGGTCATATCATGACAGCGCTTACAACTGCGTCAATTACATTAGATTTTTAAAGAGCAAGAATATAACAGACAATGATATTATAAACTTTGTGCGATAAAAATAATAGCAGTTAAGAGCAGCGTATAATAGAATAATGTTCAGTATTAAACAGTGATCATAATTGCTTCTTGATTTTTGGGCACTTGTTAAAAATATTACACCATATTTCTGCTCCAAGGTGCATTGCATGCATGCTACACAGTTTGCAACAACAACCACCCTCAACCAGTAGGTGGCAGCACTTTATAAAGGGAGACTATGAAGCATCCTGGGAGACTGAGAAAAGAAGTTGACTTGTGGAATTCACAAGGTATCTAGGCGAATGAAGACACGTGTGTTGCTGCTCTGATACCAGCTGTCAACTGAAAAGAGAAAGGCTCTCATTTATGACAGCCAAGATGATAGTGAGGGGGGGGGAGGAGGAGGAGAAGAAGGAGAAGAAGAAGAAGAAGAAGAAGAAGAAGAAGAAGAAGAAGAAGAAGGAGGAGGAGGAGGAGGAGGAGGAGGAGGAGGAGGAGGAGGAGGAGGAGGAGGAGGAATTGGTTTTTATATGCCAACTTTCTTTACCTTTTAAGGAGCCTCAACCTGGCTCACAACCGCCTTCCCTTCCCCCCCCCCACAACAGGCACCTTGTGAGGTAGGTGAGGCTGAGAGAGTTCAGAGAGAACTGTGACTAGCCCAAGGTCACCCACAGCAGGCTTCATGTGGAGACTCAAGTGGGGACTCAAACCTGGTCCTCCGCTCTTAACCGCTACAACACGCTGGCTCTTGGTTGCAGCTTGACCGCCCTTACCTATGTATGTAATACAGTTAGATTTCATTCCAGGAGCGCCTGAGAGACCAACAAGAGTTTCAGGGTATATACTTCCGAGAGTCAAAGCTCATGTCTGATGAAGGGAGCTGTGACTCTCAAAAGCTGATACGCTGAATCTCTTGTAGGTCTCTAAGGTGCTCCTGCACTCGACTCTAACTGTTTTACTGCAGACCCGACATGGCTAACCCTCCGAGACTGTATGGATGTAACGAACGCTACATTTCCTCCACTTCTAGGGGAATGATGCAAGGACCTTCAGAGCCTTTTTTGCACCGCAGGGGCTTCTTCAAGCGTCAAGATGCTCTGTTGCCTCTTAGCACACCCCTGAGACCACCCCGGTCTCACCCCTGGGTTGAAATTAAATCAAAAGTGTTTCCGTCTAGACATTAGGAAGAACTTTCTAACAGTTAAGCGGTTCCTCAGTGGGACAGGCTTCCTCGGGAGGTTTTTAAGCAGAGGCTGGATGGCCATCTGTCAGCAATGCTGATTCTATGACCTTAGGCAGATCATGAGAGGAAGGGCATCTTGGCCATCTTTTAAGCATGGATAGGGGTCACTGGGGGTGTGGGGGGGGAGGTGTGAATTTCTGCAGGGGGTTGGACTAGATGACCTTGGTGGTCCCTTCCAACTCTATGATTCTATGACCAACCACAGACAAGTCAGACGACTTTATTCACCTGAGTTGCACTCAGGTTTCGGACGGAGGGCGCCCACCAACTTCTCCACCTTTCCGATCGCCACTTCTACTCCTGCTTCGGCCATGTAGCTCACTCGACTGCTCCTGGCGTCCTCAACGACATCTCTCACAGTATTCTGAGCCTGCTCACAGCTTTCCTCAGCCAACCCCAAGATCCAGTCCAGGGCATCGGCGATCGAGTGCCTAGCACTTTGAATATGAGTGCCGATGGAGCCCTTTAGCTCAGAGGTCACCTAGAAGAGAAATAACATCTGTGATGTACATCTAAAGGGGCCCCATTAGGGAGTTTCAAACTTGAAGGGTCTCATTGGCTGGCCAAGGGAATGGGTGGTACCTGTGAGAAATACAGAATAATATGCAATGATTAAACTAATAATTAAATGGTGGAACTCCCTGCCCCAGGATGTGGTGATGGCTGCCAGCTTGGAAGGATTTAAGAGGGGAGTTGACATGTTCATGGAGGAGATTGCTATTCATAACTACTAGTTAACATGGATACTAGTCATGATGCATTTCTATTCTCTCCAGGATCAGAGGAGCATGCCAGATATATTAGGTGCCGTGGAACACAGGCAGGGCGGTGCTGCTGCAGTCGTCTTGTTTGGGGGCTTCCTAGAGGCACCTGGTTGGCCGCTGTGTGAACAGACTGCTGGAATCGATGGGCCTGGGTCTGATCCAGCAGGGCTTTCCTTAGGTTCTTATCTCACCACCCAAAGACTTGGGAACAGCCACTCAGATAAGGAAGCAAATTCACAAAGTATAGGTCTAGCAACACCCATTAGCCACAAGTGTCAAATAGATCCTCCATGTTCTGAAGCAGTGTACCTCTGAATAACCAGATTCAACAGAGCAGATCTTTTTGCGGTTGTTGTTACTTACTTCCTCCACTGGCTTGTGAAGGGCAGGAATTCTTTGCTCCAAGTGATCCAGGCCTTGGCAAGCCAAGACATTGGCTACTGCAACTGAATCAAAGAGGATACCAGTGTTAGAATAATACAGGAGGCAGCATTGACCAAAACTATCCAGAAGAACTCAGGCGAAACTTGGACAGGCGCAATGCGACAACAAAATCATTGTTTTCCCCAGCTTCATGTTTGTGGGTTTAGCGCCCTGAAGAGCCCCTGAGATTAAAAAAAACCAAGAAGTGGTTTCATATTGTAGAAGAAGAAGAGTTGGTTGTTTTCCCCGGTTTTCTCTACCTTTTTAAGGAGACTCAAAGCGGCTTACAATCACCTTCCCTTCCTCTCCCCACAACAGACCCCACAACAGACACCCCACTCTCTCAGTGGGGCTGAGAGAGTTCGGAGAGAACTGTGACTGGCCCAAGGTCACCCAGCTGGCTTCATGTGGAGGAGCAGGGAATAAAACCCAGTTCTCCAGATTAGAGTCCACCACTCTTAACCACTGCACCATGCTGACTCTCAGTTGCTGAACAGAATTCAGGAATGCTGGCATGAACACATGAAGCTGCCTTATTAATAAGACCCTTGGTCCATCAAAGTCAGTATTGTCTACTCAGACTGGCAGCGACTCTCCAGGGTCTCAGGCAGGGGTCTTTCACATCCCTTACTTGCCTGGTCCCTTTAACTGGAGATGCCGGGGATTGAACCTGGGACCTTCTGCATGCCAGGCAGATGCTCTACCACTGAGCCACGGTCCCTCCCAACCATTATGCCAGAATCGTTTTGCCAGAAACCACCGCTACTGCTGGAAAACTCTGTTAAGATACAAGACAGGCGACGCTCACGTTGAGGTTCTAGCTTCCGCACCACCGGTTTCATGCTCCACGCAGCAAGCGAGCTGGCGGCTTGGATCCCTCTCTCATAAGCGTCGCACACTGACGCCACCAGAGGATGAGACTCTTTGGCAGCGTTGTATGTCTTTTGGAGGCTGCTGCATGCTGAGTTCACCACCGGGAGGCGCAAGACCCTCCAAAAGGCATTTTCCTCCTGCAAAGGACACCAGAGTCAACATGCTGGTCAATGGATCACTCAAGTCTTGCAATCCGACCGGTCAACGGACCGGCCAGACAGTGAACAGACAATTGGCCACGAGGCCAAGGGCTGCCAAGTGGGGGGGAGGGTGAAATGTTGGAAGCCTTGGTCACCAGGGGACCTAGGGAGCTGGACAAGTTGTGGGTGTGTGTCTTAAGTGCCGTCAAGTCGCTTCCAACTCATGGTGACCCTATGAATCAATGTCCTCCCAAATGTCCTATCTTTGACAGCCTTGCTCAGATCTTGCAAACTGAGGGCCGTGGCTTCCTTTATTGAGTCGATCCATCTCTTGCTGGGTCTTCCCCTTTTCCTGCTGCCCTCAACTTTTCCTTGCATGACTGTCTTCTCCAGTGACTCTTGTCTTCTCATAATGTGACCAAAATACGATACCTTCAGTTTAATCATTTTAGCTTCTAGGGTCAGTTCAGGCTTGATTTGATCTGTAACCCACTGATTTGTTTTTGGGTTTTTTGACAAGTAGAGGGACCTGGCAACCCTCGTGGTGAGTCATGCTAATGCGGAAAGGAATGCTGGGCAGCTCCTCTGTCAGTCACGGAAATACCCACCTTAAGAGGGATTTGCTTGTGGGCCATTTCTCCCAAGGATCTCAGACCCTCTTCCCAGATAATTTGATCCGACCCAACTAACAACTAGGGTTGCCAACTTCCAGGTACTAGCTGGCGATCTCCTGCTATTGCAACTGATCTCCAGCCGACAGAGACCAGTTCACCGGGAGAAAGTGGCCGCGTTGGCCATTGGACTCTATGGCATCGAAGTCCCTCCCCTCCCCAAACCCCTCCCTCCTCAGGCTCCGCCCCAAAAACCTCTCGCCGGTGGCAAAGAGGGACCTGGCCACCCGACTAACAACCCAGGTTTCCAAAACAAGAAGCAACGCCAACGTCTGCTTGGCCTGGATTGAAAAGACGGGCAGACGGTTCTTTCCCTTGAGCAACCACGATTAAAGTGTCAAATATCAGAAGAACAGCCTGTCCCCCCGGTGCTTCCCTAGAACTCTTCTTTCCAGGAGGAGGGGTTGGTTCCTTGCTCTGCTTTTAATTAAAGCTCTCTTGGAGAAACTGGGTTTTCAATGAAAGGGCCATTCGGGCAATTATCTGTTGACAATACCCATCCCAACGCACTTAATTTCTTTTTCCTTTTTGGGCTGGGATTAGAGATCTGCAGGAATGATGGGATACAGGAATCGCCTCCCTCGACGGCAGAGCTGGCCTATTTCTTTCATGCTTCGCTTCCCCCTGCAAACCTACCTTGCGGCTTCCGTTCGGCATCGCCTGGTTGCCTTTGGCCGCCATTGTCGCGAAACATCAGCCTACGAAAGGAAAACGCAGAGAATTAAGCAAGAGTTCTCCTCCCTCCCCCCCCCCTTAGCGTTTTCCAACATAGCCTTCGGGGCGGTCTAGCCTCTATCCTGTTTTCCTCAAGTGCTTGGCTGGCATCTTGAACATTCGCTGTGCCCATGGACTTCAGCGCACTTAAAAGGGTGTTGCTCTGCTTAGGACTGGAAGTTCAAGCAGAAGAAATTGCTCTGGGCAAAGGGACTTGGTGTGGAGTCCCAGGTTAACATTATCGCCAACCTCCAGGCGGGATCTGGTCTCCCAGCATTGCAAGTGATCTTCAGATGAAAGACATCGGCCTTTTATGCATGGCTGTTTCCCTCTCTGACTTCAGGTCAGCGGCAGAGAATCTGCGCAGCATGGGGTAGGTCCCAGGCTCAGTCCCCGGCATCTCCAGTTAAAAGGCCTAGGCAAGTAGGTGATGTGAAAGACCTTTGCCTGAGACCCTGGAGAGCAATGGAGGGGGGCCGTGGCTCAGTGGCAGAGCCTCTGCTTGGCATGCAGAAGGTCCCAGGTTCAATCCCCAGCAGCTCCCATTAAAGGGACTCGGCAGGTAGGTGATGTGAAAGACCTCCGCCTGAGACCCTGGAGAGCCGCTGCCGGTCTGAGTAGACAATACTGACTTCAATGAACCACGGGTCTGATTCAGTATAAGGCAGCCTCATGGGTCCGTGTGTTCATCATACATGCCGTTTCCAAATGGCAGGTTCTGAGGGTAGTCTCTACCCCGCTGAGTAGGGTTGCCAGGTCCCCCTTCGCCACCAGTGGAAGGTTTTGGGGGTGGAGCCTGAGAAGGGCGGGGTTTGGGAGGGGAGGGACTTCAATGCCATAGAGTCCAATTGCCCGAGCGGCCATTTTCTCCAGGTGAACTGATCTCTATTGGCTGGAGATCAGTTGCAATAGCGGGAGATCTCCAGTCACCACATGGAGGCTGGCAACCCTACTTCTGAGTCCCCTCCCTAAACTCCGCCTTCCCAAGGCACCCCTCCTGAATCTCCAGGGATACTGTGTTGGCCACCACAGTATCTGATACAGCAATCACGCTGATGCTCAACAGGTGTGATCAGTGCCTGCAGGAGATACTATCCAGGAATCCCACATCAGCCCCATGTAGGAAAGACAGGATCTAAATGCAACATAATAATAAATAAGGAGAATTGTATCCTTAGCATCCCCAAATTACATGTGCAAAAAAAAAAAAAAAACTCTCTTCGATTGGCATGGAAACCCCAGATGTCTTCCTTCATGCTCTTTCATGATAAACCATCTTTTATAATGGCATTGGCCACTCCACTCTGTAGGTCAGCAATCCCTGGCACCACATCCATGGGTAAGATGGTGCTCATCCTAATATGTTCATGCTTCTTGAGCAGAAAATAAAAACAGGGAGCTCTGGTCATTCTCTACCAGCCAGCAGGCCAGCAAAGTGCTAAGCTTGCCCCAGGCAAGCATCAACACATGAAGTTGCCTTCTACTGAATCAGGCCCTTAGTCCATCAAAGTCAGTATTGTCTACTCAGACTGGCAGTGGCTCTCCAGGGTCTCAGGCAGAGGTCTTTCACATCACCTACTTGGGAGGGAGCCCCGGGGCGATGAACGGTAAGCTGCAGTATTGCGGTCCAAGCTCTGCCCACGACCTGAGTTCGATCGCGACTGAACTTCCGGAGGTCGGTTTCAGGCAGCCGGCTCAAGGTCGACTCAGCCTTCCATCCTTCCGAGGTCGGTCAAATGAGTACCCAGCTTGCTGGGGGTAAAGGGAAGATGACTGGGGAAGGCACTGGCAAACCACCCTGTACACAAAGTCTGCCTAGTAAACGTCGGGATGTGACGTCACCCCATGGGTCAGGAATGACCCGGTGCTTGCACAGGGGACCTTTACCTTTATTTGCCTAGTCCCTTTAACTGGAGATGCCGGGGATTGAACCTGGGACCTTCTGCATGCCAAGCAGATGCTCTACCACTGAGACACAGCATGTCCAATCAGCTTGGCCAATAGATACAGAATTTCTTATGTCACAGTCCTAGGCCTCCTCTTCTTAATTTTATTTACTTTTTAAATTTAAAACTTTTTTATGCTCCCTTTCCACCCAGCTCAGTGTCCTCAAGGCAGCAAACAATGGAAAACATTACAACAAGTTTTTAAAATGTGTGTCAAATGCCACCAAGTCGCAGCTGACTTACAGTGAATGGTGGGGTTTTCAAGGCAAGTGATTAAGCAGAGGTGTTTGGCCATTGCCTGCCTTCTTCTGCAGAGACTTCCTTGGAGATCTGCCTTCCAGGTATTGACCCAGCTTCCGAGATCTGACTAGATTGGGCTATACTAGACCATGCCAAGTCCCAAGCTTTTAAAATACACAGCATCAAAACCAACCAATTAAACAGGCCACATAAACAGGTAAAAACACAGACAAGGGAAACGGGGTCAGGGAGGGAACGCCAGATGAAAGAGATACATCTTCACCTGCAGGTGGAAGACAGTGACAGAAGATGCCCTGCTTTTTATGCCCTGCTTTTCTCTACATTTAGGAGTCTCAAAGCGGCTTACAATCCCTCTCCCCACACACACACAACAGGCACCTTGTGAGGCAGGTGGGGCTGAGAGAGTTTGGAGAGAACTGTGACTGGCCCAAGGTCACCCAGCTGGCTTCGTGTGGAGGAGTGGGGAAACCAACCGGTTCACCAGATTAGAGTCTGCCACTCATGTGGAGGAGCGGGGAATCAAACCTGGTTCTCCAGATTAGAGTCCGCCGCTCTTAACACATGAAGGTGCCTTATACTGAATCAGGACCATCTATGTCAGTATTGTCTAAGACTGGCAGCTGCTCTCCAGGGTCTCAGGCAGGGGTCTTTCACATCACCCACTTGCCTTGTCCCTTTAACTGGAGATGCCGGGGATTGAACCTGGGACCTTCTGCATACCGAGCAGAGGCTCTACAAACTGAGCCACGGCCCCTCACCACTACACCATGATGGCTCTTCTACATGTTAGAGAAGAAAAGCATAGAAATAAATGCGTGTTGCTGCACCATGCCATGAATCATGCGGTCGCATGTGCCTGCGCCAGGGAACTGCAGCCGATCCCAGCTCTTTGTCATGTGCAAAGAGTAAACGTTGCTGCTCACTTCACACCGGGGTGCAACGCATCCTTGTAATCCATGCATGCAGAAAGTGGTTTCAGGAAGCATTCGTCACTCATTGGAAACACCTTTCACCGCCCCCACTGGCATGCTAGGTGTTGCAAAGGTACTCACCCGTCAGAAGCCACACTGTCTTTAGGAGGGTGTCAGGAGCGGGGCGCGGGTGTCGCTGCCGTCTCCTGGAAAGGCAGACTCTGACCGAAAAAAAGAAGTGTTGCCCCAGACAGTAACACGAGCGAGCCCCTCCTTCCTCACTGAAATGGGTCAAACATCCTGCCAAGTTTCTGTGGTTACCGGGCAAAGAACTCCCTCGGAGCCCATGAAACTCAAAAGACCGTCTACGAAATGCTGGCCTGTCCTTTTTTGGACTGGGGGTGCAGAAGCAATTGGAGGTTGGATCCCGCCAGCTTTCCTACTGCAAAAGACAGGTCGCTTTTGACCCCCCCTAAGGCGATTGGGAACAAAAGTCATGGGAAACCAGTAAAACGGGCGACTGGGTGAGATGAAGCGGGAACGTCGGGAGGATCCAAGGGGCAAATCTCACCCCCTCGGCTGAGAGTCCACTTTTGGGCCTCCTGAGTCCCTTCATGAGCATGTGTAAAGTGCCGTCAAGTCGCAGCTGACTTATGGCCACCCAGTAGGGTTTTCAAGGCAAGAGAAATTCAGAGGCGGTTTGCCATTGCCCGCCTCTGTGTAGCAGTCCTAGACTTCCTCGGAGCCAGCGTGGTGTAGCGGTTAAGAGCGGTGGTTAAGAGCAGTGGACTCTAAATCTGGAGAACCACTCCTCCAGATGAGCGGCGGACGCTGATCTGGTGAACCGGGTTTGTTTCCCCACCTCTCCACAGGAGCGGCGGACTCTGATCAGGAGAACCGGGTTCGATTCCCCACTCCTCCACATGAGCGGTGGACTCTAACCTGGTGAACCGGGTTGGTTTCCCCACTCCGACACACGAAGCCATCGGGGTGACCTTGGGCTAGTCACAGCTCTTCGAGCTCTCTCAGCCCCACCTACCTCACAGGGTGTCAATTGTGGGGAGGGGAAGGCAAGGCAGTTGATTGTAAGCCGGTTTGATTCTTCCTTAAATGGTAGAGGAAGTCGGCATATAAAAAACAACTCTTCTTCTTTTCCCATCCAAGTACTAACCAGGGCCGACCCTGCTTTGCTTCTGAGATCTGAAGAGATCAGGCTAGCCTGGGCCATCCTGGTCAGAACCTTCCCTTCATAGATTTTTAAAAAAATATATAACTTTTTTTTTTTATTTCTCATGGCCTTTTAGGGGATCCACTGCTCCTTCCTCTTTCGGGGGGTTCTTCTTTCCTTGTGGTTCTTTTAAAAATATTGCTTTAATGTTTATAGGTCAATTTGTATTATATTACATAGGTACCTGGAGCTCAAATTGCACTTTTGAGGACACATCGTAAAATGCCGCATGCAACGATGGGTGAATAATTAAGTCTGGAATAGGAGTAATACAGTTCTGCTTCTACTACTGACATAATAATATACAGTCCCCCGCCCTGCCCCATTCCCTTCACATATTGTAGAAGCAGCTCACGGGTTTTGTTCCATGTTTTGCCGTGAGAAACAAAGCTCAGAAAGTGAGACCGATTGCTCTAGGACTTCTCCTTCAATGTTAATTTGCAGGTGTTCCTTCTAGCTGGGTGTAGAATGTAAAACACCCTTTAATTTAAGAAGAAGAGTTGGTTTTTATATGCTGACTTTCTCTACCATATAAGGAAGAATCAAACTGGTTTACAATCGCCTTCCCTTCCCCTCCCCACAACAGACACCCTGTGAGGTAGGTGGGGCTGAGAGAGCTGTGACTAGCCCAAGGTCACCCAGCTGGCTTCATGTGAGGAAACAAACCAGGTTTTCCCAAGGCCCTGCTAATTTTGTCTGTTTCCCACTGGGAGTCAGAGGTTTTGTGTAAGTCTACAAAGAGCTGCGCTCTTTGCAACAGGGAGGGGCCGTGGCTCAGTGGTAGAGAATCTGCGTGGCATGCAGAAGGTCCCAGGTTCAATCCCCGGCATCTCCAGTTAAAAGGGACTAGGCAAGTGGGTGATGTGAAAGACCTCTGCTTGAGACCCTGGAGAGCCATGGAGATTGGCTGTGGCTCAGTGGTAGAGCATCTGCTTGGCATGCAGAAGGTCCCAGGTTCAATCCCCGGCATCTCCAGTTAAAGGGACTAGGCAAGTGGGTGATGTGAAAGACCTCTGCCTGAGACCCTGGAGAGCCATGGAGATTGGCTGTGGCTCAGTGGTAGAGCATCTGCTTGGCATGCAGAAGGTCCCAGGTTCAATCCCCGGCATCTCCAGTTAAAGGGACTAGGCAAGTGGGTGATGTGAAAGACCTCTGCCTGAGACCCTGGAGAGCCGTTGCCGGTCTGAGTAGACAATGCTGACTTCGATGGACCAAGGGTCTGATTCAGAAGGCAGCTTCATGTCTTCACCACTGACTTGGAAATCCTTCCGTAAGGAATAATAGGTGAGCAATGTCTGCAGTCATACCATGAGGAAGTTGAGCAGCGTGGTTTTCAAACTGCATCCCTGCCCTCCCTTGGAAACTTATCAGGGATTTCGTAACGAGAGAGAGAGAGAGAGAGAGAGAGAGAGAGAGAGAGAGAGAGATGTGCAATGTGCAATGTTGCAATGTGCAACCGAGGGAAAATCCCGGGACTGAGCTCCAGATCACGCCCTTTGGGCAAGCAAGGCTGGGCCAGGCCTGAGCGGTGCTCAGCACAAAAGGACTGTCCATCCTAGAACATAACGCCTCCTCTGCCACCCGCAGGGGTCCCATCGCCGAACCTCGGCAGGCAAACTGATCTGCAAATGATTCCTTGGAGCTAAAATTCAATCGCAAATAGGCTCCTGCACTTTTTCAGGTGAGACCGGCCTTTCTGTCCAAATGTGAGAAAGGAGCCCACGATGCTTTTCTGCGCATGAAAAGTTTAAAGTCCTTGGCCATTTATGCACGGGAGGTTTCCCCTTGGGTTTGCCTCTCTCTAGATGAACGTTTTCCCCATCCAAATTCTCAGAACTTTGCATGGGGGCTTATTGTTGAGTTTTGAGAATTTGGATGGGGAAAACGGGCATCTAGAGAGCAGCAAACCCCAGGCGAAACCTCCCGTGCATAAATGGTCCCTCCTTACAATCTCACTCCTCTTTATTCCAATTGTATTTTAGGCTTCGAACCTGGGGCTTACTGCTAAGAACTTAAGAACAGAAGAGAGGCCCTGCTGGATCAGACCAAGGTCCATTAAGTCCAGCAGTCTGTTCACACAGGGGCCAACCAGGTGCTGAATAAACAGGTGTAGAATTGCAGTATAAAGCACCACATACCTCCAGGCTAGGGTAAGAACATGTACCAACTCCCCTGTGGAGGCCAGATTAGAAGTTTCCAGTTGGTGAGCTCTTAAGGTTGAGCTATGGGGCGACACACAACCCCCCCACCCCATACTTAATCTCCTGGTGGTACAAAGTGCCGTCAAGTCATGGCTGACTTATGGTGACCACGTAGGGTTTTCAAGGCAAGTGACATTTGGAGATGGTTTGCCATTGCCTGCCTTTGTGTGGGCTGAGAGTAAGGTTGCCAACCTCCAGGCTGACTTATGGTGACCACGTAGGGTTTTCAAGGCAAGTGACATTTGGAGATGGTTTGCCATTGCCTGCCTTTGTGTGGGCTGAGAGTAAGGTTGCCAGCCTCCAGGCTGACTTATGGTGACCACGTAGGGTTTTCAAGGCAAGTGACATTTGGAGATGGTTTGCCATTGCCTGCCTTTGTGTGGGCTGAGAGTAAGGTTGCCAACCTCCAGGCTGACTTATGGTGACCACGTAGGGTTTTCAAGGCAAGTGACATTTGGAGATGGTTTGCCATTGCCTGCCTTTGTGTGGGCTGAGAGTAAGGTTGCCAACCTCCAGGCTGACTTATGGTGACCACGTAGGGTTTTCAAGGCAAGTGACATTTGGAGATGGTTTGCCATTGCCTGCCTTTGTGTGGGCTGAGAGTAAGGTTGCCAACCTCCAGGCTGACTTATGGTGACCACGTAGGGTTTTCAAGGCAAGTGACATTTGGAGATGGTTTGCCATTGCCTGCCTTTGTGTGGGCTGAGAGTAAGGTTGCCAACCTCCAGGCAGTAGCTGCAGATCTCCCGCTATTACAACTGATCTCCAACCGATAAGAGATCAGTTCACCTGGAGAAAACGGCCGCTCTGGCCGTTGGACACGATGGCACTGAAGTCCCTCCCCAAACCCCGCCCTCCTCAGGCTCCCCCCCCCCAAAAAAAATATCCAGGTATTTCCCAACCCGGAGTGGGCAACCCTAGTTGAGTCTTGAGAAAACTGTGACTGGCCCAAGGTCAACCAACAGGCTTCAGGTGGAGGAGTGGGGAATCGAACCCGGTTCTCCAGGTTCGAGCCCGCCGCTCTGAACCACTACGCCACGCTGGCTCCCTACTTAACCTCCCGCCTTCACTCAAAACCAACCTCCGCAAGGCCTGGCTTCTTTCTTTTGTTGACAAGCTGCTGTGCTCCCGCGAATGTAGGTGAAAAAGCAACCCAGCTGTAAGCCTGGGGAAAAGTGTCTTTCTTAAGCCTCGGGGTGAGTAACTCCTTTCTCCAGACAGAAGTCCAAAGGGCAGCCGGAGCCCCCAAACAGCTGCCTGGGTACTTAGCAACTAGCTGGCACTTGGGACTGGATGCACTTCATACTTACAAAAAATAAAGCCACAGCACGAACGCTCCTTGTCCAAGAAGGAAGAGAGGTTAAATATAGGGTTGCCAACCTCCAGGTCCTATTCAGTACGCAGCCACCAATGCACTTAATTCTTTACTTCTAAGAGAAAACCACGTGTCCAAATATGTACTGCTTTACAAGATAAACCATCATATGCACTTTTTACACAATATGTTAGAAAGCTGTTATATTTTTTATACAGGGAAATATATGTGCACAAATATACCACTGTTCTTAAAATCTCAGTGGAACAATGTCCCGCATACAATTCTAACTGTATGTAAACCGAACTTGTCAAACCAGCTTACTCGGAAGCAAGTGCACTTTCTGTGTGGTGCGCAGGATCCACGCACCCACAACGGGACGTCTTGACAAGTTTGGTTTATATAGTTAGAATTGTATGCGGGACATTGTTCCACTGAGATTTTAAGAACAGTGGTATATTTGTGCATATATATTTCCCTGTATAAAGAATATAACAGCTTTCTAACATATTGTACAAAAAGTACAAATATGTAAAGTAGTACATATTTGGACACGTGGTTCTCTCTTAGAAGTAAAGAGTTAAGTGCATTGGTGGCTGCGTACTGAATAATTCCTTAGCTGGTTGCCAAATCTTTCTATTTAGTACGCTCCTATTATTTGTTAACCTCCAGGTCCTAGCTGGAGATCTCCTGCTATTACAACTGATCTCCAGCCGATAGAGATCAGTTCCCCTGGAGGAAATGGCTGCTTTGGCCATTGGACTCTATGGCACTGAAGTCCCTCCCCAAACTCCGCCCTCCTCAGGCTCCACCCCAAAAACCTCCTGCAGGTGGTGAAGAGGGACCTGGCGACCCGAATCGGCAGGCACCATGGTGGGGACCCTGATGTAGGGGCTCCTTCCTTAACCACATAAAATGCAATCCTGCGCACAATTACCTGACATTAGCCCTACTGAACATATTGTGATTTCCTGGTGGGAAACATGTCTAAGATTTGGGACCACAGCTCCTGATGACACATTACACCCGTTACCCATGTGTTTTCCGTAAGCCCGCCTCTGATTTTTGACCTCGTAAGATAATGTGGAAGAGCCCTGTGGTGGAGAGGGGTAAGCTGAAGTACTGCAGTCCAAGCTCTGCTCATGACCTGAGTTCGATCCCGTCAGAAATCGGTTTCAGGTAGCCGGCTCAAGGTTGACTCGGCCTTCCATCCTTCCGAGGTCGGTAAAATGAGTCCCCAGCTTGCTGGGGGTAAAGGGAAGACGACTGGGGAAGGCACTGGCAAACCACCCCGCAAACAAAGTCTGCCTAGTAAATGTCGGGATGTGACGTCACCCCATGTGTCAGGAATGATCCGGTGCTTGCACAGGGGACCCTTACCTTTACCTTTAAGATAACGTGGCTGAGAAGTCACAATTTTCATTTACAAACGTATGCCCAAAGCAGCACGAAGTTCAAAATAATTCAAGAATAAAGACTGCAAGAAACATCAAACACACACAATAATCGTGTTTTTCCCACTTTATTGAAGAGGCTGAAGAACAGCAACTTGCGGACTTGGGACAACATCTGAGTTTGGGACAAGGCTCCACGTCCGAGCCGAACATCCCATCCAGGAAATTTACTTCCAGCCTCCTTCGAATGTGCTTCCGATGCCCCCACTGAAGAACTTTATCTCAACGGGAACGGTGGGAGTAACACAGACTGATACAGACTGGTAAATTGTACATTGGGCATTGTTAGTGGCCTCGGCATGAATATAAGGCACATGTGCATAAGAAAGGGAGAGTTTTGTCCAGGTGAGCCAACGCCTAACCCAGCTCCCGTGATTCAAACCCCACAGCCCATAAAGCTTCTGAGTGGATGAATGGGTTTTGTTCCATTCCCCCCAAAACCCGACAAAAACCTATTTAACCAAGGCAACCGTGAGACAAGAGGTAATAGGAGATGGGCAATTGTTTTTAAGAAAACAGGGAGTGGTTGGACAGGAACTTCACTTTTCTTCGTGGTTGTTGTATTTTTGGCTGTCAAGTCACAGCTGACTTATGACAACCCCGTAGGGTTTTCAAGGCAAAAGGCGTACAGAGGTGGTTTGCCATTGCCTGCCTCTACGTAGCAACCCTGGGCTTCCTTGGTGGTCTCCCATCCAAGCGAACCAGCGTGGTGTAGTGGTTAAGAATGGTGGACTCTAATCTAGGGAACCAGGTTCGATTCCCCGCTCCTCCACATGAGCGGCGGACTCTAATCTGGAGAACCAGGTTCGATTCCCCGCTCCTCCACATGAGCGGCGGACTCTAATCTGGAGAACTGGGTTGGTTTCCCCACCCCTCCACACGAAGCCAGCTGGGTGACCTTGGGCTAGCCACAGTTCTCTTCGAGCTCTCTCAGCCTCACGTACCCCGTACACAGTGTCTGTTGTGGGGAGAGGAAGGGAAGGAGATCGTCAGCCGGCTTGATTCTCTTTAAAAGGTAGAGAAAAGCGGCATATAAAAACCAACTCCTCCTTCTTCTACAATCTTTTACAAGCCATCCTCTTCCTCTCTGCCCGGGGCTGCGGCTTGGAAGCACGACCTTCATTCATAAAGCCACGCAGAAACAAAGAGGAAAGATACAGTCAGAGAACAAACTCCATTGGCGGAGGGAATCCCTGATGTGTTTTATATACAAAGGTCTGTAGTGCAGAGTAGGGGGTGGGGGTGGAGAGAGAACAGAAACTATCGGGGAATCTCCTGAGAAGGTTTTAGCTTCAGGCTCGGACTGGCGACCGTCAGGATCCCGACCAGGGAGGAGACAATGCCGCAGAGCGCGATGACTACCGGGTGGGTCTTGTAGATTCCCAGCCGGTCCAGGGGGCTCGAGAGATCGCAAAGGTTCTTCAGGGTGTCGAGCAAGAGAGGAGGATGCCTCCTCAAGGTGAGGCAGAGGAGGAGGAGGAACGGCTGCAGCCCCCCCGTGAGACGGGACACGAAGCTCCGGACTCGCCGGCCACGCGGAGGCGAGTCCTCCCGGGCCCCCTCCGCCCGCGCCGTCTGCTCCATGCGCCGGCACAGCTCGTACAAATCCTCCGTCAGGTTCATCACCAGGGAGTAGTAGTAGCACCGGGTGGCTCGCCGGCGCCACTTCTTCTTGTCGATCTGGGGGAAGAGCCCCACGCTTCTCACCCACAGGAGCATGTCGCAGACGAAGTACAGGGCCCGGTTCAGGTGAGAGACCGTCAGGCAGAAGCGGGGGACCAGCTCCGGCAGCTGGTTGGACTGCCGGGCGGCCACGATGGCGTGGACCATGTTGCCGAGCCGGAACACTGCAAGGAATTCACAAAGGTTAGGAGCGGCCGTTCTGTTTTTGGGCAGACAGCTTCTTCCTGGGTTAGGGTTGCCAGCTCCGGGTTGGGAAATACCTGGAGATTTCGGGGGCGGAGCCTGAGGAAGGTGGGGTTTGGGGAGGGGAGGGACTTCAATGACATAGAGTGCCATTGCCAAAGCGGCCCTTTTCTCCAGGTGAACTGGAGATCAGGTGTAATAGCAGGAGATCGCCAGCTAGTACCTGGAGGTTGGCAACCCTACATCACCTGCAGACTATCCATATTGACCAATAATTTGCAAAAATAATAATAACAACCTCCAGGTACTTAAGGAAAAGCAAACAGCCCAAGGCTCAAATTAAGGAACATATACTTTATGTATATAGAAAATTAAGTCTTTGACTTTATATATATTTATAGAAATTAATACAGTATATGTCCCTTAATTTGAGCCTCGGGCTGCTTGCTTTTCCTTACTTACCAGTTACAGCATAGGTGTTTGTGGTTTTGGATTGTCACCTCCAGGTACTAGCTGGAGATCCCCTGCTATTACAACTGATCTCCAGCCGACAGAGATCAGTTCCCCTGGAAAAAACGGCCGCTTTGGCCATTGGACTCTATGGCACTGAAGTCCCTCCCCTCCCCAAACTCCACCTTCCTCAGGCTCCGCTTGTTGGCTTGATTCTCTTCAATATTATACGGAGTTAAGTTTCACGTACTGTTTCGAGGGTCCAGGCAAGTCAGAGGAGGAGGGCGCAAAAAGGGATTTGAAACTAACTTCTATCTGCGGCATGTGGGTTTGGAGGATTTTAATTGCAAACGCCCCCATTGATGCTACGCTGTACCCACCCCCGGCCATTCCACTCTGGCAATTCTTTGCAAACGTTTGGATAACTTCTACACCGAAACCATGACATTTCACCGATCGCCACCGTTCCTACCTCATGAGTTTTTCAGAACAGTCAAGAAGAGGAAGAAGAAGAGTTGGTTTTTATATGCCGACTTTTCTACCACTTAAGGGAGAATCAAGCCGGCTTACAACCACCTTCCCCTCCCCACAGCGGACACCCTGGGAGGTAGGTGGGGCTGAGAGAGCTGTGACTGGCCCAAGGTCACCCAGCTGGCTTCATGTGGAGGAGTGGAGAAACAAATCCAGTTCACCAGTTTAGGCTCCGCCACTCACGTGTAGGAGTGGGGAATCAAACCCGGTTCTCCAGATCAGACTCCACCGCTCCAAACCACCGCTCTTAACCACTACACCACGCTGGCTCTCAAGTCAAATGATCTTGGCCAGGAGCCTTGATACAGCATTTTTCTGATCTCTTGGGGGGTGGGGGGTTGGAAAGAAGCTGACCCCCGGCCTCTGGGGTAGAGTGCATTCCCTCCTCTACAGGCACAACACACACCCCTTTCTACGCATTTCTGAAAAGAAGCCAACAGCTGCGCTTCGGGACACATCGGGCGCTCTCAATTAATGGTGTCGATTTCCATAACCGGTATTTCCCCCCCTTGATACTCGCATGGCTGGCCCCAGAGATTTTGTGGTGTTGCGCAATTGTCCAAACAAGCTAATTTAAGAAAAAGGATGCACCGCAGCAGCAAAACCAAGCAGGGTCTATGTAAAGGGGAGCTTCCCCATTTCACAGATATTTCCCCCTGCCCCATATATATTTTTTGCCTTCAAAACCCACAAGGTTTTCCTGGCAAGTCATTCAGTGGTGGTTTTCCATTGCCTGCCTCTGCATTGCAACCCTAGACTTCCTTGGAGAAGAAGAGTTGGTCTTTATATGCAGACTTTCTCTACCACTTAAGGGAGAATCAAACCGGCTTACAGTAGCCTTCCCTTCCCCTCCCCACAACAGACACCCTGTGAGGTAGGTGGGGCTGAGAAGGCTCTAAGAGAGCTGTGACTAGCCCAAGGTCCCCCAGTTGGCTTCATGAGTAGGAGTGGGGAAACCGCCCAGTTCACCAGATTAACCTCTGCCACTCCTGTGGAGGAGTGGGGAATCAAACCTGATTCTCCAGATTAAAGTCCACTGCTCCAAACCACCGCTCTTAACCACTACACCCCGCTGGCTCCCACATCTAAGTACTAACCATAACTGACCCTGGTCAGATTCCAAGATCTGACAAGATCTTGCTAGCCTGGGCTACCCATGTCAGAGTTCAGCTATATATACTCTGTGCTGGGGGGGGGGGGAGAAAAATTAAAATAAACTACATTCTATAATGGGGCAATCCAAATTCAGCGTTAGGCAAAGCCAAAATTTGCAAGGTGCATCAATTATGAAGAGAGAAAAAACCTCTTTTGGCAACAACAACAAAAAAACAACAACCCATACCAATAAAATTTATGCAAAGAAGTAAAAGTCAGAGAAGGGGAGCTATGAAAGAAAACACTGAAGCCTAACTTTTGAAATCTTAGTAGAAAAGAGCAGGAGTCCAGTAGCACCTTAAAGACTAACAAAATTTCTGGCAAGGTGTGAGCTTTCGAGAACCACAGCTCACTTCTTCAGATTTCGAAACCTTAACCAGCAACCCGCTGCTGACATTTTAGCAGGCTTACACCTCCGGGTACATTTTTGCAGCCATAAGGACTAGAAACTTGGGGGTGGTGGGATTTAAAGCCATGCGTACTGCCTTAACAGCTACAGAAGAGTTTAGATGGAAGGGAAACTACTGGAGGGTGGGGTGGAGAGAGAGAGACAGAGAGAGAGGGGGAGTGCGCACACGAGAGAGAGCGCACTTCGATGGCGACATACTTACGCTTGCGGCCAGAGCTCATGCTAGACTCCAGGTGTTTGAGCTTCATTAGCACCGCTTCTCTGCCACGCTTATTCTCTAACACATAGCTAAGCAGCATGCAGGTATACTGAGTTGCACTGGAATGGGGGAAAACATTCATGTCACAGGTGAGGCGGGCAATTTGCAGAGGGGAAAAAAGAATGCCCCTTTTGCAAGAAAGCGAAGCCGAGCCGGCGGGGGCGAAGGCGGAACCGCTCGCCGAGACGCGACGCGAAGGTGCTGCGGCGCAGCTTTAAAAAGCAGCCCGGGTCGATTTTAAAACGCCGGGCTGCCTTTGCGAGGAAGTGCCCCAGAGGAGGAAAGGAGATGTCTTTGTTCCTGAAATACATCAGTTGCAACTTGCAGCCGCCTTCCTAATAAGCAGTTTCTCGGAGCCTCGAGGGCCACAGCTTCGCAGCTCCCCATGAATCTCAGCCCCACGAGCCTCGTGCCGCACAGAAACAAAGGTAGTTCAGTCGCTGCACCGTCCTGACAGCTAAGAATAAACCAGGAATTTTAAGGCCCCCGACAGACATAGGGGGTTACCGCACTTGTATTCCCAGCGATGCATTAAGAGTTTGAAAACGTTATAAAAAATACTGTTCGCACTTTGTTTGGCCCCTTTAGCTGTGAAGACGTCTTCCAACCATTGATAAGCCGTGGTATCCAAAAACCCTTTTAAAGCGATGCTTTTTACAACATTTTCAAACTCTTAACACATCGCTGGGAATACAAAGTGCGGTAACCCCCCTTATGTGCACTGATTCATAAATTATGCGAGTGTGCAAAGTGCCGTCAAGTCGCAGCCGATTTATGGTGACCCCGTACTGTCTTCAAGGCAAGAGGCGTTTGCCTTCCTCCGCATAGCGACCCTGGTATTCCTTGGGGGTCTCCCAGCCAAGTACTAACCAGGGCCGACCCCTGCTTAGCTTCTGAGATCTGAAGACCAGGCTCTGCGCAGCTGACTTATGGTGACCACGCAGGATTTTCAAGGCAAGAGATGTTAAGAGATGGTTTGCCGTCGCCTTCTTCTGCATAGTGACCCTGGAATTCCTTGGTGGTCTCCCAGCCAAGTATTAACCTGGGCCAGCCCTGCTTATCTTCCAAGATCTGACAAGATCAGGCTAGCCCGCGCCACCCAAGTAGGGGGTGAGATAACTGTGTGTTTCTCTCCACGGGTTACCACTCCACAGGCGATAGAAGCCCGGGTGGTGTAGTAATTCGAGTGCTGGACCAGAAGACCCGGCCTCAAAAAACCTCCGCTTGCCCCCAAAGTTAACGGTTGACCGTGGGCCAGTCTCTCAGCCTCGCCGACCTCGCAGGGCCGTTGTGAGGATAAAATGGAGGAGTGGAAGAGTGCAGCCACCCTGAGCTCCATAGGAGAGATAAAAAGTTGGTAAATAAATACGTCAGGGGGTGTCGAACTCAATTGTTACGAGGGCCAGATAGGACATAAATGTCACTTGGTGGGTCCGGGCCATGCCTCGCCAGCCCAGATCGAGAGTTGGGGCGAGGGAGGGGGAGGCTGCCTCGGCTGGCGCATGGGCCAGATAACATAAGAACATAAGAAAAGCCCTGCTGGATCAGACAGAGGCCCATCAAGTCCAGCAGTCTGTTCTCACAGTGGCCAACCTTTAGGAAGCCCACAAACAAGACGATTGCGGCAGCATTATCCTGCCTGTGTTCCACCGAACCCAATATAATAGGCCTGCTCCTCTGATCCTGGAGAGAATAGGTATGCATCATGACTAGCATTCATTCTAACTAATAGCCTTGAACACCCCTTTCCTCCATGAATATGTCCACTCCCCTCTTAAAGCCCTCCAAGCTGGCAGCCATCACCACATCCTGGGGCAGGGAGTTCCACCATTTAACTATACGTTGTGTGAAACTATGTGTTTTGAATCTCTCGCCCTCCAGCTTCAGCAGATGACCCCGTGTTCTAGTATTATGGGAGAGGGAGAAAAACGTCTCCCTGTCGACTCTCTCCAAACCATGCATAATTTTATAGACCTCTATCATGTCTCCCCTTAGCCGCCTTCTTTCCAAGCTAAACAGCTTTCAAGGTGCCGGATCCGGCCCGCGGACCTTATGTTTGACACCCCTGAAATAAGTGGTCAAGGTATTGGACTAGGACAGCCAGGTTCAAATCTTTGCTTGGCCGTATTGGGGGACTCCAAGCCCAAAGAAGAAGCCACAGCCTTCAATTTGCAAGATCTGAGCAAGGCTGTCAAAGATAGGACATTTTGGAGGATTTTCATTCATAGGGTCGCCATGAGTCGGAAGCGACTTGACGGCACTTAACACACACACACAAGCCCAAAGGCACCCAGGCACGTGGATAGACTAAAATCTGAGAGAATCCCCCCCGCCCTTCAAGATCTAACCCAGTACTTAGGGTTGCCAACCTCCAGGTAGTTGCTGGAGATCTCCCGCTATTACAACTGATCTCCAGCCAGTAGAGATCAGTTCCCCTGGAGAAAATGGCCACTTTGGCAATTAGACTCTATGGCACTGAAGTCCCTCCCCTCCCCAAACCCCGCCCTCCACAGGCTCCGCCCCCAAAATCTCCAGGTATTTCCCAGCCTGGTATTTCCAAAATCTCCAGGTATGTCCCAGCCAGCAATCCTACCAGTACTGCACCGTTTCTTATTTCACCTTCTATGCTGACCGAGTTACTGGGTTCAAAACGGGAAGCGCGTATTACAAAGAGAGTTGTTAACCTTACGTTTACTTTGTAACACGGGTGCAAAGACGGGTGGTTGCAGAGGATAATTGGAAGGTACATGAGAGGGCGTTGATCCAACATTTCCAGTTTTCCCATTAAAAAGGTCCTCTTGGGGTCATTTGCGAGTGACCCATTTTTCTCCTGCTGGGTCCAGAGATAATAGAAGCCAGGAGGGATTTGGGGCTTTTGGGAGGGAAGGGAACAACCCACAGCCAGGGGGAGCGTTAATGCACCCCCTTGGCTTATCTGATGAACCAAACGTCTGCCGAAGCCGTCTGCCGAAGCTATAAATTGCTCTGTCTGAAGAACTGGAAAAGCCAATCCTGCTGCCAGATTTTGCCCGAGGCTTGAGCTATGGAGGTTGCTCTCCTTCTCTTCCACCCTCAGAGCTGGCTCTGGGCATGGGAGACGTGGGCTAGATATAGACCTACAGTTCAGTCGGTTTAATAACCTATCCCGTCACGTAGCACCCCACGGTGTTTAAGCCAGCCCAGGGCTTTCTCGGTGGTGGGGCCCCATCTTTGCAGTGCCTTCCCCCCCCCCAAGAAGTTAGCTGGGTGCCTATTTTGTTGGCATTTAGGCAGCAGGTTAAAAGAAACTTATTTTCCCCAAGCTTTAAACTGAATTTTATCGCACCTTTTTTGCAGGCTGTTTTGAAAGAAGAAGAGTTGGTTTTTATATGCCGACTTTCTCTACCACTTAAGGGAGACTCAAACAGGCTTACAATCACCTTCCCTTCCCCTCCCCACCACAGACACCCTGAGAGGGAGGTGGGGCCAAGAGAGCTGTGACTAGCCCAAGGTCACCCAGCTGCCTTCATGTGTAGGAGTGGGGAAACAAATCCAGTTCACCAGATTAGCCTCCGCCGCTCACGTGGAGGAGAGGGGAATCAAACCCCGTTCTCCAGATCAGAGTCCACCGTTCCAAACCACCGCTCTTAACCACTACACCATGCTGGAACTGATCTCTATCGGCTGGAGATCGGTTGCAATAGCGGGAGATCTCCAGCTAGTACCTGGAGGTTGACAACCCTAGTAATAGGGCTAGGATAGGATGACACTAATCTGAAACACCAAATCCTTCTCACTGAGGAAACCCTGGGAAGCTATGGCAATTACCCAGTGAGCCCCACAACAGTACGAAAATAACCATCTTCCAGCCGGAAGATAGTTTATCATTGGTTCTTGTGGGTTATCCGGGCTGTGTGACCGTGGTCTTGGTATTTTCTTTCCTGACGTTTCGCCAGCAGCTGTGGCCGGCATCTTCAGAGGAGTCACACTGAAGGACACTGAAGCTTTACTACTTAATACTGGTGACTGTAAAAGTTGTACCTAGGAGCCTGTCCTTCAGTGTTACTCCTCTGAAGATGCCGGCCACAGCTGCTGGTGAAACGTCAGGAAGGAAAATACCAAGACCACGGTCACACAGCCCGGATAACCTACAAGAACCAATGAACTCTGACCGTGAAAGCCTTCGACAATATTTTAGTTTATCATATTGTCCAACTTGATACAACTGTTACAAATTACAAAAATTGATTTAAAAACCTGGCAATAATAAGATATACAAAATTAGTGCATGACACAAAAGTGACATGCCAATTTAAGATTGCTAAAAATATAAAAGTGTAAAAGAGTCTAACAGTTGTTTTCTGGCCGCTTGGCCAATAGGACTCTACGGCACTGAAGTCCCTCCCCTCCCCAAACCCCGCCCTCCTCAGGCTCCGCCCCAAAAACTTCCTGCTGGCGGTGAAGAGGCACCTGGCAACCCTACGCTCAGCAGCAGGCAAATCCTGCCAGCCTCTCTTTTCTCGGTCGTTGTTTAAGTGATTTTCTGAGCTTCAGCCTATTCCACTAAGAAAACATTGGGCTGGTTCACATGCCCAGGATATCACACGATCATTTCAACATGATGGGTAACTGAGATTAACGGCTCTTGCATATCTAAACGGTATGCAAATCCACTGAGGAAGACGCCAGGTGTATCTATGCAGGAGGACGCCAGGTGTATCTATGCAGGTTGATGGTCTATGCAGGTGTATCTATGCAGGTTCTTCCAGGGTGGTGCATGTATATATGACACCAAAGGTGGAACATTCACACCCCGTAACAGCATCCCAAACACCAAGCGTTTCAATGGAGCCCGTTCGCATGCAAGAATTCGAATGCTGCCGCACATGCGTACGTGAAACAGCCCACCTCTGGGTGCAAGAAGAGAGGATTCCAGTCATCGAGCAGCGCACCCAAACTCCCGATTGCTGGGGTACACTTCCCTCTGCCCAATTTAAGAAGAGTTGGTTTTTATATGCCGGCTTTCTCTCCCTTTTAAGGAGAACCAAACTGGTTTACAATGTCCTTCCCTTCCCCTCCCCACAACCGACACCTTGTGAAGTATGGGGCTGAGAGAGCTCAAAGAGAGCTGTGACTAGCCCAAGGTCACCCAGCTGGCTTCATGTGGAGAAGAGGGGAAACAAATCCAGTTCACCGGATTAGATTCCGCCGCTCATGTGGAGGAGTGGGGAATCGAACCCGGTTCTCCAGATTAGAGTCCGAGAGGGGAAACAAATCCAGTTCACCAGATTAGATTCCACCGCTCATGTGGAGGAGTGGGGAATCGAACCTGGTTCTCCAGATTAGAGTCTGCCACTCTTAACCACTATACCACGCTGGAAATTTTAAAAATAAAAGCACACTTTGTTTACATCCAAACAGATTCAAGTGTGAAAGAGAGTCACAGCAGAAAAAGGACCCACGGCTAGCATTTCTGTACGCTGCCTGGCATGACTCTTCGCTGGACAGCGGCCGCTTCAGGGCAGCAATTCATCTATTAAGTAACTCCCTTCAAAAGTGGCTGGCAGGGGTCAAGAAACACCCCAGTCACACACAACAGGGGTGGAGGGGCAGAACGAACCACTCCCTGAAGCGTCTGCTGAAGAAGCGCCCATTCCAGAGCAGCGACTCACGCAGAGTTGCATTGGGGCCCCTCTTGAGTTTCATATGCTGACTTTCTCTACCACGTAAGGAACACGTGGAGCTGCCTCATACTGAATCAGACCCATGGTCCATCAAAGTCAGTATTGTCTACTCTGACTGGCAGCGGCTCTCCAGGGTCTCAGGCAGAGGTCATTCACATCCCCTCCTTTTCTGGTTCCTTTAACTGGAGATGCCGGGGATTGAACCTGGGACCTTCTGCATGCCAAGCAGATGCTCTACCACTGAGCCTCAGCCCCTCTCCATGGTTCCTTTAACTGGAGATGCTGGGGATTGAACCTGGGACCTTCTGCATGCCAAACAGATGCTCTACCATTGAGCCTCAGCCCCTCTCCATGGTTCCTTTAACTGGAGATGCTGGGGATTGAACCTGGGACCTTCTGCATGCCAAGCAGATGCTCTACCACTGAGCCACAGCCCCTCTCCATGGTTCTCCAGGGTCTCAGGCAGGGGTCTTTCACATCACTTACTTGCCTAGTCCCTGTAACTGGAGATGCCGGGGATTGAAACGGGGACCTTTCGCATCCCAAGCAGAGGCTCTACCACTGAGTTAATAGAATCATAGAGTTGGAAGGGACCGCCAAGGTCATCTAGTCCAACCCCCTGCACAATGCAGGAAATTCACAACTACCTCCCCCCCACACACCCCCACACCCCCAGTGACCCCTACTCCATGCCCAGAAGATGGCCAAGATGCCCTCCCTCTCATCATCTGCCCAAGGGCATCGAATCAGCATTGCAGAACCCCCACCCGTTTTATTTCGCCCTGCAGAGTTTGCCCCGCCATTATTTCACCCACTGGGTTTGTGCTTTATTTTGCAGGATCGCCCCCCAGAGCGGAGGTCGGGGGGGGGCGCACAAGAGAGCCAGTTTTGCAAGCGAAGCGAAGCAAGATCCCAGCCTGGCCATGGCCATTTATTCATGGGAGGCTTTGCCTCGGATTTGCTGCTCTGCAGATGCACGTTCCCCCCACCCAAATTCTCAAAACTCTGCACGGGGGCTTATTTTTGGAGTTCTGAGAACTCAGATGGGGGAAATGTGCATCGAGAGAGAGGCGAATCCAAGGCGAAACCTCCCAGGCATAAATGGCCAATGACTGCTGGGGCAGGAGGGGGAGCCCCCGAACCCTTTCCTTCCCCCCCCCCCTTGCAAAGAAAAGCCCCTCACCGATAGAGCCCCCGGCTCCCGGCCCCGCGTCTGGTTGGTGAAGCTCACAAAGGCTTCCATGGCCAGCTGATTCCCCCACCTGTCGGGTGGAACGCCCGGGCCCGCGCATGCGCGCGCCGACTCCCCGGGGGCGGCTGCCCGGCCGAGGGGGCGAGGGCGCGCGGCGGCCACGCCCCCTCCGGCCGCGCCCGCTTCCGGGCCGGGGTTGCCGTGGCAACGGGCGCGACTCCGGAGCCGGGCCTGCGACGCCTGTAAGGGCGGCTTCGGGGGCGGCTTAATTCGCTGCAATGTGCTGACGGGGAGGGGGTTTCTTTATTGAGGGGGGGGCGTTATTCTCAGGCTGGAGTGTCATCGCCGACTCCCCGCGTTTTGGGCTTCACAACAACCCTGCGGAGTGGGCCAGGCCATGGGTGGCTGGCAGGGCGGTGATGGGCTTAGGGCGTTCCTTCCCTAAGGAGCTGCCCCCAGTTTTATTCTCACAACAAATCTGGGCATGTTGAGAGAGAATTGGCCTGAAATTCTGTATTCACGTGATGGTTCTCACGCTGGAGTGTTTGGCTTCGCAACAACCCTGCGGAGTGGGCCAGGCCGAGAGATGGGTGCCTGGCAGGGCGGTGGTGGTGGTTTTTAGAGCGTTCCTTCCCTAAGGAGCTGCCCCCAGTTTTATTCCCGCAGCAATCTGGAGTGTCATATCTGTCTCCTGCGTTTTGGGCTTCACAAGAACCCTGCGGAGTGGGCCAGGCCGAGAGATGGGTGGCTGGCAGGGCGGTGGTGGGCGCAGAGCGTTCCTTCCCTAAGGAGCTGCCCCCAGTTTTATTCTCACAGCAATCTGGAGTGTCGTAGCCGTCTCCTGCGTTTTTGGCTTCACAACAACCCTGGGGAGTGGGCCAGGCCGAGAGATGGGTGGCTGGCAGGGCGGTGATGGTTTTTAGAGTTTTCCTTCCCTAAGGAGCTGCCCCCAGTTTTATTCTCGCAGCAATCTGGAGTGTCATATCTGTCTCCTGCGTTTTTGGCTTCACAACAACCCTGCGGAGTGGGCCAGGCCGAGAGATGGGTGGCTGGCAGGGTGGTGGTGGGCGCAGAGCGTTCCTTCCCTAAGGAGCTGCCCCCAGTTTTATTCTCACAGCAATCTGGAGTGTCGTAGCCATCTCCTGCGTTTTTGGCTTCACAACAGCCCTGCGGAGTGGGCCAGGCCGAGAGATGGGTGGCTGGCAGGGCGGTGGTGGTTTTTAGAGCGTTCCTTCCCTAAGGAGCTGCCCCCAGTTTTATTCTCACAACAAATCCGGGCAAGTTGAGAGAGAATTGGCCTGAAATTCTATATTAATGTGATTATTCTCAGGCTGGAGTGTTTAGCTTCGCAACAACTCTGTGGAGTGGGCCAGGCCGAGAGATGGGTGCCTGGCAGGGCGGTGGTGGGCGCAGAGCGTTCCTTCCCTAAGGAGCTGCCCCCAGTTTTATTTTCACAACAATCTGGCAAGTTGAGAGAGAAGTGAATTGGCCTGAAATTATCACTAGGAGGCCTGCTGGATATTATCCCTCCTCCTTTTGTCTTCACGACAACCTGGTGAGGTAGGCCAGACTGAGAGATTAGTGGCTTGGGTTGAGGTTGTGATGAGTGAGCTCCAGTAATAGTGTGCCTTTCCTATAAAACAGACCCATTTAAACAATAAAAATAGTAGTAGTAGTAGTAATAATACATTTTATTTATACCCTGCCCTCCCCCGGTAAACTGGGCTCAGGGTGGCTAACAACATGTAGGTATATATAATATGAATACAGTTAAAACCATCTATATTATGTATTTATATTATGTATATCTATTGTTGTTAGCCACCCTGAGCCGGGTTCACAGCATACGTTAGGTTTATATGATAGGTTTATTATTTGTTTTATCTGGCATATTAGCCATAGATAAAATTTGTTATTATGTTAGGTTTATTTATACGTAATATAAATACAGTTAAAATACTCTAAAAGCAACCTAAAGTAAGCTGCCAACTGGGCTCGGGGCAGCTAATTAAATATAGGTATACATAATATGAATATAGTTAAAACCATCTAAAAACAACCGAATATATGTTAATTAATAGATCATCTCCCAACAACCCTTTGAGGTTGGCCAGGCCTGGTGTTATTATTAGTAGGGTTGGTGTATATTATTCTCCCATTCCCCATCCCATAAAACAGACCTATATTTGTCTTCTGTCATTCTGCAAACTACAGAAGAAATTGTCAGGAGGGCATTTTTATAAAGGCAGTAGGTTATATTACTATGAAATGGTTCAGGAAGGTGCTTTTACAAAGAATGAGACTGTGGACTAGGATACTGTGTATAGAATGCATAATACGTTTGCTGTTTGTTTTGTCTGGCTCCCATTGTCTCCAATTTACACAATTCCCCTTTCTGCATCGTTTAGCACACCATGTCCAATACTTTTTGCTGTGTTTCAAATTTCAGTGAGGAAGGCAAACTATAAATACAGTAAATAAATAAATAACAGAGGGTAGGATTCTATTATGCAACTTTTGCATTGTTTTGCATTGTTGAAAACGTCGTGTTAATACTTATGATTTGCTTCGGTTTTGTATAGACTTTTGGCTGGTTCCAGATTTCTGCAATCCAATTTCTACTGCATTGTCTTTTTGGATGGATTGTATTTTTTTAAATTAAATTTTTATTATTTCAAACATAACACACACGCGACATTATACTATACACTTCATAATCATACGCGTGGCACATTATCCCTAACCTAACTAAAACAAGATCTTCCTTTGCATCCCTAAGAGCAAAAATACTACATTCTGTAATATATCCCCCCTCATACAAAATTATCCATGGGACATTTCATTTTTAATACTTTGAATTATGTCAGCTACTATATCAACTGCTATAAAGTCTAGCAAATAATTAACAATACACATATGGTATTCTTCAATCAAATTGTTTGATTGTAGTAAAAGGCAAAAGATTTATATGATCTGAAGAGAAACCAGCTCTCCGCTTCACCTACATCAAAGGGTTATTGTGAGGGTAAAATGGAGAGAGGGATGTAAACACCTTCGGAGATTAAATTGTGGCTTTCAGCATTTCTCCTCCCAGATTGAAAATGGGGCTCTAGATTCCTTACTCTTTTGGCAGGCTGCTGGAACAGAACAAAAACAAAAACAACCTGTTCTGAATATATGACTTTAAAGCCTATACACTTTTACCTGTAGCTATGCTCCAATTATCTCTAGCACACCTGCATGGTGGGCAGTTAAAGAAGATGGGGACCCCAGAAATTGAGTTAGCTTAATATTTGTGAGGCAGCTAAGGGCCTCTTTTAACAATCCCAAGAACCCCTTTATTAAAAATGTGGTCAATAATCCATTTGCTTTTTTTCTTCCAGGACGTCTTTTTCATTCCCAGTTTACAAACGGGTTCATCTGCCGTGTTTGCAGAATAACACCCAAGATGCCTTTCTACCTTCGGAAACTGCCCCTGGAGATCCCTCTGCCCACAGAAAAGGAGTGGATTAAAAAAGATGAAGAAGAGGCTTTTTTCCTGAAAGATCCAGCCCAAATAGTCGATTATTTGCCTCAGCCTTTCCGGATGATCAACAAACTTGTGACTGTCTTGTTCGAACGGGCCTGGGAGATTATCGAGGGGAGGGAGCACCGCCATGTGATGAAGAAACAGCATCCTCCACCCACTCGGTGCCGACCTTTGGCTGAGTTCCAGGTAGTCAGAGCCCTCGCAGACCAATGGTCATCAGACTGTCGTAGTTTTGCCAGGGACAGGAGATGCCACTTGGGAGTGGCAAGTGCCAGTGGGGTCACCGTGTTAGTTGTGGCAGCTAAAGAGCCAGAGTGGTGTAGTGGTTAAGAGCAGTGGGTTGAAGGGTTGGACTCTAATCTGGAGAACCGGGTTTGATTCCCCGCTCCTCCACATGAAGGGCGGATTCTGAGCTGGAGAACCGAGTTTGATTCCCCGCTCCTCCACATGAGTGGCGGACTCTGATCTGGAGAACTGGGTTTGATTCCCCGTTCCTCTACATGAGCGAAGGACTCTGATCTGGAGAACTGGGTTTGATTCCTCGCTCCTCCACAGGAGCGGCGGACTCTGATCTGGAGAACTGGGGTTGGTTTCCCCACATAAAGCCAGCTGGGTGACCTTGGGCTAGTCACAGCTCTCTTTGAGCTCTCAGCCTCACCTACCTCACAAGGTGTCTGTTGTGGAGAGAGGAAGGGAAGGAGATTGGAAACTGGTTTGACTCCTTAAAAGGACAGAAAGCGTGGTGTAGTGGTTATGAAGAGAGTCTATGCTTTTCAGTGCCTATACTCTTAGAATGGACCCCTTCCTGAGAAGAAGTATGTTATTTTATTCAGTTAGACACCTACTGAGCAGGACTCAATGCTTCTTACCGAAGTAAGCTTTCTCTTGAAGTGCTCCAATAAATTATGAAAAGGATGTGAATGTATATACAGTTTATTTTACATAATATATGTGCATAGAAATGGTTACAAAGTTCAGACATTATGAGTCTTAAACATGTTCATGTATGCAATCAACCTTAAACAATCTCTATTCCTCTATATGAGAGTTCAAACCTTAAACCAGTAATAATATTTCATTCAGGAAATATAAGTTACAGAAATCTTGTAAAAAATGGTTAGTGCAATGAATAAGATTTAATTTAGTTAAAAGCATCTTAATTCAAAGTACCTAGAACATCATAAAATATAAGACATACTTCACCTAGTTATGTCATTTGCGAACCTCCCCAGCACAGCAGGGCCTAGAGAGATCTAAAAAGTTCCTAATGCATGTTAAGGATAAAATAGACCTTTCTGGGTCCTCTATGTGTTATTTTAGTGTTTAAATGTCTTTGGTGAATGCAGTGGTTAGAGAAATCTGATTCCATGAGTTCATGTCAGAGCTGAAGTCATGAGCCCTTAACGCATATTTTCAGTCCATGCCAGGACACGGTTCATGAAACCACAGAGAAATCTCCAAGTGTTTTTAGCCTATGAAAGGCCTCTGATCTATGCTAAGATCAGGGAGTTCTATATGTATGTGCATGCCATCTTTAGCTGTGTCAGAACTAGAAAGCAATTCAAAGCTTAAAGCCATGTGAGTGTCAGAGTTCTGTGTAAGAACTGAGTGCAGAGGTCTCTCTCTCAGCTAGAGAGATCTCTGACTCATGCTCAGAGAATGTTCAGAATTCTCTCTGTTAGCTAGAGAAATCTCTGACGCATGCTCAGATTATAAACTCCTAGTGTCTTCAACTCTTTGAAGGGTTGAAGAGATCTATGTGAAGGGGGCTATAGGTTTTACAGTCTCCTTGTCTGTCAGGACTGGGAGGCCTGTATAAGGCTAGATAGATCTTAGTGAAAACTCATTAATCCCTGATAGATTAATGTGTTAATCTCATTAATTCTCAGTGTTTCCATTTCAAATATGGAAAGATCTAAACTCTTAGACTCCACACAAAGGTTGATGGATTCTAAGAGTCTCAATCTTATTTATAAGATGGAGAAGTCTATATGCATTCAGTTCAGACACCCAGTCCTAGCAAGGGCTGGCTGTCTCGAAAAGAATCCCCCTTTTAGGGAGTTCTCCAGTCTCACAGGAAGATTTGTAAATGTTGGAGAAATCTGTAAGTATTCAGTCCACGCAAGGACTAAACCCTTAGAGAGATTTTTAGGCAAGAAAGTTTTAACCCATATGGAAGGTCTGAGAGCCTCAATCCACGCAAGAATTAAGGTTCAAAGCTTTTACATCCCAGGTAAGGGATGGAGGCCAACGGGTATCAACCTGTTAGGAACTCTAACTCCTGGCTAGGAAATTCCTTCTTTTATACCTTCCAAGATCAGTATCCTTCCCTACCCTTGACAGTACTTGGTAGGATCTGATCTTGAGATTGTTCCAGTGCATCAGCACTTTTGGAACTTCGAGCAGCAGCGTTGTTGCTCTCACCTTATAAGGATTACCTGTTAGGTCATTTGCTGACCTGGCCATGTTTATGACCAGTCAGTTTATGGCTTTATGATATTTCTTTAAATATAGCTTTTTCCATCATTCTCTTCTTGTTAAGAATACGGCTTATTTGATTCTTGTCTTACCTTTAAAAGATCTTCTTAACTTTCATGTAATATCCCATTGTGTAATTTCATTACATCGTAGCTCTCAGTCAGCAAATGTTATCAGAATACAGAGCAAAAGTCAGAAACACCTTGATGCTGCCTGCGTTTCAGTGGAAAACATCCTGGAAGCCTCCTTACTGGCTTCAAGGTCACTCTGAATATCCTCAGAAACAAGTGCCTTTCTAAGAGGGCAATCAGTCAAGGACGGATCTGCAGCTCCTTGACAAAAAACATTTAAGCTGAGTCATTTCCTTTGAGAGTCAGGCTTCTGAAAAACCTGTTTTCTCCTTATATATGAAGTCTATATGGATTTCAAATGGGAAAATTCTATATTCTTTCTGCATTTGTGCATTGGCCTGTTACAGTTAAGAGTGGCAGACTCTAATCTGGAGAACTGGGTTTGATTCCCCAATCCTCCACATGAGTGGCGGACTCTAATCTGGTGAACCGGGTTGGTTTCCCCACTCCTCCACATGAAGCCATCTGGGTGACCTTGGGCTAGTGACAGTTCTCTTACAGCTCTCTCATCCCCACCTGCCTCACAGGGGGTCTGTTGTGGGGAGGGGAAGGGATGGTAACAGGTAGAGAAAGTCGGCATATAAAAACCAATTCTTCTTCTTCTAAATCCAAAGAGGAGTATAGTGACACTTTCAGGTCTGACAGACTGAATATAAGACAAGCTTTCATCTGATGTGTGAAATGCAGCAAATATTTATAGACACAGGCTTAGAAGGTCTAAAAGGCAATAAACTGTACAAGGGTACAGCCACCGTATCCTTCCCCTCCAGTTTTTCTCTGCAGAGGGATCCAATGCTTATCATTGTGCATAGCCAGAGGACATCAGCAAGTAGCATTTTTTGGGGAGGGGGTCAGGCCAGTTTGTTGAAATTGCTGAGCCGGTCATCGTTTTGTCTCAATTTTTTCATCTTCCCAGCTGGTGGGGAGGGCAAACTGCCTGGCAGCCTCCCGAGAATACATCTTCATCGGACTCCCTACCGGACTTTTTGTCTTCAGCATCGCCACCCATGAGAAGCTCTGTGCTTGGGAGATGGCCAAGCTTGAAATTTGTACCCTCCACCTCTCGGATATTGACGGTAACTCCCAAGTCCTTGGCACAGTGGATGAGATGGGTAGGTGTCACTCTTAAATGCTCCTCAAGTTTTAGATTAGCTTAGTGCAGTGGTTCCCAAAGTGGGCAGTTCCACCCCCGGGGGGGGATTACCTAGGGGGGCACTAAGAGGCAAGGGGGCAGCAGGGGGGCGCTAGAGGTGGGCCCCTTCGACTGTGTCGTTCACTACTTTACAATAGATCAAGCTCTGGCACCATGTTGGCAAATCTGGTGGAAACGATCAGAGTTTTTTTCCCAGACTTTGAAAAGCTGGTACCACTGGATCAAGTTCATCAGTTTTGTTGAATAAATTTCAACTTAAAAGTTTTAATTTGATTTTGAATAGATGTGCAGTTAATTGTCACTGTTTTGAAATTTTATAGTTCTTATCTTCTTTAGTGCGTCACACAAACCCCTGTTTTGATTAGTGCTTTTTATAGGATAGGGTAGGGGGCGCTGGGGTTGAGTTTGTGGAACCAAGGGGGCAGTGGCCCAAAACGTTTGTGAACCACTGGATTAGTGTGTCTTGGAAGATCCTGTTCCATTCTGTTAATGCTGTTGTGAATGGTCACTGTTTTTATATACAATTGAACTTTTGCGTAGTGAAAAAGAGCATGTTACGCCAATGGATGTAGCGAGGGGGGAGATAGCATACTGCAGTCATCCTTCTTTTCTTCCGTTCCAGGTGTCGCCCATCTCTTTTATTTTTACAAGGAGAACCTCCTGCATGTAAAAGCCATAAATGAAGCGGTGAGTGCTTTCTTTAGGCCCACAGCACTGAGTCAAAACCCTCTCCGTCACAACTGCTCGATATCCAAACCTTGTCTTTTTGCCTGGTTACTGACGTTCTTTTTGTGTTAGCCCTACCTGTAGTCATCCTATGTTAAAAAGGAAGAAGAAGAGTTGTTTTTTATATGCCGACTTTCTCTACCACTTAAGGAAGGATCAAACTGGCTTACAATCGCCTTCCCTTCCCCTCCCCACAACAGACACCCTGTGAGGTAGGTGGGGCTGAGAGAGCTGTGACTAGCCCAAGGTCACCCAGCTGGCTTCGTGTCTAGGAGCGGGGAAACAAATCCAGGCAACCAGATTAGCCTCCGCTGCTCAATGTGGAGGAGTGGGGGACCAAACCAGGCTCTCCAGATCAGAGTCCACCGTCCAAACCACTGCTGTTAACCACTACACCACGCTGTTAACCATTACCACTAACCTCTACACTACACTCTACCCCACAACACTTTCATTTATCCGGACATGTGATTATTCCATTTTTTGTTTTCATTTCCCTGGTCTCGTTTGGCCTACAGCTGGAAAGCCGGAATAGTTTAAGTATTAAGGGCCTGAGCCAGTAGCGGATCGGCCGTTTAGCTTTCTGGGAATGTCCCCGGAAGGCCGCTGCCCCAAAGGGCCTGTAGTGGCCAGGAATGAGCAGAGCTAACCCCCAACACCTCCACCAGCACTGCAGGAATCACTTAGCTCCCACCCTTCAGCGGCAACAAGGTTCGGTGTCAGTTCACCTGTTGCCTCCTCCTGCCAGTGTGCATCATCAGTGCGAATGGCTGGTTCTGAGTGGCCTCTGCTGTTGTTTGATTTCCCGCTCCTCCACATGAGCTGCGGACTCTAATCTGGAGAACCGGGCTGGTTTCCCCACTCCTCCACATGAAGCCAGCTGGGTGACCTTGGGCTAGTCATAGCTCTCTTAGAGCTCTCTCAGCCCCACCTACCTCACAGGGTGCCTGTTGTGGGGGTAGGGAAAGGGAAGGTGATTGTAAGCCGGTTTGAGCCTCCCTTAAGTGAGAGATAATCGGCATATAAAAACCAACCCTTCTTCTTCTTTGTTTACTTCTTGTCAGGAGGACATCAGCAAGAGAAACACGTGTGGCGGACTGGAGCTTTCTCCCAGGGGTGATTACGCCGGTTTCCTATTGCAAGGCAAGTTGTAGCAGAAACTGCCGGTTCGTACTCGACCTGTTCAGACCCGTAGAAATTATTAGGGCAGTCTTGCTTTCAAAAGAAAGAAGAAGAAGCTCAACCCGAAAAACCTGTGAGGTTTGACGGAGGAACCTCCCTTCCTATTGCAAGGCACCACAGCCCCTCCGTTTTGCTGACTCTACGCCTTTTCCAACTGCTCATTATAATCTTCCGAGCGAAAGAGAGCCGACGTGGTGTAGTGGCATGTTAGGGTACACTAACCCTGTCCCTGAATGCTTGAAGCGGCTTTCCCTAGAATTGGTAGAAGCCTGGAGTTCCTGCCAAACTCCCAGCGGAACCCTAAGCAGAGGGTTGTAGGGTTTTTTTTACCATCAAGTCCCAGCTGACTTACGGAGACCTTGTAGAGTTTTCAAGGCAAGAGGCTTTCAGAGGTGGTTTGCTATTGCCTACCTCTGCGTAGCAACCCTGGTCTCCCTTGATGATCTCCCATCCAAGTACTAGCCAGGGCTGACTCTGCTTATCTTTTGAGAGAAGAAGAGTTGGCTTTTATATGCCGACTTTCTCTACCGCTTAAGGGAGACTCAAACCGGCTTGCAATCACCTTTCCCTCCCCACAACAGATACCTCTAAGAGCTGTGACTTGCCCAAGGTCACCCAGCTGGCTTCGTGTGTAGGAGGGAGGAAACAAATCCAGTTCACCAGATCAGCCTCCGCCGCTCAGTTTTCTCTCTATTGAAGGAAGGGGGCAAAGTCATCGTTTGCCTATGGTTCCAAAAGCCTTTGGCTGGCTCTGGCATTTTGCCCTGACCTGGATGGCCCAGGCTAGTCTGATCTCGTCAGATCTCAGAAGCTAAGCAGGGTCAGCCCTGGTTAGTATTTGGATGAGAGACCACCCAGGAATACCAGGGTTGCTGTGCAGAGGAAGGCGCTGGCAAACCACCTCTGTTAGTCTCTTGCCTTGAAAACCCCAAAAGGGGTCGCCATAAATCGGCTGCGACTTGACGGCACTTTACACACACACCATCTCATTTTAATTTTGATATGTTTTTATATCCTGTTTTTGAAATGTTGTAACATAGTTACATATAGTGTGTGTTAATTGGTCTTTGACTGCAAATCAATTAATATCTACCCTCTAGGAGTGGGTAACAGCAAGCTGGCTCTTGCATTTTGGAGCATGTAGCAAGATATTCCCTCTACAAGAGACCTTTCTTCTTCCCAGTTGCATAACATGCCTCCTTCTGATTTCTCAACGCAGGCAGCTTGGAGGCATGGCTGGAGATCTACCGGTTGCCCAAGGATTCCTGGCAGAAGGAGATAGAACATGTACAAACAGTTGCCCTCTTAACTCCGGTTCCCGGTTCAACTCCGGCATCTAGCAGGGACCGGAGAGTCAGCATATTTACCCCGGTACATTTGTTCTTGTGTTCCCTGAGTATGAATTCTCCCCAGCTCATTCTCTGTATCATTTTTTTTCTCTTGCATGTATATTGTTGCTGCACAGGGCTGGTGTTGGAATTGGGAATAAGGTTGCCAACCTCCAAGTGGTGTCTGGAGACCTCCCGTTATTACAACTGATCTCCAGGCGACAGAGATCAAGTTCTCCTTTGGAAAGTGGACTCTATGGCATTATAACCTGCTGAGGTCCCGCCCCAAACCCTGCCTTCCTCAGGCTCCACCCCCCAAAATCTCCAGGTATTTCCCAACCTGGAGCTGGCAACCCTAGTTGGGAGATACTATGCTCCCCCAGGCTGCCCTAAATAACTTTCTAATTGGTGGGACACCATGAAGCGTGGTGTAGTGGTTAAGAGTGGCGGACTCTAATCTGGAGAACCGGGTTTGATTTCCCCGCTCCTCCACATGAAGCCTGCTGGGTGACCTTGGGCCATTCTCGGTTCTGGGTGGAAGGGCATCTTGTCAATCGCGGGTATTACTATCATGTGCCCAGGGAAGCAGGACTAAATATTTTTTTCTTCAATTTCCTGTCTCCCATGGCGGGAAACCCAGTTTCCGTCCTGCCTCGGTTAGGGTGGCAGCTTCGTTAGTGAACTCCGCGTTACTTAAAATCCTTTTGTGTGTTAGACCTGTGCCTTTATCCTCCGTTCCTCCTGTGTGCTTATCTGTCCTTCTCCTTTTACATCTGCGATCGCGTACGCGATCCCCCCTCCCTCCTTCCTCCGTCTTTCCCAATCTCCTCAACTTTCTTCTCTGCCCCCCCCCCCACTTCGCTCTGCTGAGCAAGATGGCGGACGACAGGAGGGACTCTGACTCAGATCTTCTATTCGAGGAGGATCATGACCTGGCCCTCCTCGCTTCGACAGGGCGACGGCGCAAAGATATTGCCGGCGGACGGAACGGCGGTTCCACCGCACGCGGCTCCAAGGGCCTGGTGGCTGCAAAGAAGGCGCGCTCGGACGAGCTACCTCAAAATGGCGCATATGGTGGCAAAGTTCGCGAAAAGGCGCCAGGAGCCCACTGATGGAAGGAGCTTCACCTTTAACAGACGGATAGCAGGGGGGTAACGTATTCCAATCAGAGCACGATGCTCCTGTTACAAGGAGGGAAATTTTGGATTTATTTAATGGAGTGCTAGACCGACAGGCACAAATGATGAACGCCCTCAGGGAGTCTGTTACACCAATCATTCAGGGTAACGACCCAGGTCCTTCCCACTCTGCTCCCACTCCCCTCCAACAGGGTCAGGGCGGTCAGGAAGGACAATCCTCACATAGGCGCACCAAGGTGGCTTTAAAGGCACAGCCTGGTTCCCAACCTCTCCAACCTATGGAGGATTTCTCCTCTGTAGTTTCTGATCCGGAGAGCTAAGAGGACGGCGAAGTGGATTCTGATGAGGACAACCCCATCTTATTAGAAGAACAGCATACTCGCCTTTTTCTGGCAGAGGATTTTCAGGGTTGATTAAATAAGGCCTTGATAGCACTAGATCTCAATGAGAACCCAGACCCCATCGCTGAGTCCAAACCAAAATCTAGAAAGAAGGGTACTAAGGAATTTTTTCCTAGCATCAAACCCCACATCTGGGAAATTCCTTTCCCTGAGTTCTTCGAGAACCAGGTACAGGCCGAGTTGGATAAACCACTGGCCAATAGGCAGTTCTCGGCCAATATCATACCCTTTTACAGGGGGGGAAACTATTCGGGGACAGACTAGAAAAGATTCTAGTCAAAAATAAAGACAAGAAGAAGGTCCTCCCAAAGTCTTTCAAGAAAGAGGGGAAACCTTCGTCGTCATTTCCCAATTTCAGATCCTCTCACACTTTGCCACCTTTTAGACCGGACAATCGTAGGGGCTCTTGGAGTAACAGCAACAGGAACTCCTTTCGCAGAGGGGGTGGCAAAAAAATTCATCCCCCCCAGGGACACCAACAATTTTCAAATAACAGAGGAGACAAATTCTCCAAGAACAATAAACAGTGACACCAGGTTCCCGGAGGTCGGGGGCAGGCTCCTGCTGTTCCACTCCAGGTGGGAAAGGTCTTACACGGATGCCTGGGTATCTCAGGTCTTATCCGCGGGATACCTAATAGAATTCACGAGTCTCCCAATCGAAATATTTGTAAATTCACCAAGGTCAGTACGAAAAGAAAAGCACCAGAGAACCCTGGAGGCTATTTTACACCTCCAGAGCATTCAGGCCATAGAACCGGTTCCCCTAGCAGATCTGGGCAAAGGGGTTTATTTGATTTTCTTTACAATCCCCAAGAGAAATGGGGACTGGAGGGCTATTTTAGACCTCAAACATCTAAACAAGAAGGTCAGATACAGAAAGTTCCGCATGGAAACCCTTCGAACAATCCTGGAAGCCCTACAAATAGACCATTTCATGACCTCATTAGACTTCAAAGAAGCATACCTACATGTCCCAATACACCAGAGTCACAGGAAATTTCTCAGGTTTTGCTATTCCAACAAGCATTACCAGTTCAGGGCCCTCCCGTTTGGCCTGGCATCCGTCCCCCGCGTATTCACCAAGATTTTGGTGACGCTGGTGGCATTGCTACGACAGGAGGGAGTAACTCTTTTTCCTTACCTAGACGACATACTAATTTGGTCAAAGACCAGAGAACAAGCCTTGGTCCACACATCCAGAATGATTCAGGTCCTCACTCACCACGGCTTTCTCTTAAACACAGAGAAGAGCCATCTTGTCCCAACACAAAGATTAGAACACCTGAGAGTCATCCTGGACACCCACAGGAATCTAGTGATCTTGCCCTAGGACAAAGTTGCCGAGATCCGATCCATGGTACCAAGCCACAATCAGATCCAGTCAGGGCAGACTCATGAGCCTGGCCAAGTTATTAGGAAAAATGGTAGCCTGCCTCAGCTCGGTACCATGGGCCAGATTTCACTCCAGGCCACTCCAGAGTCTCTTACAACCTCATCAAGCCCTCATTACTCAGAGCAGGGACAAATCAATCCCGCTTCCCTGGACATTCTGACAGTCACTCCTCTGATGGTGCCGGAGCACCAATCTGAACAGGGGGATGCACTTTGTCATGGAAAGCCAGATACAAATTTACACGGATGCCCGTCTAGAGGGGTGGGGAGCCACTTGCCAAAACTTCATAACCCAGGGGCTCTGGACCGTGGGCGAAAAGAAATTACACATAAATTTATTGGAACTCAGGGCAATCCGACTTGCCCTAAAACACTTCAAACACATCATACATCACAAACATGTTCTAGTCCGAATGGACAACACCTCAGCAAAGGCCTACCTCAACAAGCAGGGGGGGTCGAGGTCTTCCAAATTACACCAGGAAGCGGTGGCCATTCTAGCTTGGGCCGAATCGAACCTGCTCTCTCTGGCAGCGGAGCATATCTGTGGGGTCCTCAACCTCCAGGCTGACTGGCTGAGTCGACAAGTGTTGGACGAGGGAGAATGGTCACTCAACCGGCCGGTTTTCGAACAGATAGTACAGACTTTCGGACAACCCAAAGTAGATCTGTTCGCTTCAGGGAGCAACCACCTTCTCCCAAGGTTCCTGACTCGTTACTTCCACCCGGAAGCGGAGAGCATGGATGCTCTCATGTCTCCCTGGCCCAAAGAGACACTCTTTGCATTTCCGCCAATTCCCATTCTCCCGAGGATTATAAGAAAGATAAGGAAGGAAGGAAGGTGCAACTGTTATACTCATTGCTCCTCTTTGGTGAGAAGACCCTGGTTCCCCAGCCTACGGGAATTGTCAATCCATCCACCATGGGAACTTCCGGTCACACCGGATCTACTACATCAGGGTCCCCTATTTCACCCAGACCCTCAATGGCTGCTCTTAACCGCGTGGAAATTGAGAGGAAGTCCCTTTTAGAGGAAGATTATTCTTCAGCAGTAGTGGACACCATGATAGAGGCCAGAAGACCTTCCACCAGGAGGATCTATAATACCTCCTGGAAAGCCTTTGTTCTGTGGTATAGGCGCAAGCACTTTTACCCTCTTTCTCCAGGGATACCGGTAGTCCTTGATTTCCTACACGAAGGAGTAGCAATGGGCCTCAAGGCCTCCACCCTTCGCAGACAGGTGGCGGCTCTTTCCACTGTATTGTCACTGTCTAACGAAATATCACTGTCCAGACATCCACACATTATAGCCTTTCTAAAAGGGGTGGCTCAAACTAGTCCACCTGTGGTCCATCGCTTCCCTACATGGCGTCTCAATGTAGTGCTCAATGCCTTGACACGCCCCCCATTCGAGCCACTTAGGGAAATTCCCCTAAGGTTGTTGAGAATGAAGACCATTTTTCTTATTGTGGTGACCTCTGCCTGTAGAGTTTCTGAGCTGAGGGCGCTTTCCATGAGGGAAGGCCTCTGTGTGTTTCACAGAGACAAAGTGGTCCTCAGACCGGACCCATCCTTCATCCCCAAGGTGAATTCTCTGTTTCATCGTTCTCAAGAGATTCATCTCCCGTCGTTTTGTCCGGATCCCTCCCATCCCAAAGAAAGGGAGTGGCACAAGCTAAATCTGAGAAGGGTCCTAAAAGTGTACCTTAAGAGCACTGCCCCCATTAGAAAATCAGAAGCTCTGTTTATATCATTAACCAATCCATCTAAAGGGGGGGGGGAATGTCCAGCTCCGCTATCAGCACAGCGTTAGACAGTGCATTACTGAAGCCTATAAGGCATGTAAAATTTCCCCTCCAATGGGAATCACCGCACACTCTGTGCATAGCGCAGCCACCTCTGCCGCCTTTGATAGGCAAGCATCCCTAGAGGAGATATGTAGGGCGGCCACCTGGTCGACGGCCTCTACGTTCATTAAACATTATAAAATTGACTCCATCGCCTCTGCTGACGCAGCTTTCGGTAGGAGGGTCCTGCAGCAGGTCTTGGATGAGACTTAATCCCACCCAGCGTTATAGCTCTTGGATATCCCACGATTGACAAGATGCCCTTCCACCCAGAACCGAGAACGGAGCCTTGTTTACTTACTGTAAACGGCTCCTTCTGTTCTGGGTTGAAGGGCATCTTGCCCGCCCATTATTTTCCAAGACTTAAGGATATCTATTGATCAGGTTAATTAGATGTTTGGGGGTTATCTCATTTACCGGTGCGACAGGTTTTCTCCCTATGTCCGCCATCTTGTTTCTTTCCACAGTTAACTATGGAACCTTTACTGCTCCTGATTTACATGTTAATGTTTTTTCTCAGGAGTTCATAGTTTGTATAAGTGCTTGGTGTTACTTGTTGTTTGCGGTCACTTACCTGTCTCCTTAGCTCGGCGAGTCCGAAAACTGGGTTTCCCTCCCAGGGAGACAGGAAATTGAAGAAAAAACATTTAGTCCTGCCTCCCTGGGCACGTGATGGTAATACCCGCGATTGACAAGATGCCCTTCAACCCAGAACAGAAGGAGCCGTCACGGTGAGTAAACAAGGCTCCGTTCACAATTCTGTCCGAACTCTCTCAGCCTCACCTACCTCACAAGATGTCTGTTGTGCGGAGGGAAAGGGAAGGCGATTGTAAGCCAGTTTGACTCTCCTTAAAAAGGCAGAGAAAATAGGCATATAAAAACCAACTCTTCTTCTTCTTCCCAGAAAGCATCCCTCCCAAAGCAGGTCAGATTCTCAAAATATGGTCTTACATGGAAACTGGGTACCCTGCGTTCACTTTGTATATGGGCAAGAACATACCATATATACTCGCATATAAGCCGAGTTTTTCAGCCCCAAAAAAGGGCTGACAAAGACGAACTCGGTTTATATGCGGGTCAATATGGGAGGGGAGGGGAGGGAGGAGGGAGGGGGGAACTTACCGCCACCGCCTTTTCCTGGCCGGGAGCGGCCTCCAGAGGCCCCCTGCGGCCGCAGGGAGACCGCTCAGCCGCCCCCACCGCCTTCTCCCGGCCGGGAGCAGCCTCCAGAGGCCCCCTGCGGCCGCAGGGAGGCCGTGCCGCCGGGCCCGCGCCACTTCCCGCCGCCAGGAGCGGCCTGGGGGGGCCTCCTGCAGCTACAGGAAGGCCGCCCCCGCCGAATCCGCCGCTTCCTGCCGCCAGGAGCCCGGTCAGGTAAGCCTGTGGGGGGGGGAGGGGTTATAAGCCGACCCTCGGCTTATACGCAGGTGCCTAATTTTTCCCCATTTTTGGGGAGAAATTAGGCACCTTGGCTTATACGCGGGTCGGCTTATACACAGGTATATACGGTAGTTTGGGGATACTAATTGTTGCCTTTCTTGATTTCCTTAGCAAAGGAATGTGGATTTCCGAAGCCTGGACCCCCCGGGAGAAAGCACAGAAGAACAAGTCATGGTACCCAAATTTTAACTGCTTACAGCCTCTGGAAACTCTAGAGTCCCCTCGATCAACAGCTAATTTCCCCAAAGGGCCAGTTTGAGAAGGAATTGAAAAGCAATAGGTCAAGGCTCCTTCACATTCCCCAGAGGAGTCTTCCTGTTGCTAAAGGTGCAATAGCAATATTGCAATAAAGGTTGTAAAGGTGCAATAGCAATATTGCAATAAAGGTTGCTAATGTGCAATAGCAATATTGCAATAAAAGTTGCTAAATGTGAAATAGCAATATTGCAGTAAAGGTTGCTAAAGGTGCAATAGCAATATTGCAATAAAGGTTGCTAAAGGTGCAATAGCAATATTGGGGTGCGGGTAGCGCTCACTAGGGCTGTTGTCCGAACTCCCCCGCTTCGGATCCCCGAAATTGGGCCGAGATCCAGAGTTCGGAGGAAAATTCCCCCCCCCCCGCAGGCCTTCAGGGAGCTTCCCTGAAGCCGGGCGGGGGGCCCTTTAAACAGATCTGTGCCTCCCAGCTGGGAGCTCCCGGCTGGGAGGCGCAGATCTGTTTAAAGGCCCCCCCGCGCGCCTTCAGGGAAGCCCCCTGAAGGCGCGCGGGGGAGGGGGAAACAGATTTGTGCCTCCCAGCCGGGAGGCACAAATCTGTTTAAAGAGCCCCCTGCCCGGCTTCAGGGAAGCCCCTTGAAGCCGGGCGGGGGGCTCTTTAAACAGATCTGCCCTCCCAGCTGGGAGGCGCAGATCTGTTTAAAGGCCCCCCCGCCCGGCTTCAGCGAAGCCCTGTGAAGGCGCGCGGGGGGGAGCCGAACCCCGAATTTGCCAAATTTATTTCCCGAACACCCCGAAGTCAGGGAATTTGGCTCCCCCTGTTTCCCACCTTTTTTGAATTCGGTTCGTCCCGAACCGGAAACCGACGAATCGGGGGAAATTCGGTGGTTTTTCGGTTCTGGACGAACCAAATCGACAGCCCTAGCGCTCACCATCCCTCAAGGGACCAGATCTAGTTGTCAATCCCTAGTTTGTTTTTATTTATTTTATTTATTTACGTTATTTATAGTCCGCCTTTCCCACTTGGACTCCAAGCGGATTACACAGAGTGGATCGATATAATTGCCTCGTTCGCCTACTGTGTTCTGTGCTTTGGAGCTGGAGAGGAATTCTGGGAACGCTGGGCACTTACATGGTTTTGGGCTGGGCATCCTGTTAATTGCAGCACCGAGGAGGTCCCTTGGCCTTAGCGTCACCTGATAGAGTTGGTCACATGAAGCTGCCTTCTACTGAATCAGACCCTCGGTCCATCAAAGTCAGAATTGTCTATTCAGACTGGCAGCTGCTCTCCAGGGTCTCAGGGTAGAGATCTTTCGCATCACCTCCTTGCCTAGTCCCTTTAACTGGAGATGCCGGGGATTGAACCTGGGGCCTTCTGTATGCCAAGCAAACGCTCTACCACTGAGCTATGGCCCTTCCCTACGGTCATGCAAGCAAGCAGGGGTAGATCATGCAAGCAAGTAGGGGTAGATCAAACAACAACAGCAACAAAACCCTCCAATGTAGATGGAGCGATGATCTGACCCGGCATAAGGCAATTTCATGTATATTAAGTGCCAACCCAGGAGCAGGTTTCTCTCTGGAATATCAGCTAGTCTAAGCCTTTATTCTGACAAAGAGAAAATAATATTTCTGCCATCAGATGTTGATGCTCATACATCTTACCGAATGGCCCCGTACGCCCTGGCAGCAAAGAAAATAAGGGCCAAGGCTGTCTCTTCAAGAGCAGTTATGTAAAACTGATTTTGCCTGCGGTTGTAGTCTGTATTGTCCTATCAAAATTAATTATTTTAAGGTCGTTTATATTATTGTAATTCTGATTTTATAGCTTGATTTTTGTTATGCATATTTATGTTCTAACGTGTCATATTTGTTTTGTCATGGCCTATGGCCCTATACAATTCAGTGGTAGAGCATCTGCTTGGCACGTTGAAGGTCCCAGGTTCAATCCCCGGCATCTCCAGTTAAAGGGACTAGGCAAGCAAGTGATGTGAAAGACCTCTGCCTGAGACCCTGGAGAGCTGCTGCTGGTCTGAGTAGACAATACTGACTTCGATGGACCAAGGGTCTGATTCAGTACAAGGCAGATTCATTCATTCATTCATTCATGTACATTAAGTACAGCTGTATTGGCTCTGGCAATCCTGGTGGGTCATACAGGGCGGTAGAGATCAGACAAAGAACCCTGGAAATCTGATTGCATAGAATGACTCTGTTCCACTGCAGGATATGCAACAGCTTCTAAACCGAGACTGTAAGCTGAGTCCTCCTGCTCTGGTGATGAAAGTCAGATCTCCCAAGCCTCCTGCAGGTTAGAACTCTGTTTAACCTTTCCCGTTCCCTCACGTTTTTTGGAGAGGTGAACTCTGATCTGGAGAACAGGTTTGATTCCCCCTCTCCTCCACATGGGCGGCGGAGGCTAATCTGGTGAACCGGGTTGGTTTCCCCACTCCTCCACATAATGCCAGCTGGGTGACCTTGAGCTAGTCACAGTTCTCTTAGAGCTCTCTCAGCGCCACCTACCAGAGGTCGGCTGCAACTTGACGGGCGCTTTCGTGCACACAGAATTTATTTCCTTTCCTTTATCCCTTAGAAGCTCCTTGATCCATTGATCAGGAGGAGCGTAAATCTAATGTTTGAGGGATATAAGGACTGAAATAAATTCTTGCCACTGACAATGAAGCCTTAAAATCCCTGTCACTTAATACAAAAGGCATTATGTCAGAGATAGAGGCATTAGATTTATATGTTAAACGGGGAGAGATATAATGTGATCGAAGTTCCTCATAAAAGCGGCATTCCAAAAGGGCATGAGCTAATGAATCGATGGAACCAGAAGAGCAAGGACAGGTCCTGTCTGGGTATGGTATATTCACAATCCTGCCCTGCATAACCATAGAGGGGTTCGCATTCAGTCTAGTTAAACAGAAGGCTCTAGAAAGATGAGGAGTTGTCAGATAGTAAGTGTAAGCGGGCAAACCGCGTGGTGGTGGTATTCCGAAAAACTGAGACAAACGTGGCGGGCACAAAAAGTAGTGCTGTTATAATCGAGCTCTTTAATGCGCTTTTTAATTGTGGCGAAACTTCAGTTTTCCCGAGATCTAATAACATATCCTGCGAGAAGCCCAACAATGACAGTTTCTCATTTAAGATTTTTTCCCCTGAGGAGTTAAAAGGGTCATGCTTCAGAGAAGCTAGGAGCCCCTCAGTGCTAAAGTGCAACTTAAGTTGTAGCTTAAAGGCGGCCAACCATGGAATTTATGTCAGCACGAGCTTTCCATGACTCAGAGCTCACTTCTTCCAATATATCCAAAGAGGCGAGGTCGGTCTCACAAAAGCACACGCCGTAATAGATGCTTGATCTTGTTCTGTTGTTTATTTATTTTTTAACGCAGCCTTGCATGTCTTCAAACTCAGGCAGCCCATTTAAGAATCTTTACGACGCTTTAATGAAGATTGATGACGGCGCCACGGTGGGCCTGGGACAGAACCACGTGATCAAGGACTGCCAGTGGGAACGGCTGGAAGCGATGTTCAACAGGTCTTTACAGCAGTATCTGGAGGCAAAGAATGAGCTTGAGATCAAGGAGGAGAAACTCAGGTGAAGGGGAGGGAACCTTCTCCCCCCCCCGCCCCCCCAGCTGTCCAAATATATTTATTTATTTTTATAGATATATGAAGTGTAAGGATGTGGCCACCAAGATTAAGTTAATTCATGCCATCGTATTCCCTATTACTATGTTTGGGTGTTAAAGCTGGATATTGAAGAAAGCTGATAGGAAGAAAGTAGATTCCCTTGAAATGTGGTGTTGGAGGAGAGTGTTATGGATACCGTGGACCGCCAAAAACACAAATCAGTGGGTTAAAGATCAAATCAAGCCTGAACTGACCCTAGAAGCTAAAATGACTAAACTGAGGCTGTCGTACTTTGGTCACATTATGAGAAGAGTCACTGGAAAAGACAATCATGCTAGGAAAAGTTGAGGGCAGCAGGAAAAGAAGAAGACCCAACAAGAGATGGATTGACTCAATAAAGGAAGCCACAGCAATTTGCAAGATCTGAGCAAGGCTGTCAAAGATAGGACATTTTGGAGGACATTGATTCATAGGGTCGCCATGAGTCAGAAGTGACTTGACAGCAGTTAAGACACACACACATATAAAAACAGAACACAAAGAAAAAATAAAGGGAGGGGGAGGAATTAAAAACCCATAACTTGACAGCAGTTACAACTGCATCCATTACATCTGAAGACAAGATAAAAGTATAACTGGCAGTAATGTTATATGCCATATACTATAAAACATCATTAGTAGTTAAAAGGCCCTGACCTGGATGGCCCAGGCTAGCTTAATCTTGTCAGATCTCAGAAGCTATGCAGGGTCAGCCCTGGTTAGTATTTGGATGGGAGACGACAAAGGAATACCAGGGTTGCTGTGCAGAGGAAGGCGCTGGCAAACCACCTCTGTTAGTCTCTTGCCATGAAAACCCCAAAAGGGGTCGCCATAAGTCGGCTGCGACTTGACGGCACTTCACACACACACACACACAATAGTTATAAGCAGTATGTGATATAATAACGACAACAGTTGAACAGTGATCATTCTATTAATCTCAGCTTAAATCATAAGTATTCTGCATAATACTTATTAACCACGATGTTGAAGTTAAACAGTATTGGGGAGGGAAGGTTCTTTTTAGGCGCTTCCTTCCAGTTTCCATCTACGGAGCACAGAGGAAAGCTATGCAGCAAGGTTATCTCCCCCCCCCCAGTTCTTTTCTGCTGCTGAATTAAAATTGACAAGGTCTCTCCCCCTTCTCTCTCCCCACCCCACCCCTTTTCCACAAGTCTGTGCCATTGCACAGTGTGGTGTAGTTGTTAAGAGCGGTGGTTTGGAGCAGCGGAATCTGATCTGGAGAACTGGGTTTGATTCCCCACTCCTTCTCATGAGCAGCTGACGCTAATCTGGTGAACTGGATTTGTTTCCTCACTCCTCCACACGAAGCCAGCTGGGTGACCTTGGGCTAGTCACGCTCTTTCAGCCTCACCTACCTCACAGGGTGTCTATTGTGGGGGAGGGGAAAGGAAGGTGATTGTAAGCCGGTTTGAGTCTCCCTTAAGTGGTAGAGAAAGTTGGCATATAAAAACCAACTCTTCTTATTATTCTGCAAGCAGTTCCTGTACCAATGGATTTGTCTTGCTTCCACCAGCCTCTCATGCATTTAATGAATTTTACAAATTTTGAGTCGCTTTCTGTTTTTTTTTTTTAAAAGGCACCTGGTGGAGAAGCTGTATGTTCACAATGATCGTTTAAAAAAACACCATATGCAGAGGATTCAAACGTCATATAGCCAGGCCAATGACTAAAAGTAGTTGTTGTTGTTTTTTTAAGCAGCAGATTAAATAGCACTGGCGATGAAGGAAACAAAATAACAGAATGACTGGGAAAATAATAAGTTCTTAACCAGTGCCCAAAGCTTGGTGCTAGGAGAACCATTAACAGGCAGGGGATTCTGTACTGAAGGGGCCACCGCAGAGAAGTCTCTGTCTCCGGTCACCCTCTCCCTTCCCCTCCGAAAGCCGGGGCACGCTGAGGGGCAGAACGTCTTAGCTGATCGCCAGATTTGTGTCTCTTGTCATTAACGACGATCTCGCCCTTCTGGTTTGATTCTCCCTTAAGCGGTAGAGAAAGTCGGCATATAAAAACCAACTCTTCTTCTTCCGTCAGCCTAGCCATGTTCCATTTTCACGGTCCAGGCCGCACCTTGCCCAGCGGAACGGAAAACAAAACCGAGCCAGGTAATTTTGGACGGCGGGGGGCACCTTCCTGGGGGTCTCACCTGTGCCGTCGTGTGGTTTTGAGTGTTGAAAACCGCGGAGGAAAATAAAGGCCGGGCAGGCACTAAGACCTGTATTCTAAGCTGATTTTCTACTCACGGAAGAGGGGAGGGATGTTTTTGCCCCTTCTCCCCTCTCACTGCTGCCCCCCCCCAGTTTGACCCCTGTCTTGGGTGGGGGGTCTACTGACTCAAAGGGGAATATTCTCAGGAGGCCTAGATGTCTGCAGTTTTGATTATGTGAATTGTGTGAATTGTTCTCTTTCATGAGAATCTGTATGAGCTGTTTTTGTACTATGCCTATTAAAGGTTATTAAATTGAATTGATTATGCGTGCCATTTCAGACTGTCAGAGGTCACCTTGCTTTCCCCCTGCCTTTCCCTGCATTTTGCCCACATTTTTAAATTTGAGATAAAACAGGTCCCTGAAAACCTGGGGGAAAGGCAGGGAGAGCGAGGTGACCTCTGATGGTCGGAAACGGCACGCATAATCAAAACGAAGACCTGATGTCATCGGAGGGATGCTGGTGAGGGAAACAGCCAGGCCTCAGTTATCCCCCCCTCCCCGGCTTTCTTTTGGTTTTGCTCTGCTCGCTATCTTGGTGGGGAGGTGACTGTGGAACTCCATGTCTCTTCCCCCCCCCCGAGCCTGCCTTTACTTGTTTCCTCTGCTTCCTCTTCCCAGACATTCCCGTGGCACTCAGCGTTCACTGGAGCACAAGCCACAATCTCTGCTTCTATCTGCTGAGTCGTCCGCCAAAGGAGAAAGTGGGTAAGACGAGCATTCACTCATGGGCACCCTGCGGTCTCATTCAGGAAGGGCTCTCGGGGCACCTTTGCTCAATGGTTGAGGACAGTGACGGTTTCCATCTTGGCCGGCTTCCCTCCTGTTTCCTTTCCAATCCAGGCTTAATCTTCTAAATGGGCACATGACACGTTGTGGTTAAGAGCGGCGGACTCTGATCTGGAGAACCGGGTTTGATTCCCCACTTCTCCCATGAGTGGCGAACTCTAATGTGGAGAACCGGGTTTGATTCCCCACTCCTCCTCATGAACGGCGGACTCTGATCTGGAGAACCGGGTTTGATTCCCCACTCCTCCACATGAGCGGCGGACTCTGATCTGGAGAACCGGGTTTGATTCCCCACTCCTGTCCATGAGCGGCGGACTCTGATCTGGAGAACCAGGTTTGATTCCCCATTCCTCCACATACAGCCTGCTGGGTGACCTTGGGCCAGTCACAGTTCTCTCCGAATTCTCTCAGCCCCACTTACCTCACAAGGTGTCCTGTTGTGGGGAGAGAAAAGGAAGGCGATTGTAAGCTGGTTTGATACTCCTTTTGATAGAGAAAATTGGGATATAAAAAACCAGCTCTTCATCTTGTTCTTCGTCTTCTTCATCGTTGGCTTCTTCGTCTTCTCCTCCTTTTTCATTTTCTTTCTGGAAAACCCCAGACTCTTCAGCTTTCCCTCATAGAAAAGGTGCTCCTTTTGATGATTGTTCCCTCTAGACGCTGATCCGAAACCTGACATCGTTTGGCCGTGCGCTGCTCCAATTGTGTTGTCCACCGTTACCCCATGCTCTTCTCACCTGGCGTTTGTTTGTGAAGATTGGGCCATTACTGTTTGGGACAAATCTCTAGGTGAGCTGACGCATGATTACCAGCTTCCATGAGGTTGACAAGGGGCCGTTGCCTCAAAGGAACATAGAAATAACCCAACCGTGTTGTATCAATGGTTCATTCTGCTCTTAAGATGCCTCATAAGCCGGCACGGTGTAGTGGTTAAGAGCGGCGGATTCTAATCTGCAGAACTGGGTTTGATCCCCCACTCCTCCACATGAGCTGTTTACTCTAAGCCGGAGAACTGGGTTTGATCCTCCACTCTTCCACATGAGTGGAGGACTCTAACCTGGTGAACTGGGCTGGTTTCCCTGCTCCTTCACATGAAGCCAGCTGGGTGACCTTGGGCCAGTCACAGTTCTCTTAGAGCTCTCTCAGCCCCACCTAAATCACACGGTGTCAGTTGTGGGGAGAGGAGAGGAAGGAGATTGTAAACCAGGTTTGATTGTCCTTGAACGGTAGAGAAAATCTCCATATAAACACCAACTCTTCTTCTCTCCTCTACAGACAAGGCTGCAGTAAACAGCCTCAAGGAGGTGTTGGGGGGACATTCTAGGGTAGAAGGGTTCCTTGTAAGCGGAGGATGGAAATCACTGCCGTGGCAATATTTATCCAACCAACTTTAAAAGTGTAACACAATTGTCAAATCACTTCCCGCCAGCCAAACAAGCTAGTTCTGGCCTTAGCCTTTTGTTTAGGAGGGCGACGCTTTCATAGAATCATAGGGTTGGAAGGGACCACCAGGGTCATCTAGTCCAACCCCCTGCACAATTCAGGAAACTCACAACTACCTCCCCACCCCACACACACACAGTGACCCCCTACTCCATGCCCAGAAGATGGCCAAGATGCCCTCCCTCTCATGATCTGCCTAAGGTCATAGAATCAGCATTGCTGACAGATGGCTATCCGGCCTCTGCTTAAAAACCTCCAGGGAAGGAGAGCTTACCACCTCCTGAGGAAGCCCGTTCCACTGAGGAACCGCTCTAACTGTTAGTTGGCTTCACAACAGTACATGTGAAAGAGATCTGGGAGTCTTAGTGGACCACAAACTGAATATGAGTCAACAGTGTGATATGGCGGCTAAGAAGGCCAATGCAATTCTGGGCTGCATCAATAGGAGTATTGTGTCTAGATCAAGAAGTAATACTGCCACTGTATTCTGCATTGGTCAGACCACACTTGGAATACTGTGTCCAGTTTTGGGCTCCACAATTTAAGAAGGATGTTGACAAGTTGGAGCGTGTCCAGAGGAGGGTGACCAGAATGGTCAAAGGTCTGGAATCCATGCCCTATGAGAAGAGGCTTAAAAAGCTGGGTTTGTTTAGTCTGGGGAAGAGAAGGTTAAGGGGTGACATGATAGCCATGTTTAAATATTTGAAGGGATGCCATGTTAATGAGGGAACAAGCTTGTTCTCTGTTGCTCCAGAGACTAGGACACGGCATAATGGATTTAAACTAAGAGAAAAACTATTCCACCTAAACGTTAGGAAGAACTTTCTGACAGTGAGGGCAGTTTGACTGTGGAATGCGCTGCCTCGGGGGTGGGGGTGGAGTCCCCATCTTTGGAGGCCTTTAAGCAGAGGTTGGATGGCCATCTGTCGGGAGCTCTTTGATCGTGGGATCCTGCATGGCAGGGGGCTGGACTGGATGGCCCTTGTGGTCTCTTACAACCTTCTGTGATTTTCTGAGAAAGTTCTTCCTAATGTCTAGACGGAAACTCTTTTGATTTAATCTCACCCGTTGGTTCTGGTTCGTTTCCGTCCTCACTGTGCCATGCTGGAACATTCCCCCAGGGGTCTCCTTGTTTGTGACCAGGCTTCCGGCTCGGTACGTGATCCGCAGCATCCAGTTCATGCCGCGCTCCCGGCTGCCCGGCAACAAGACCACACCTGCCAAAGTGCGGCTTCTGGTGTTGTGTACAGATGGGTCTCTCCACCTGATAACCTCGAGGGCCAAGAAGTTCAGCACCAAGATTCTGGTATACACGTAAGGCATGCCCGAAGAAGGTGTTTTAGGGTGGGTGGGCTCACATGAAGCTGCCTTATACTGAATCAGACCCTTGGTCCATCAGAGTCAGTATTGTCTACTCAGACTGGCGGCAGTTCTCCAGGGTCTCAGGCGGAGGTCTTTCACATCACCTGCTTGCATAGTCCCTTTAACTGGAGACGCCGGGGATTGAACCTGGGACCTTCTGCATGCCAAGCAGATCCTCTACCACTGAGCTATGGCCCTTCCCTTGCTCACGCAAGGAAACTCTGAAGATGACTGGGGAAGGCACTGGCAAACCACCCCATAAACAAAGTCTGCCTAGTAAACGTCGGGATGTGACATCACTCCATGGGTCAGTAATGACCCAGTGCTTGCACAGGGGACTACCTTTACCTTTTAACCTTGTTACTTACCAGGTGACTGGGGAACTACATTTATTATGCATGTATGTCTTTGTCTCCTGCTCTTCCGCCCCGTAAGGTTCTGCAGGAAAAGTACAAGTATAATGAAAAGGCAAAACAAAAAGGCAAAATGTTGTTAAATGCTTTAAGAGGGGAGTGGACATGTTCATGGAGGAGAAGGCTATCCATGGCTACGGGTCAAAATGAATACTAGTCATGATGCATACCTATTCTCTCCAGTATCAGAGGAGCATGCCTATTATATTAGGTGCTGTGGAACACAGGCAGGACAATGTTGCTGCAGTTGTCTTGCTTGTGGGCTTCCTAGAGGCACCAGGATGGCCACTGTGTGAACAGACTGCTGGACTTGATGAACCTTGGTCTGATCCAGCAGGGCTTTCCTTATGTTCTTATTTTGTAGGCCAGAGGATCCAAGTCAGGCTATCAGCACCATAGCAACTATTCCATCCTTAACCAATGCGGTGAGTGTTTCAGATGGCTTCCCTGGAGGTTTTCAAGAAGAGGCTAGATGGCCATCTGTCAGCAATGCTGATTCTATGACCTCAGGCCGATCATGAGAGGGAGGGCAGGAAGGGACTAGTCGGGGACCTGGCTCTCATGGCCTTTTCTTGCATGTCCAGGGTAGTGCTGATCGCCACTGTAGGAGCGGCGATCCACTGTCGCGGCAGATGATGCAAGAGCCCCCTTTTCCCATTCCAGGTGCTGACGTTCTCTTGGGGCGGCACCGTCAGGCTGACAGATACCGCAACAGAAGCGACAGTCTGCCACTTCATCCTCCCACCTCCTTACAAAGTGACAGCACCCTGGCACCCCGCTTTTACCGTGAATACTGGCGGCCAACACCTGATCCTCCTAGGTGGGGCTTGATTCCAAGTGAAAGGGAACGGGCAGAGTAGAAAGGAAACATCTGGAATGTCTCCCAGTGTGGTGTAGGGGTTAAGAGCGGTGGTTTCGAGCGGTGGACTCTGATCTGGAGAACCAGGTTTGATTCCCCACTCCTCCTCATGAAGCCAGCTGGGTGATCTTGGGCTAGTCACAGCTCTCTTCGAGCTCTCTCAGCCCCACCTACCTCACAGGGTGTCTGATGTGGAGAGGGGAAGGGAAAGTGATTGTATGCTGGTTTGATTCTTCCTTAAGTGGTAGAGAAAGCCGCCATATAAAAACCAACTCTTCTTCCCTCCCCCTCTTCAGGATATGAGCAACCTGGAAGCACTAAAGCAGAGAGCGGAAGTGACCGATGCACCATCTTCCTGTTTGACATCACATCCTGCCCGGAGACTTCCTCGCAGGAAGATGAGCGTCCGCCTGACTCTTTGGAGCACCTGCCCTGGGACAAGCGATGCGATTCGTTCCTGAGCAACAGGTAAGCTTCTTGGATGAGAGAGGATCCAGATCTTGCAGAGCCCTTCTGATAAGTGATGTGGAATATCATCTGGAAACATCTGGGGAGGGACGACCACAGTGGGAAGCTCTGGACCCCGTGTCGTGCGCATAGGCTGTCCCCAGGGCATCTGGTTGGCCACCATGTGAAGCAGGGCTCTATGGGCCAGCGGTCTTATCCAGCTGAGCTGCTTACGGTCACCGTTCTTTCCCTGAGTAGATCTGCAGCAGCATCTGTCTTCCGGCGTTAAACTAAACCCTTTCGTTGGCACATAAGGAAGACGTAAAATCTGATCTGCGAAAGCGTTGCCATTATTAGCTGCATGACCCTTTTATCTGATAGAAACCCTACCGTTACCCAACAAGTAGCTGGTTTTCTCCTGTCTGCACAAAGGATTCGCGAGCAGTTTGTACGTACTTCTAAGTAATGTCCTTTTAATGTAATCTGTTTTAACCGATTTTGTAATTCTGTTTATGGTATACTGATGTAAATACCTAATAAAGGTAATGATGATGATGATGACCCTGCACACCCTGGAAGTCCTGAGGCCTGAAATGTATTCCATCATGCTAACAGTAAAAACCGAAGCACTCTTTGTACTGGAGAGCCAGCGTGGTATAGTGGTTAAGAGCGGTGGTTTGGAGCAATGGAGTGTGGAGAACCGGGTTTGATTCCCCACTCCTCCATATGAGCGGCGGAGGCTAATCTGGTGAACCGGGTTGGTTTCCCCACTCCTCCACACGAAGCCAGCTGGGTGACCTTGGGCTAGTCACAACTCTCCCGCCCCACCTACCTCACAGGGTTGAGGGGAAGGGAAAAGAAGGCGAGTGTAGGCCGGTTTGAGCCTCCCTTAAGTGGTGGAGAAAGTTGGCATATAAAAACCAACTCTTCTTCTAAAATGCAGGTGACATAGTCAAATAGGCAAAGATAATAATAAATTCTAGCTGGCTACATTATACTTACTAAGATGTTGCAAAGTTGCTGATCTTGTTTCAGGCAACAGAGTGACATGCTGAAGTTGAAGCATAGAGGAAAGGATGTGGGGAGGGGCTGTGGCTCAGTGGAAGAGCATCTGCTTGGCATGCAGAAGGTCCCAGGTTAAACCCCCGCATCTCCAGTTAAAAGGACTAGGCAAGTAGGTGATGTGAAAGACCTCTGCCTGAGACCCTGGAGAGCCTCTGCCAGTCTTGAGTGGACAATACTGACTTTGATGGACCTGGGGTCTGATTCCGTATAAGGCAGCTTCATGTGTTCACCATCTGCTTGGCATGCAGAAGATCCCAGGTTCAATCCCCGGCATCTCCAGATAAAGGGACTAGGCAAGTAGGTGATGTGAAAGACCTCTGCCTGAGACCCTGGAGAGCCACTGCCGGTCTGAGTAGACAATACTGACTTTGATGGACCAAGGGCCTGATTCAGTTTAAGACAGCTTCATGTGTTCAGATTCCTGCAGATTAGTACCTGTTCTTTCCTTATGTCCTCAGCACTGTTCCAGAGAACAACCATGCCACACCTAGGGGTTGTTTAGCAGCGTAATACCGTTAAATGGATATGCTGTTGAAGACCTAGTCAGGGAGATTGTGGTGGTTTCTCCATGGGATGGGCTTCTGACCCTGAATTACAGGGAAGGTCATACTTTTAATATTGTGTTTATCCAGCCGCTCGTTCTGGGTAGGTGCAGTTGCTCCATACGATCACTAGATGGCACTGTGACATGAGCTTTGCCGCTTGGAAGGCCCACTGCGTAGATGATCAATTTCTTGTTGTTGTTTTGCAAAATGCTTTCCTGTTTACGTAGTCAAAAGTGTTGTACCATTAAACCACCACCCCCGCAAACAAATGTTAAAAAGAGGAAACATGTGTAATTCATCCTTCCCCCTCTGATCAAAGGAAGATGGGAAGAAGAAGAAGAGTTGGTTTTTATATGCCGACTTTCTATCCCACTTAAGGGAGAATCAAACCGGCTTACAATCACCTTCCCTTCCCCTCCCCACAACAGACACCCTGTGAGGTAGGTGAGGCTGAGAGAGTGTAACTAGCCCAAGGTCGCCCAGCTGGCTTCGTGTGTAGGAGTGGGGAAGCAAATCCAGTTCACCAGATCAGCCTCCGCCGCTCATGTGGAGGAGTGGGGCATCAAACCCGGTTCTCCAGATCAGACTCCACTGCTCCAAACCACTGTCCGTGACCACTACACCGCGCTGGCTCTCTTAACCACCACACCAGAAGCAGAGGAACAGCAGGCAGTGTCCTGGCGTTTAACCTTTTTCCTGGAAGCTGTTTTTCTTGGACATCAAATCACACGCATGCGTTGCAGCAGTTTTTCTACCCCAAAGGTTTGTGTGTATGTCCTTGCAAACTGAGGCCATCGTATTTTGGTCACATTACGAGAAGACAAAAGAGTCACTGGAAAAGACAGTCATGCTAGGAAAAGTTGAGGGCAGCAGGAAAAGAGGAAAACCCAACAAGAGATGGATTGACTCAATAAAGGAAGCCATGACCCTCAGTTTGCAAGATCTGAGCAAGACTGTCAAAGATAGGATGTTTTGGAGGACTTTGATTCATAGGGTCGCCATGAGTCAGAAGCAACTTAGAATCATAGAGTTGGTCATCTAGCCCAACCCCCTTCCCAATGCAGGAATTTCACAACTACCTCCCCCACACCCCCAGTAACCCCTACTCCAGTTAAACAGACTAGGCAAGTAGATGACTTGACGGCACTTAACACACATACCTTGCAAACATACTTTTAGCATCCTCCAGCAGAAGGGGAGTGGCTTGGAGATTTTGGAGGGGCTGTGGCTCAGTGGTAGAGCATCTTCCTGGCATCAGAAGGTCCCAGGTTCCATCCCCGGCATTCCAGTTAAAGGGACCAGGCAAGTGGGTGATGTGAAAGACCTCAACCTGAGACCCTGGAGAGCCGCTGCCAGTCTGAGTAAACAATACTGACTTTGATGGACCGAGGGTCTGAGTCAGTAGAAGGCAGCTTTGCGTGGTCACTGTCTTTGTCTCTTTGCCAGCCTACAGCAGCCGTCAGCCACCAGCCAGCAGATGTCCGAAAGCTGGACCCAGCTGCAGAAGTACGCAACCACCTTGCAAGAGAAGGACCAGGAGAAGTGACGGGGGCAGAGGCGGAAACTTCTGTGAGACCTCCATTCCCGGAGGGAGACTGTCGGGGTGTGGTCCCTTTGCCTAGCACCAAGGGCGATACTTTGAGTCTAATATGGCCAGAGGCTTAAATGTCCCGTGAAAGAATTGAATACTATGCACAGTCTCTTCTGAGATCGAATGACTGATGACGCCTTTGGCAGAAACAGACTCCTAATTTGTATCCGGAACGACCGTCTTGGACCTTTTGATCCATGTTGGATGAGTGTTCAGCATCCACACTTAACCTGACCACCAGTGTTCTTCACATCTTGTTGGATTTCTCTGTCTTATTTACCCCCACGTGAGGCTGTACTGTAATGTTTGTTTACATGCGTGCTTAGACCCTGTATAGATTGCTATACGTTGTAATATTTTGTGTTTGTTTCTTGTCTATTTCATTACATATTGTTCCATTCTTTAGTCCGGTGTTGGTGTTTTCGTTCAAACATAGCACCAAGGGCAGCCAGGCAGGATGGTGCTGCTGCAGTCGTCTTGTTTGTGGGCTTCCTAGAGGCACCTGGTTGGCCACTGTATGGACAGACTCCTGGACTTGATGGGCCTGGGTCTGATCCAGCAGGGCATTTCTTATGTTCTTATGAACTCTACTGGGTGGTGCCCTGACCTGGATGGCCCAGGCAAGCCTGAGCTTGTCAGATCTGGGAAGCTAAGCAGGGTTGGCCCTGGTTAGTAATTGGATGGGAGGACCACCGAGGAATACCAGGGTCACTATGCAGAGGAAGGCAATGGCAAACCACCTCAGCTAGTCTCTTGCCTTGAAAACCCAGTAAGAGGTCACCATGAGTCACCTGTGACTTGATGGCACTTTACACACACACACACACACACACACACACACACACATTTTGCTTTATGCTCTGACCTGGATGGCCCATCCTAGCTTGATCTCGTCGGATCTCAGAAGCTAAGCAGGGTCAGCCCTAGTCAGTACTCGGATGGGAGACCACCAAGGAATACCAGGGTTGCTGTGCAGAGGAAGGCACTGGCAAACCACCTCTGAACATCTCTTGCCTTGAAAACCTTACTGGGTTTCCATAGCTCGACTGTGGCTCGACAGCCCTTTCTCCACGGGGTGTGTGTGTGATTTCCCAGAGAATGTCATTTGTATTAATGATCAGTCCTGAGTGTCTTGTTTGTGAGGTCTGGCAGTCTTGAAGAGCCCTGGATGCTGTTTTGCTGGCAAAACGCGACAATCCCCTGCAGTCCACCAGAGAGCAGCCAAGGGCTGTAGCCCCAAACTGGCAGCTCCCTCGGAAGACTGGAGTCCCTCTCTGAAATGTCTGAATGGGGGCGTTTACTGGCATCCTATATCCTCCTCCTCCTTTAACTTGCTGCGGTCAACCTGCAGGCATAAATGGTGGAACTCCCTGCCCCAGGATGTGGTGATGGCCACCAACTTGGAAGGCTTTAAGAGGGGAGTGGACATGTTCGTGGAAGAGAGGGCTATCCATGGCTACTAGTCAAAATGGATACTGGTCATGATGCATACCTATTATCTCCACGATCAGAGGAGTATACCTATTATTTTGGGTGCTGTGGAACACAGGCAGGATGCTGCTGCAGTCGTCTTGTTTGTGGGCTTCCTAGAGGCCACTGTTGAACAGACTGCTGGATTTGATGGACCTTGGTCTGATTTAGCATGGCCTTTCTTATGTTCTCCTTAGACACCTGTTCAACCTGTGGTCTGGCTGGTTTTCGCAGGTTGTTTCAGGCAACTCCACAAGATATCCAGGCTCTTCTGGCAGGAGAGGCACCTCTTTGCGACCCTGGCAACAGAACTGCTGTCTCTTCAGAGCTCACCGGCTCGGGTGGAACTCGCTCCCGCGACCCAGACGTTGGCCCTTGTCTTGGGGCACAGCTCCGCTCTCGTCCAAGTAGGGCGCATCCAGCCTGAACCAGGCTAAGTGTTTCTTTTGTCGGTGGGGGAGGACTCGTTCAGCAGTCTTGCGCCAGAAGGTGTTTGCTTGGGACTCCTCTCCGCTCGGCCCTGTTAGGCCCGGTTTGGTCTCCCTGTTCTTTTTCCTTGCGTGGTAAAGATGAATGTGATTTAAATCTTCTTCCTGAGATAACAGTTCTCCTCCGACTTGTCCAGGCAGCGATTATTACCTGTGCGAATGCCCTGCTCTGCATTGAACAATATTGTGGCTATATTTAACAAGAGGAAGGGTTATTACAATATTATCTGCGCTGTAACGGCTTGCTCTGAACCACAGTGCTAATTAAAACTGCCAGTGTTTCTTCCATGTGGGGTGCTGGGGATTTTTTCTTTCTTTTTTTTGCCATTCTGGGACATAGTAGCAGAACACAGAGGTGTGGCTTGGCTTTTATTATGGATTTTTAAGAGGACAGAGGGAGACTGACCAGACGTTTGGCAAAGGAGAGGGATTAATTATTCTGAAATGACACCGGCAATATGGTAGCCTGCTTCCAGGAGAGGAATGACCATGTGCTATTCTCCGAACGGGGGGGGAAAAATAGGCCATTCAGGTTGTAATGCCCTTTATTGCCTGGGCTGCTTTCCTCCAGAACATCCAAATGATGCCATAGCATTCGTTTGTTTTTTTAGAAGTATGCCTAAGATTTTTTTGTTGTTCTAAAAGCAAACCTGAGAAATGTAATGTAGAAGAACTTTTTGTTTTGTTTTATATGCCGACTTTCCCGTTTAAGAAGAATCAAACCAGCCAACAATCTCCTTCCCTTCCTCTCCCCACAACAGACACCCTGTGAGGTAGGTGGGGCTGAGAGAGTTCGGAGAGAACTGTGACTAGCCCAAGATCCCCCAGCTGGCTTCGTGTGTCGGAGTGGGAAAACCAACCCGGTTCTCCAGATTAGAGTCTGCCACTCATGTGGAGGAGTGGGGATCAAACCTGGTTCTCCAGATCAGAGTCCGCTGCTCTTAACCACTACACCACGCTGAATGTATGCTTTTGTGTGGATAGACTTCATTGGAGAGCCAAAACTGCCTGTTAGGGAGTGTAAATATGAGTTTGCCACCATGTAATGCATGGAGTAGCCTTCAGACCCCAGGATCGCCAGGTTTTGCATCAATAAAGCCAGGCTCTACATTTATATGTCTTCCCCCCCCCCCCCCCTAAATGGCCTTAAAACTCTGCGGTTGCCATAAGAAATGTATTCATTGTTCCCCTTGAAGCACAAGACAGGTTAATCTACGTTGCCCGAGAAGGCCGTGCGGTACCATTTCGGAAGCTGATGAGATCCCGGAGCTCATGCGGAACACGGGTAATAAAATCATTCCATTTTGCTCAGGAATGCAGCGAAAGTGCGCGCGGGGAGTGCAAGACATGAGTTTCCAAGAAAAATAATGGGATCACTTTGTCACTCTTGCCTGGCAATGGGGGGAATGTAATATATTTCCCATTAGTTTACATAGACTTCTTTGTCCTGGAGCCTTTGAAAAGCAAAAGTCACATGCCAGAGTCCAGGGAAGGGGACGACAAAGAAGAAGAGTTGGTTTTTATATGCCGACTTTTTCCACCACTTAAAGAAGAATCAAACCGGCTTACAACCGCCTTCCCTTCCCCTCCCCACGACAGACACCCTGTGAGGTAGGTTGGGCTGAGAGAGCTCTAAGAGAGCTGTGACTAGCCAGAGACCTCTTCCCACCCCTTTGAATGTTCCCCAGAGGGGGAAGGCCCAGCTGAGTCACGCCAGCGCTGACTTAAGCCCTTCTCTTTGCCCAGAGTGCGATAAGAGTTGCCCAAGATGAGAACCTTGACCAAGTTGTAGGATATGTCTGTGCCTGTGAGGACACACAGTGCAGTAGTAACAAGCAGGATTTTGGCCCCAGGTAGAGTCAGGCAAATTAGGGAAAGAAGAAGAAGGGTTGGTTTTTATATGCCGACTTTCTCTGCCACTTAAGAAAGAATCAGACTGGCTTACAAGCACCTTCCCTTCCCCTCCCCACAACAGACACCCTGTGAGGTAGGTGGGGCTGAGAGAGCTCTAACAGAACTATGACTTACCCAAGGTCACCCAGCTGGCTTCATGCGGAGGAGTGGGTAACCAACCTCGGTTCACCAGCTAATGTCCACCATTCATTCGGAGGAGCAGGAAATTGAGCCCGGTTCTCCAGATTAGAGCCTGCTGCTCATGAGGAGTGGGGAATCGAACCCGGTTGGGAGAGTCCACTGCCCCAAACCTCCGCTCTTAACCACTACACCACACTGAAAAGTGTGATGGGAGACTGTAATATCAGCATAATAGCAGCTTGTTGGACACCCTGTGCATGTAGTACAGTATTGGGTGCGTGTGTGTGTGTGTGTGTAAGGTGATGTCAAATCGCAGCCAACTTATGGCGACCGCTTATAGGGTTATCAAGGCAAGAGACTAACAGAGGTGGTTCGCCAGGGCCTTCCTCTGCATAGCAACCCTGGTCCTCCTTGGTGGTCTCCCATCCAATTACTAACCAGGGCTGCTTAGCTTCCGAGATCTGAAGAAATTGGGCTATACCGTGCCGCCTTCCCTCAGTGCAGTATTACTTCCGTAGGAAGGAAAGTAGTTTGGCGGAATTCGGGCTTTGATTCAAAGTGATTAATGCCTCCAAATTTAATCATCGCATCTTCTCTCTGCCGCCACTCTCCCCTTCCCCTTTTGATTTTAAGCAGCATGTGTCCTGATGCACGAGGCACATTATCTCATTTGACAGCGGCAACATTTCTATTTCGTAATTACTAAGTGGAGACGGTCCATCAGGGCCGGAGAAAACCACCCTTTCTTTGGGAAACTGAGCAGTGATGGGGGGTTTTTTTGTTTTGCTTTTTTGCGCATTTCCAAACCGTACTGTGATGGTTCGCTCTCCACCAACAGTTGAGGGAGCAACATCAGCAGGCATCGATTTTGAGCCGAGGACGAGACTCTGTTACCATGTGGTCTGATAGATGTCCGGATACTGTTTTTCTTGGTTTTTAAAACGTTGGGTGGTTTTATTTTAAAGCGGGTGAACCACTTGGTTAACTCCAAGAAGGCGGATATCCATTAAATAAGCCACCTTTTAAAATTTATAGTGATAAGAGTTAAAACACAATGGGGGGGAGTTATGAGGGGTTGTCTCTTACCGGTACAATAGAGACCGAGGTGCTTTATTGTTTATTATAGCAGCATTTTCTGAAGAGCAGCTGGAACACAGCAAAAAAGAAATCACCATTCCCTGGAGAGATGATTATAGAATACAGAAAACGGATCTGTTCGAGATGGTACACAAGCTCGTAAAATGTGATATAAATCCTGGTAAACCAAGGAGAGAAATGGCATCATGTTAGCGATGGGGTTTCTGTTTAAAGGGGACCAATTTGGCGGCATGTTGGAGATTCTTGCTGTGGTTTCTATTTATCACTTTCAGCCTCCGCCCCTTTCTCCCCCCAAAAATGGTTCTCATTCTTCTCTTCTTCCCCCACTGTTTTATCTCCACAACCTGTCAGGTGAGTTTAGTCTGAGAAATGAGCCAGTGTGGTGTAGGGGGTAAAGCGTCGGACTAGGATCTGAGAGACCCGGATTCGAATCCCCACTGGAAGGTTGCTGGGCGACCTTGGGCCAGTCACATCCTTTCAGCCCTGACCCTGGCGAGTGTTAATTAGCAACACCCCAGTCCTGACATCGGGGGTATTATTAATTCCATTTCACGCAAATGTCCAGCAGATGAAAGTCCTCCTGGCAAGAGGATGTTCTCTGACCCTCTATCGATTTTACCTGTACCAGTGTCAACTGAGACTCTTCCCAACAGAACTGTAAATAATTTAATCTGTAATTTCCCAAGGACTGCGCTGCATCTTGCTGCTTTATATGTCACCAGTCAGAGACGGCTGCTGATTTGCCAATCGGGATTTATTCTTTACTCGCGGTGTAATTTATCCTGACGGCAGCCCAACGGTCATGCATTTCAGCCCTTCTTCCCCCCCCCCCCCGGGCTTCTGGAGTGCCTTCCTCTTCCGAAGCAAATGTTTATTGACAACTACCTCGCGGTGAATTTGCAAAACGCATGCGGCAACCGCCAGGCTGTCGATTTTGGCCCGTTTAATGTTGATTGCTGAGTGTGATGAACGGCGAGCCCCTCAAATGGTTTTGTTCCATTAAGCCCGAGCAGCATGGAAATTCGGGGGATGACGTGCTACATCAAAACAAATATAACATCTGACAGAAATGAACAACCCGCCTTCTGTTCCTACGGATGCGCTGGCCGGATGACAAAGCAGTTTATTACTTTTCGACTTAAGTTTTTTCAGCTTTTTTTTTTTAATCAAAAAAATTACAGCGTGTCCAAAATGATTTAGAAGCTCTTCTTCGATTTGAATATAAGAAGCTCTTAATTCAAAGGGAGGATGGGAAATGTTTAAGAGAGATTTATCCCAAGCGGGCTATTGCTTTAGCTGGAGAATCGCTCGTTTTAGGACGCAACGCAGCATGGGTGCAAATATTCATTCCTGTCCCTTATTCCTGGAAAACGTGCCATGGGTCTAGGAGTGAGTGACTATATCCAGGAAACTTCTGTGCCACTGGGAGAGTTTGCCGGATGAGGAAGCTGCTGACCCATTTTCGGCAGGTTCGAGTCTTCCTGTGATCAAAAGCCAAAAGGAGACTGAATAAATCCCACCCCACGGCTAGCCTGATCTCATCAGATCTCGGAAGCTAAGCAGAGTCGACCCTGGCTAGCCCTTAGATGGGAGACCACCAAGGAAGTCCAGGGTCACTATGCAGAGGCAGGCAATGGCAAATTACCTCTGAACTCCTCTTGCCTTGAAAACCCCATAAGGGGTCACCTTAAGTTGGCTTTGATGGGGGGGGGAGAGGAGGAGAAGGCTCTAGAGCCAAATGTCGTTCACTACAGAACCAAATATGTCTCTTGACATATTTTTTGGAGCGGTGGACTCTGATCTGGAGAACCGGGTTTGATTCCCCACTCCTACACATGAGCAGCGGAGGCTAATTTGGTGAACTGGATTTGTTTCCCCGCTCCTGCACACGAAGCCAGCTGGTTGACCCTGGGCTAGTCACACTCTCTCAGCCCCATCTACCTCACAGGGTGTCCATTGTGGGGAGGGAAAGGGAAGGTAATTGTAAGCCGGTTTGATACTTCCTTAAGTGGTCGAGAAAGTCGGCATATAAAGACCAACTCCTCCTTGTCTTCTTCAAATAAGATATTTAAGTGAGGGTATACTGGAAGGGAGCCCTGACCTGGATGGCCCAGGCTAGCCTGATCTCGTCAGATCCCAGAAGCTAAGCAGGGTCAGCCCTGGTTAGTATTTGGATGGGAGACCACCAAGGAATACCAGGGTTGCTGTGCAGAGGAAGGCGCTGGCAAACCACCTCTGTTAGTCTCTTGCCATGAAAACCCCAAAAAGGGTCGCCATAAGTCGGCTGCGACTTGACGGCACTTTACACACACACACATACTGAAAGGGAAGGTAGGATTTTGGAGTAACCAGTACATGAAGGGAATGGCAGGAAAATATTTTTCTAGAAGTAGTAGGGATGCTTCACAGAAAGGGAAATGATGGAGGTGAATCATTGCCAGGGATCCAAGCACATATTTAAGCTGGTGTGTTAAAACAATCATGCAGGGCACTCCTGTGTGTTTTATGAGTTTTTGTGGAGGCTTCATGTGCGCCACTTCCTAACAAAGGTCTGACAACAACCAGTGTTTGGGCTGCAGAAAGTCTGTGGATCATTAATCAACATGTTTGTTATTGATATTAAGTTTGTATATTTTCAGTTTTATTTTCTTCTACCGGCTTTTTGTTGATACCTTACTGTGATTTTTTTACATCGTTGGGCTTGTTGATTGTAAAAGGTTGCAACCCCTTGACTAACCCCATGCAGTAGCCAACGCAGGAGAACTGAAGAAGAAGAGGAGATGGTTTTTATATGCCGATTTTCTCTACTTTTTAAGGAGAATCAAACCGGCTTACAATTGCCTTCCCCTCCCCACGTCAGACACCCTGTGAGGTAGGTGGGGCTGAGAGAGCTCAAAGAGAACTGTGACTAGCCCAAGGTCACCCAGTTGGCTTCATGTGGAGGAGTGAGGAAACCAGACTGGTTCACCATATTAGAGCCCACCACTCATGCGGAGGAGTGGGGAATCAAACCCTGTTCTCCAGATGATAGTCCACCATTCCTAACCACTACACCACGCTTACTCACAGTGCAGTGGCTATCATGAGTTTTTGTTATAGTTGTTACTGGGGAAGAGAGGAGGAAGAAAACCACAAGGCTGCTGTTTTCAGTGGAAGCCAGGCGTCAGTCATCACATCTAGTAGGGTCCTTAGTGAATACATGCCACCATCGTGCATTTTTCGTTCATCTGTTCTGAGCTCTGATGGAAGTCGTTCTGACTTCCAGGCAGGCACCTTGAGATATGACAGAGAAGTAGCATCAAGGGACTTGAACGGCCGTGCTGGAGTTTCGTGCCAACTTTTTGGGTTCTTAGAACGCCTGTCTTACACAAGGTGGCAAACAGAGCGTCCACATAATCCACTTATTCCCGGAAATGAAATGAGCCGCTGGATTGAATTGCCTGGTTAATATGCTTTGATTTAATAAACTTTGATTTTTTTTTAAAGCGAATCTTTAAAATGGAGAAGGCAATACTTGGCCTGCGTATCTCCAGAGCTGCGTCAGGTTCTCGCTATGCCCTTGTGTTTCGATTACTTTTAACCTTGCTGTGTATGGGAGGGTGTCTCCGACTCCTTACGCTGCAAAGGAAAACCAAATGAAAGGATCCCTCAAATTAAGGCATGTGTCTCAGTTGGCACGAGAGGCAATTACATAGCTTGTCAGCATGTTGTAATTCAAATGGTATTAAACTCGTAGGAGAATGACGTTATATCAAGAAGTATTTTTGAGATTTTCAGCTCTTGCCTCCTTGAAAACACACATATATATGAATAGGAAGTCTGGGGTATGTTTTAGATGTTGTTATCCCACTTTTCAGACAATCTTCTCCCAAAGCAACTCACATCAATCAAGATGTGGGCATGGAGTATTGGTCACTGGGGGTGTGTGGGGGATAGTTTGGAAATTCCTGCATTGTGCAGGGGGTTGAACTAGATGACCCTGGTGGTCCCTTCCATGATTCTATGGGCGAAAACGCATGGTCGCTTTATCCTCCTTTAATCCCTGTTTTAGCCAGGATCGAACGCACATTAGGCGAAACGCATGCGTTCGATCCTGGCTGAATCCTGGCTGAAACAGGGATTAAAGGAGGATAAAGGGACCATGCGTTTTCGCCCTATGATTCTAAGAGGTACAGGACCAGCCTCAAACTTGGCGGTGGAAAGCCCCATCAAGTTGCAGCTGATTTGTGGCAACCCCTTAAGAGCCAGCGTAGTGGTTAAGGGCGGTGGTTTGGAGCGGTGGAGTCTGATCTGGAGAACCGGGTTTGATTCCCCACTCCTCCACACGAGCAGCAGAGGCTAATCTGGTGAACTGGATATGTTTCCCCGCTCCAACACACGAAGCCAGCTGGGTGACCTTGGGCAAGTCACAGCTCTGTTAGAGCTCTCTCAGCCTCACCTACCTCACAGGGTGTCTGTTGTGGGGAGGGGAAGGGGAGGTGATTGTAAGCCAGTTTGAGTCTCCCTTAAGTGGTAGAGAAAGTCGGCCTACAAAAACCAACTCTTCTTCCAAAGTAAGGGGAACGGAGGTGGCCTGCCATTCCCTGCCTCTGCGTAGCAACCCCGGACTTCTTTGGTGGTTTCCCATCCAAGTACTAACTCTTGCCAACTCTACTTAGCTCCCTCAATCTGATGAGATCGGGCTAGCCTGGGCCATCTTCAAACTTAGAGGCCAACTTTATGAAAAGAGTGAGTAGAGCGTTGTAATTTATTTATTTTTTGCCGTCAAGTCACAGCTGACTTATGGCAACCCCATAGGGTTTTCAAGGCAAGAGATGCTCAGAGATGGTTTGCCATTGCCTGCCTCTGCATCACGATCCTGGTAGTCCTTGGGAGGTCTCCCTGCCAACCACTGCCGAGCAGCAAATCATATAAACAGAGAGCAAATGAATCCGTCTTGGTGATTACCCAACACAGCATTGTTAAATAAGTGTTACTGTTCGGTATTCGTGTAGGTCTATTTTGCTGCTGAGGTTCGTCCATTTCATGGCCGGCATGCGGAAAGCCCCAGGTTCAATCCCCGGCCTCTCCAGTTAAAAGAATCAGGGTGTAGGTGACGTGAAAGATCTCTGCCTGAGATTTTGAGGAGCCGCTGCTCATCTGAGTAGACAGTACTGACCTTGATGGGCCAATGGATGGTGCTTGACTTGTTGGCTTCCTCTGAAAGCAGCAGCCCTGTGGTTTCCTTCCTCCTCTCTTCCCCAGTAATAACTGTAATAAAAATTAATGTGGCATTCCTACTGCTGCCTGCATCCTGTCTGTTACTCTGCGCAGTAGGCTTTCTATCTAAATGACTACCATGTAAATGACAACCATCAAATGTGATTCTACAGCATGTCCAGGGATGTTTCAAAAAGCATTCTGTTCTTGTACGTTCTCTGCCCCACCCCCTGCGGTTGTAAAAGCGGATGAGACAAACCAGTGTTTGGAAGGGTGTTTTGTCCCGTTCCCCTCCCCACCCCCCAATAATGTGCAATAATCCCTTTTACGGAGCTCATTTTCCTGGGAGGGCAAGAGGATGTGCATTTGTCCCCACTGATTGCTGTAAGAATTCAAGAAGAACAAATGCATTAGAATAACATGAGTCGCCCAAATTAGATCAAAAGTGGAAGCCCATTTGCGGTTTCTTCAGACTAATAGGAATGGGCAGTTTGACTCTGGTCTTCTGCCAGAAATATGATGGAGACCAAATTGCCACCATTTGCACAGTGCTTACTCGGGAGCCATCCAGCTCTCCTGTAAGCTGCATGGTATATTTTTATATATTATTTATTTATATAGAAAAGCAAGATACAAATCTCAGAAAAAGAGGAAGAGTTGGTTTTTGTGTGCCGACTTTCTCTACCACTTAAGGAAGAATCAAACCAGCTTACAATCGCCTGCCCCTCCCCACAACAGACACCCTATGAGTGAGGTGGGGCTGAGAGAGTGTGACTAGCCCAAGGTCACCCAGCTAGCTTCATGTGTAGGAGTGGGGAAACAAATCCAGTTCACCAGATTAGCCTCCTCCACTCGTGGAGGAGTGGGGAATCAAACCCGGTTCTCCAGATCAGAGGCCACTGCTCCAAACCACCCCCCTTAACCACTACACCACGCTGGCTTTCCACCTCAAGGCTTTTGGCCAGGGATATGGGGTACAAATTCGATGTGTGTGTAAAGTGCCGTCAAGTCTCAGCCAACTTATGGTGACCCCTTATGGGGTTTTCAAGGCAAGAGACTAACAGAGGTGGTTTGCCAGTGCCGTCCTCTGCACAGCAACCCTGGTATCCCTCGATGATCTCCCATCCAAATACTAACCAGGGCTGACCCTGCTTAACTTCCAAGATCTGTCGAGATCAAGCTATACCACGCTGCCTTCCCTCCCTGCAAACTTGCTCAAGAGATTAAAATGTTTGCTTGTTTTTACTCTCAAAACCCAAACCAAGGACTGGATCCAGACTCAATTTTCCACTAACGGAGCACCATTTCCACCAATTTCCGCTTCCCAGTGCAGACCCCCAATTTGCCAGTCATGCCATTCTTGAGGGCTTCAGTTTTCTGTGGGCATTTGTCCCCCTGGAGCATCGTCAAGCATTTTGGTTCGACCCGTGGACTGCAGCAGGAGGCAGGAGAGTTCTGTCCTGTTGACGGAAGTACCTTCCATTAATGGAAAACTTTATTAGGGCACTTTCACACATGCCGAATAATGCACTTTGAATCCACTTTCAATGCATTTTAACGATCGTTTGCAAGTGGATTTGTCCGTTTCCCACAGTAAAATCCAGCTGTAAAGTGCATTGAAAGTGGATTCAAAGTGCATTATTCGGCATGCGTGAAAGTGTTAGTCTAGATCCCATCCAAATGTTTACTTGGCAAAAAGCGGGGCCCCAAATAGTAAATAATTGACCATGGCTTACACTTTCTCCAGCAACAAATCGATCGTGTCTCTTTGTTCCTCAGCTACTGCGTGACTGCCAGGTGTCAACAGGGGGTGAATCGAACCTACCTCACCTGGGATTCTGTTAAAAACAATGCTTTAATAAATGCTCCAGAATCAGAAATATAGGGTATGAATTATCTACTCTGCCACCTGTCCAAGAGATAACTTATCTTGCACCAGAAGCATGAAATCTCACACGCCAATTCTCCATTCAAATCTGCCGCACCGCCATGTGTAAATCATACTTTAAATTCTACACGGATCGATGAAGCTTCTCCGAGTTCAGGGAAGCGATATAACTGGCGCATGAGGTTCCTGTTGGAATGATGCATTGCTGACTATTACTTTTCGCGAGCTTTGCAACAGTGGTATGAGAGATGCAAGAGGGTGGGTGCCAAAATGATGGGCACTTTCGGCATTGGCCGGCTCCGTACTTTAGCCATTAATTTCCAAAACATCCTGGTGCCGGCTTCGCTTTTATTTACTGTCTGGATCTTTTTCAGTAACCGGTCACATGAACACATGAAGCTACCTTATACTTGGTCCATCAAAGTCAATATTGTCTACTCAGACCGGCGGTGGCTCTCCAGAGTCTCAGGCAGAGGTCTTTCACATCACCTCTCCAGAGTCTCAGGCAGAGGTCTTTCACATCACCTCCTTGCCCAGTCCCTTTAACTGGAGATGCCAGGGATTGAACCTGGGACCTTCTGCATGTCGAGCAGATGCTCTGCCACTGAGCCACAGCCCCTCCCATCAGGGCGACTTACAAAATATTTCCAGCAATTTATAACCAGCCATTGGAATAACCGGATCATCAAAACACACTACCAAAAAGCAACCTCTTGGGAACAGCAGCAATCCAAAATGGCGTTCGCGGGTAATCCTTTCCTTCTTTTCTCCTATGACCCATAGATCCTGAGTAATTATTTCTTAGAGGAAAATATGATGGAGATTTGGCCGCAGCCAATGTTATATTTGGATCTCCATCCATCAGCAAAAAGGGGACTATTTTTGTCTTTTGTTATGGGGGCAAGAATTCTCGCCAATATGGGGGTAATCCATTTATCTCGGTGGTGTTTAAAGAGGGGGCATTCCATCATCTTATGAGATAATGTGTCCATTTTCTTTGAATTGCATGAGCAAAATCTGTCAGAATATGGTAGATTTCTATGGGAGAAAACGCACGGTCACTTTAGCCTCTTTTATTCCCTGTTTCAGCCAGGATTCAGCCAGGATCGAACGCATGCGTTTTTGCCGAACCTGCATTCGATCCTGGATGAATCCTGGCTGAAACAGGGAATAAAGGAGGCTAAAGTGACCATGCGTTTTTGCCCTATATCTTCCGTTTAATGCTGCTGAGGGTGCAGCATTTAAACGGGCACTCGTGGGTTATCAGTGCTTAAAAGAGGGAAGAATGGCAACTGCATCAACCTGGTCATACTTTCTGAAATAAAAAATCTTCACATGCTGCCTCCAATTAAACGTAGGGAGCAGGGAAGACAGGCAGGCTTCTCTTGGGAAGTTATTCCACCAGATGTGGGGCCACCACTAATAGTGTCCTGCTCTGCGCATTCTTTGATCATGCGTCTCTAAGCAATGGCCGGTGGAATAGGGGTGTGCGTGAGGTCGCATTATGGGGCAGCTTCAGTATGTAACGGGACTGTCTATTTTCCACATAAATATAATCCTTAAAAAAAATAGAGTCGGAGCAAGTCATCGTTCGTAGCAATCAGCTTGCGTTAATTAAAAACTCAGCCGACTAATCTGAGTGTTATGACAGCCCTTCGCTGCCAGTTGTTCCTCGCGCACGGCAATGTCGCGCACAATGTGTCACATCATTAATCAGCGGGTCTTATCCTGCGTAACTTCCCCGAACGCCATCATTCGTCTTAAGCTCCTCTGCCTGCTAGTCGGCATCTGACACACACACAAAAACCCGCTCCATTTTTAATAAACCCAAGACAAAGACAGCCCTTTAATTTTCCACTCGGCTATGCAGATTCGTAATTAAAGCCCGATCCCATAGGAATGGGCTCGCCCCTTCCCCTCGACCTTTGCAGTCAATCAACGCCATCAATAATGTTAATGATATGCAGCGAGAAGGAAGTCGGCCGATGGCCGTCGAGCTTCGATCTGGAGGGCCTTTGGTGTACATTGTGTTTGGCTGAGCTACGTGAGCGACATAGTTCAGTAGTTTTTGTTGTTCAAAGGGAACCATTGGGATGGTTCCTTGAGCACCTTTGGTTGGAAAATTTAACAATCCTAAGGCTGAGAGGTAGGGAGGAGCTCATTGGCGGGGGAGGACAAAAAAGAGACGGAGGTAGATGGGGTTAGGCTTTGAGGCGGGTGAGGAAGAATATGGGGTCAAGCTAGAAGCTTCAAGGATGAGGTGAGCTTTGAGCTGGAGATGATGGAGGAGGAGGAGGAGGAGGAGGAGGAGGAGGAGGAGAAGAAGAAGAAGAGGAAGTAGTAGTAGTAGTAGTAGTAGTAGTAGTAGTAGTAGTTTTTATACCCTGCTTTTCTCTACCTTTAAGGAATCTCAAAGCAAAATATTGTTGAAGGCTTTCACGGTCAGAGTTCATTGGTTCTTGTAGGTTATCCGGGCTGTGGCGGGCATCTTCAGGATTTTCTTTCCTGACGTTTCGCCAGCAGCTGTGGCAGGCATCTTCAGAGACTCTCCTTCAGTGTTACTCCTCCGAAGATGCCTGCCACAGCTGCTGGCGAAACGTCAGGAAAGAAAATACCGAGACCACGGTCACACAGCCCGGATAACCTACAAGAACCAATCTCAAAGCAGCTTCCCTTCCTCACAACACACACCTTGTGAGGTAGGTGGGGCTGAGAGAGTTCGGAGGGAACTGTGACTGGCCAAGATCACCCAGCAGGCTTCATGTGGAGGAGTGGGGAACCCATCCCGGTTCTCCAGATTAGAGTCTGCTGCTCATGTGGAGGAGTGGGGAATCTAACCTGGTTCTCCAGAATAGACTCCTCAGCCTCTTAACCACGACACCATGCTGGCTCTCCACTCTGGGTGTTTTGGGAGGAAATACCAAGCCTCTGATGTGGTAAGGACAAATGGCACAGTGGTAGGGTTGCCAGCCTCCAGGCAGCACCTGGAGTACTCCTGCAATTACAGTTGATCTCTGGATGACCAAGATCAGTTCCCCTGGAGAAAATGGCTGCTTTGGAGGGTGGACTGTATGGCATTGTACCCCACTGAGGTCCCATCCCCCCCAGTCTCCAGGTATTTCCCAACCCACAACTAGCAAGCCTACTTGCTGGTCTTGCAGCTCTCTAACCACTGTGGAGCGATCTGTAACAAATCAGCCCGATATCATCTGTGGGGTGCTTTGGACTATATCAATGCAAACGATTATTCTTAATGCAATTTGTGGTGTGTGGGGTGACTCCAAGGAGACACCCCCCCCCCTCCAGTGGATTTTGCCAGCTTGGGGATTAATCCATCTCTACTCAATGCAAATGCTTCTTGTTCGGCGCCTTGATTGTTTAAATGCTTAGTTCTGAAAGCAATCTCCCTGTAAAACCTTAAACAAGTCCTTGTAGACACTGCTGGGAAAGATAAGGGAGGCTGGCAGGCAGTATCTCGGTTCAGATCGTTCAGTGCCTTTGACATTCCTTTTAATGACTTCGGAAAGATTTCCACCGGGAAAGGGAAAGGATTCTCCCCTCCTTCCTCCTCCCAGCAGGATGGGAGTATTAATGAAAACCAGCTTGGCCAGCAAGCAAGGCGCTTGAGGAAATCGAAGCTGTCCATCACAGCTAATCCTGTTGCCGAAGCCAGAGACGAGCTGACATCCTGCCTGGTGAACCTCCCCTAACCCAGGAGTGAAGTTCACTAGGGGATTTCCTCTTCCCAAGCCAGCTATGTCCGTGCACATGATGGCATTGTAGAAGAAGAGTTGGTTTTTATACCCCGCTTTTCTCTACTTTTAAGGAGTCTCAAAGCGGCTTACAATCGCCTTCCTCTCCCCACATAAGAACATAAGGAAAGCCCTGCTGGATCAGACCAAGGCCCATCAAGTCCAGCAGTCTGTCCACACAGTGGCCAACCAGGTTACTCTAGGAAGCCCCCAAACAAGACGACTGCAGCAGCATTGTCCTGCCTGTGTCCCACAGCACCTAATATAATAGGCATGCTCCTCTGATGCTGGAGAAAATAGGTATGCATCATGACTAGTATCCATGTTTACTAGTAGCCATGAATAGCCCTCTCCTCCATGAACATGTCCAAGCCTTCAAAGTTGCTAGCCATCACCACATCCTGGGGCAGGGAGTTCCACAATTTAACTATGCGTTGTGTGAAGAAAAACATCCTTTTATCTGGTTTGAATCTCTCACCCTCAAGCTTCAGCAGATGACCCCTAGAATTATGAGAGAGGGGGAAAAGCTTCCCCCGGTCCACTTTCTCCAAACCATGCATAATTTTATACACCTCTGTCATGTCTCCCCTTAACCACCTTCTTTCCAAGCTAAACAGCCCTAAGTGTGTTAACCGCTCCTCATATGGCAGTTGCTCTAGTCCCCTGATCATTTTGGTTGCCCTTTTCTGCACCTTCTCAAGCTCTGCAACATCCTTTTTTAGGTGTGGTGACCAGAACTGTACACAGTATTCCAAGTCTAGTCTCACCATTTGTACAAGGGCAGTATGATATCAGCAGTTTTATTCTCTATTCCTCGTCTAATTATGGCCAGCATGGAGTTTGCCTTTCTCACAGCAGCCGCACACTGGGTTGACATCTTCATCGAGCGATCCACTACCACCCTAAGATCCCTTTCTTGTTCTGTTGCTGCCAGCACAGATCCCATCAGTGCGTATGTGAAGTTGGGGGGGGGGGGGTTGTCCCGATATGCATCACTTTTCACATGCTCACATTGAATCTCATACTCTTGCTCACATTGAATCAACTGACACCTTGTGACATGGGTGGGGCTGAGAGAGTTCGAAGAGAACTGTGAGTAGCCCGAGGTCACCCAGCAGGCTTCATGTGGAGGAGCGGGGAAACCAACCTGGTTCGTCCTCCATTTACTATAAGGGGTATCATGCTGTTGTGGGGGGAATATCTTTTAAAAGGTATCTGTATCCCAGTTTTAATTTATAATTTAACACCTGGTTGGCCACTGTGTGAACAGACTGCTGGACTTGATGGCCCTTGGTCTGATCCAGCTAAGCTTTTCTTATGTTCATTAATTTATTTATTATTTTAATTTCTAACCCGCCTCCTTACGTAAAGGTGTGTGAATTTCATTGTCGATTGGCTGAAAAGCAGAGCAATCATCCGCTGGAAAGTTTTTAATTGTTTGACAGGCCCGATCACACTATATCACGCTCTGGTGGTGCTATGTAAAGAATATGCTATTATAGTAAGTCTAGTGTAGTACAGTATATATTTAATATTTTGTCTTGAGGCAATGGATGATCTTATAAGACTCAGTGTAAGCATATAGCATTTGTGGTTTCTCTTCTGATTTACTCAGCACCTACTGTGCTCCCTTCCTTATTGAGAGCGGAACAATATGTGTGATTAGCCGTGATTCTGCCACTTATTTCTGTCTTATCTGAGGAGCGCTGTATTTACATACTGCTTTAGTCAGCTTCTTTTAAAACCAAGAAGCAGGCTGGAATGAGCCTCCGTGCTTCAGATTCACCCTGACTGAAAAGGAAGGAGGCATTCTCCCATCCCCTTATGTTGCTTATTACCCAGTTCAGAGCACACGGGTGGCGGTTGCCAAGTTGGTAGGCTGGGCCTACTCGGGCAGGCAAGTGAGGTTGTCTGTTTGTGTGTATGTGTGTTAAGAGCCATCAGGTCGCTTCCGACTCAGGTTGACCCTATGAATTCATGACCTCCAAAATGTCCTATCATTAACAGCCTTGCTCAAGTCTTTCAAACTGAGGGGCATGGCTTCCTTTATAGAGTCAATCCATCCCATGTTGGGTCTTCCTCTTTTCCTGCTGCCTTCCACTTTTCCTAGCATGATTGTCTTCTCCAGTTACTCTTGTCTTCCTATAATGTGACCAAAGTACGATAGCCTCAGTTTAGTCTTTTTAGCTTCTAGGGAGAGTTCAGGCTTGATTTAATCTACCAATTTGTCTTTTTGGTGGTCCATGGTTTTGCCGTAAATCTCTCCTTCAACACCACATTTCAAAGGCATCAACTTTCTTCCTGTCAGCTTGCTTCACTGTCCAATTTTTACACCCATACATAGTAATAGGGAATATAGTGGCATGAATTATCTTCATCTTGGTCACCAGTGACACATCCTTACACTTCAGAATCTTTTCTAGCTCCTTTATGGCTGCCCTTCCCAGTCTCAATCTCCTTCTGATTTCTTGGTTGCAGTCTCCCTTTTTGGCTGATGATGGAGCCAAGGAATAGAAAATCTTGAACAATTTCAGTTACTTCATTGTCAACCTTCAAGTTGTGTAATTCATCAGTAGTCATTACTTTGGTCTTCTTGATGTTCAGTTGTAGTCCTGCTTTGGCACTTTCTGTTTTAACCATCAGGAGTCGCTTCAAGTCGTGTCATCTGCATATCTCAAATTGTTAATGTCCCACCAGTTTTCACTCCACCTTCATCTAAATCTAATCCAGCTTTCCTTATTATATATTCTGCATATAGATTGACGAGATAGGGGGATAAAATACATCCTTGTCTGACACCTTTACCAATGGGAAACCATTCTTATTCTCCATGTCCTGTCCTAACAGTAGCCTCTTGCCCAGAGTATAGGTTGCGCATCAAAACAATAAGATGTTGTAACCCACCCAGTTCTTTTAACACCAACCATAGCTTTTCATGATCCACATGGTCAACCATAGCTTTTCATGATCCACACCTGTGAAGCTGATTTTCTTCTGAAATTCTCTCTTATGCTCCAGTAACCAACATAAATTTGCAAGATGGTCTCTAGTGCCTCTTCCTTTTGTGAATCCGGCATGAACATCTGGCATTTCTCGTTCCGTATACGGTAACAGTCTTTGTTGTAAGATTTTCAGCATTGCTTTGTTTCTTTCTTTTTGGCATCACTTGTGGTATGCACGCAGGTGAGCAAGGTCTGTTTTCATTTCCAGAAAGACAGCATGGATATTTTCTTCACCCCAGCTAGCTAGTAGGCTGCCACTGATTTCCTGCAGCAGCCGCAACAGTACAAAAACCAACAAGGTGTTATGCCTAAAAGAAGACCTACTGCCAAAAACAGAAACCGTAGCTCTCTAGTATCCCACATAATAGCTAATACAACTTGCCTGTTTTCTAATGTTCCTGCATTCTGTGTTGCCCTGCAGTTTACCCTATTCATGGCATCCACTGATGTGGAAATGGGGCAGAGATAGGGTTGCAGCTAAAGGCTGGTGAGCGAATATATTGGTGACTGAAGAAACCATGATATGAAATGGGTCATTATACCGGATGCCCTTCTCACCATTCGCTTTCCCACAAATTGGGATTTTTGCGCTGTTTATCTTTGTGATATTATTGTACAGGATTTATATTGTACTTGACTATCCCATAGGCTACATTTGTCTCAGGACACGTAGGAATCCTTCTGTTGGTGGATTCTCTTGGTTGTTATTATATGCTATTCTCCTGTGTCAAAATGTAACAATGTTGTGGACATGAAATAAGACTTGTCAGCTTCATTTAGCCACAGTGCTACAATTTTTGGTGCCCGCTATGTCTAACACAAGGTTTTTCTTTAATTAATAAACCTCCAGGAGGTGGCTGGAGATCTCCCGCTATTACAACTGATCTCCAGGTGACAGAGATCAGTTCCCCTGGAGAAAATGGCCACTTTGGCCACTGGACTCTATGGCAAGGAAGTCCCACCCCTCTCCAGACCCCGCCATCCTCAGGCTCCATCCCCCCAAAATATCCAGGTATTTCCCAACCTGGAGCTGGCAACCCTGGGCAGAGACAATACATGGGGGTGATAGGTCATAGTTATCAACCAAGGAACTAAAAACTCAGGTGCAATTTCCAGCAGGAATTGCATTTTTTGCATGCAATTCCGCTCCGCCCTCGCTCGTCTAAATCTCATTGAACGCTCCTGGACAGCCCGCCAGTCTAGCTCCATCATCATCTACTTCATATTGCAGTATGATTCTTCATGAAGTTCTCTTGAGTGGTACTTTTAAATTATAGTAGATAACCAATCCAGGACTCGAAAGTGTCTTCATCTGTACCCTGTCTTGAAACCAATCAGATTTTTTTTAATTGGTTTTTTTTGCCTCCGAGCCTTTTCATCAGCAAAACGTGCGAAGCTGGGGAAAGAATGCATTTCACTGTATATTCAGGAGACTAAGCAATTACCTCTTGTCAATTAGGACCTCAATCAAAGCTTTATAAACATCTGGCAAAGTAGAACGTGCATCTTCATTTCAAATTAGAGAACCGTTTCTTTTCCGAGAGCTTGTTAATTTCCATATATTTTCTGAATTTCCCACATATAAAAATACCTCCCATTCTATTTTTTTAAAAATCTTGATAACAAAACCCTTATTGGTCTCTAGGGCAGAGGATGTATTTTTAGGAATGAATAGTTCGCAGACCCTTTGAGAGGGCCTGGTTTTTAAAAACTGTTCTGAGAAGGATGGCGCAAACTGGGAGGGAAATTATGTAGAGATGCTTATCACATCTTCTCTGCCCAAGTTTCTCTTGGTCTCTGCCCAAGACCAAGTCCTATGAGGAAAGGTTGAAGGAGCTGTGGATGTTTAGCCTGGAGAGGAGACGAATGAGAGGGGATATGATAACCATCTTCAAGTACTTGAAGTGTCATATAGAGGAGGGTGCCAAGTTGTTTCCTGTTACTCCAGAAGGTCGGAACAGAACCAACGGGTTGAAATTAAATCCAAAGAGTTTCCGTCTAGACATTAGGAAGAATTTTCTAACAGAGTGGTTCCTCAGTGGAACGGGCTTCCTCGGGCTTCCTCCTACACACAAAGCCAGCTGGGCGACCTTGGGCTAGTCACAGTTCTCTCCGAACTCTCTCAGTCCCACCTACCTCACAAGGTGTCTGTTGTGGGGAGGGGAGGGGAAGGGAAGGTGATTGTAAGCTGGTTTGAGTCTCCCTTAAGTGGTAGAGAAAGTTGGCATATAAAAACTAACTCTCCTCCTCCTCCTCCTCCTCCTCCTCCTCCTCCTCCTCTGGAGGTTGGCGTGACCGCAAAAGAAACAGCCATGCATAAAAGGCCAAGGATAATTCTTCCTTACCAGCCCAGCACTAATTGTAAGGCTGGTCTAGCAGAGTAGAATAGCTCATATCAGGTCTGGGGCAGGGTTGCCAGGTCCCCCCTGGCCCCTGGTGGGGGTGGTGAGGGGTAGGGTTGCCAGCTCCAGGTTGGGAAACTCCTGGAGATTTGGGGAGGGACCCTGGGGAGGACAGAATCCTCCGAAATTACAGCTCATCTCCAGACTACAGAGATCAGTCCCCCTGGAGAAAACGGATGTTTTGGAGGGTGGACCCTATGGCATGGTGACCCTGTCCTTGAAAAACATTCGATCCCATCTCGACACACCATTTATCTGACATTTTCCTCTATGTGAACTCCCCTAATTAAAAATCCATTTAAAAAATGTGAAGACTGGAATCCTCAAAGTGCTGAGTTTCGTCTTGGATTCCAGATTGCGTGGCTGGAGGACATATGCTGCTGCAGCGTATCAGGAAGGAGTGAGTCTTTTTTGTCTCGCTTGCCAGCAGATCGCCAGTTTGCAAACAAACATGATAAATGTCTCCAAGCCTAATGAACACTTGGCAACAGGCTGCCTTGAAATGCCAGGGATTTATTTAATTTTTTTAGCCTGCCTGAAAATGGAAGTAGAATTCTTCATTGTGCAAAACACCTCTTCCACATGACAAAGAATCAACGTAGAAGGCAGTCAAGGGGAGGCACGATAGAGCAGGGGTTCTCAACAAGGAGGGGATTTTAGGGTTCGGGGGGGGGGAATCACGCGATAGTGTCCAGATCACGCGGTAACTCTTTACTCTGCTTTGGTTAGACCTCACCTAGAGTACTGTGTTCAGTTTTGGGCTCCGCAAATTTAAGAAAGATGTAGACAAGCTGGAACGTGTCCAGAGGAGGGCAACAAAGATGGTGAGGGGCCTGGAGACCAAGTCCTATGAGGAAAGGTTGAAGGAGCTGGGGATGTTTAGCCTGAAGAGGAGAAGACTGAGAGGGGATATGATAACCATGTTCAAGTACTTGAGGGGCTGTCATATTGAGGATGGTGCTAAGTTGTTTTCTGTTGCCCAAGAAGGCCAGACCAGAACCAACAGGTTGAAATTAAATCAAAAGAGTTTCCGTCTAGACATTAGGAAGAATTTTCTAACAGTCAGAGCGGTTCCTCGGTGGAACAGGCTTCCTCAGGAGGTGGTAACCTCTCCTTCCCTGGAGGTTTTTAAGAAGAGGTTAGATGGCCATCTGTCAGCAATGCTGATTCTGTGACCTTAAGCAGATGATGAGAGGGAGGGCATCTTGGCCATCTTCTGGTCGCTAGGTGTGGGGGGAGGTAGTTGTGAATTTCCTGCATTGTGCAGGGGGTTGGACTTGATAACCCTGGTGGTCCCGTCCAACTCTATGATTCTATGATTCTATTCTATGATTCTATGAATTGGGACCACTATTCAGCCAAGTGTGATGTCCTGTAGATTATGTACAATCTGTAAAATTGTAGTTTGTTTTTAATTTAATCTGCGACATTCAATAAAGTTTATATCTTGGGAAGGGGGGAATTATATTCTGAACAATGGTGAAAGGAGGGAATGGAGCAAAAATGGTTGAGAACCACTGCGATAGAGGTCTATAAAATTATGCATGATATGGAGAGAGTGGACAGGGGAAAGCTTTTCTCCCTCTCTCCTAATACTAGGATGCAGGGGCATCTGCTGAAGCTGGAGGGTGAGAGATTCAAAACTGATAAAAGGAAGTATTTCTTCACACAATGCATAGTTACATTGTGGAACTCCCTGCCCCAGGATGTGGTGATGGCTGCCAACTTGGAAGGCTCTAAGAGGGGAGTGGACATGTCCATGGAGGATAGGGCTATCGATGGCTAATAGTTAAAATGGATACTAGTCATGATGCATACCTATTCTCTCCAGGATCAGAGGAGCATGCCTATTATATTAGGTGCTGTGGGACACAGGCAGGATGGTGCTGCTGCAGTCGTCTTGTTTGGGGGCTTCCTAGAGGCACCTGGTTGGCCCCTGTGTGAACAGACTGCTGGACTTGATGGGCCTTGGTCTGCTTAGCTTGTGTTAATACGTCTTTAAATGTCTTTGCAATGTAGCTGATATTTAAAAAAAATTAATGTAATTGTTATAAAAAATCTCAATGATATTTAAACAAGTCCCTTAAAAAAACAAAAAACAATCTTTATCAAAACTGGCTGGGTATGAATAGCTAGATAAAGATATCCCCCCCATTTCTCACCAATTATTATAGCAAAACCATTAAAAGGTCTGCCATCTGATTAACAGATTAGCCAAAGGGTTTTCTTTTACTTCGTCCACCTTACTCACTTATACAGTGCATTTATTTAGTTCCTGGAGTAACACTGCCCTTCCTTAGCGGAGTACATTAGATTAAAGTTCCTCATTCCGACTGTGAACGCTCCCGTACAACTCATCAGTATTCCGGGCCGACTCCTCTCACCTTTCTCCTCCAGGGCGTCTATAAAAATAAGAATATGCAGGCTGTGTTCGTTATTAAAACTGGAGAGACTCTAATTTCCTTGCTTCTCAGGGGACTGCCGAAGCTGTGGCTGGGTAAACTCATTTGCACACAAGAGGTTAGCAAGCCAAGGTATTAAAATACTAAATAGATTCTATCACTGAAGGTAATATTTGAATTTCAGGTCTACAATCATGATTTTGGTAGCGTGGAAATATTTCCTGTAATCGCTTTCATTGTATGAACATCCAATTTATATCTATCTATCTATCTATCTATCTATCTATCTATCTATCTATCTATCTATCTATCTATCTATCTATCTATCATCTATTATCTAACTGTCTCTCTCTATCTGTCTGTCTATCTATATCTATCTATATCTATATATCTATCTCTATCTATCTGTCTGTCTATCTATCTATCTATCTATCTATCTATCTATCTATCTATCTATCTATCTATCTATCTATCTCTATATCTATCTCTATCTATCAATCTATCTATATCTATATATCTATATCTATCTATTTCTCTATTTCTCTATCTATCTATCTATCGATCTCTCTATCTATCTATTATCTAACTGTCTCTCTCTCTATCTGTCTGTCTATCTATATCTATCTATATCTATATATCTCTATCTATCTATCGATCTATCTATATCTATATATCTATATCTATCTATCTCTCTATTTCTCTATCTCTCTATCTCTATCTATCTATCTATCTATCTATCTATCTATCTATCGATCTCTCTATCTCTCTCTCTCTCTCTATCTATCTGTCTGTCTCTCTCTCTCTCTATCTCTCTGTCTCTCTCTCTCTCTCTCTCTCTATCTATCTGTCTATCTATCTATATCTTTATCTCTATCTATCTATCTATCTATCTATCTATCATCTATCTATCATGGATGTTCATACAATGAAACATTGTATGTTTCATTGTATGCACATATACACTGTTTGGTATTTCCTATCCCCTATTGCCCGTAGTTGCGGAATCTTTCTCCTTCCCGGATTGCTCACATGATTGGCCCCAGCCAATCCGGAACCAAGCAGTGGGTAGGATGAGTTACCACTCTCAACAGCCAATGAGATTGGGCTCTGTGATGACATCACTGAGAGCAAGTGGGGAGAACAGAGGGTAAATATTATGCGCCTGGAATTAGTCAGGGGAGCGACCCCATCCAATCGGGGGTCGTATACCGAACGGGTTGGTGTCCCAAAGCCAATCAGATTTGATGCCAAGAAGGACCAGCACATTCAATTGAGAATGAGTTCAGGAAGGGAAACATAAATTAATTCAGCCCTTCAGGAAGTGTCAAATTCACATTTCTGCCAGCTGTGCTGGGAAAAAAAGGGGGGGCAATGCTTCTGAAATAACTCTCATTCCAATGTCTGCCCTGAAATTGGCATTCTGAACCACGTCTTTCCAAAGTGAACCATTGCACGAAGAATCCTACATTATTCTCTTTTTTTCAGAATCTGAATTCTTTGGCTTGCTGTGCTTTTGCAGTTTGCTCAGTGGTAGAGCATCTGCTTGGCATGCAGAAGGTCCCAGGTTCAGTCCCCAGCATCTCCAGTTAAAGGGACCAGGCCAGTAGGTGATGTGGAAGACCTCTGCCTGAGACCCTGGAGAGCCGCTGCTGGTCTGAGGAGACAATACTGACTTTGATGGACCGAGGGTTTGATTCAGTAGGAGGCAGCTTCATGTGTTCAGTTCCTTTAGTTCATTTGTGTCATAGAGTAGGGGCACACATCACAAAACCTAGTCCATGGGATTTTGATTGATGGGAATGAATGACTACAGTGGATTCACTGCTAATATCATGCACTATGTTTTCTTTTTTTTACTTTTCAGATTTTCTTGCAAACTTGGGGAGTACCCCAAGTTTGAAGAAACATCTGTTTGGGGTGAGTATGCCCCCATTCTGAGGATTTAAGTATCCGCAGGCAGGGGGCACGGTTGGGAATTAGATATATAAATAGGAATGTGATTTTAATGTCTGGAAAACGTAGACATATTGTGAGGGTCTCTGTCTTTGTGTCTCTGCTTTCCATCACCTGCTGTGTTATCAGTGAACTCGTAAAAGCAGTTCACACCTTCTGGTCTCAGGCGCCAGGCCTGATGGCCCATGTATCTTCCCCCCCCCCGCTGTTCTTCCTGCCAGTACTCCCTCAGGCCGATGCGGCCTTGGAAGTGTGATAGCCGCCCAGACTTCCTGGGATCTGTCTGATGTTTTGTATTATGCCAAGCTTGTAACTTCCCATAACAATAAGTGTGAACCCCAGTGCCCCAGTGCCCTGGAGTCAATATATTCTGTAAACCCGTATAGCCCCTCACTTGCAACTTTCTACCTGTGCCTGTCTCATCTCCTGAAGGCTTCAATAAATCGATTGTTTCTGTATCAACGTCTGAGCAACTGATTTGGAGAAGCAAACTCAGAGAGGGGGATCTCTCACATTAAGTTGCAAGTCCTTGCCTCTCGGACTGCAGCTGTACCGCTTTGGACAGAATGTCAGCCGACGAGGACACCACCCCTAACCCCGATGCCCCCAAGGAACCGGACGAGCCGGAGAAGCCGGACCCTAAAGAGGAGGGAGCCAAGCCAAAGAAACCGAAGGGTCGCGCCCCCGACCAAGATCGGGACGGACGTCCCCGGGGGCTCACTTATTGGCTGGACTCTCCCAAGGGCTGGTCGCTCTCGCGGACTGCGGCGAAGGATCGCCGGTTGGCCTTCCCCAGCACGGGACTCGAAGGGGACCCGGCCCGCAAAGAGGCCCTCATGGAGGAAGAACGAAAGCAGTGGCAGGAAGACCGCCGGGCTATGCAGGAACAGATGGAGATCATGCAACGCGTAATGGGTGAGATGGCCACGACCCTAGATGCGCTGAAATTGCAACCTCCAGCCGGTGCTCCCCCAGACGGGGCGCCAGTAGTTCCGCCCGCAACCCCTGCCCCCCCGGCCCGTCGGGACCTGAAAGTCACGTATGACGGGTCGGGAGACCAGTTGACCTTTTTTATGGTCCAAGTAGACATTTTTATGCGGGAACAAGGCCGAACCTTCGTTTCTGAGGAGTCCCGGGTGCAGTACGTGGCTTCCTTACTGCAAGGGGAGGCGGCTGCCTGGATGGTGTTGCAGTATGAACTCCGCTCGCCGGTGCTGCGAACCCTGGACGAGTTCATGGTAGCACTCCGAAACCGTTTTGAGGACCCGACTCTAGGTGAGCGGGCTAAAGCCTCCCTGATGCAACTGCGCCAAGGGACTAAGTCGGTGGCGCAGTATGCAAGTGAGTTCCAGTCACTGGCTAGCCGAATTCTGGACTGGAGTGAGGCTACCTTGGTACAATGTTTCAGGGAGGGTCTCAACCCAGACCTCCAACATTGGGCCTTCATGCAAGGGAACCCCCCGGATGTGGAAGGTTGGGTTCGCCATGCTGCTGACATCGAGAATCGCAAACAACTCCTGAACTTGTCCAAGCAACGGATTGGGCGAGACCCCAGGCCCCGGGGTGACCGTGGCCGGGAACTCCGGCAAGGGGGTGGCGGGGTCCTCTCGGCCGCGGAACGCCGCAAGCGGTTCGAGGCCGGCGTCTGCCTGATCTGCGGGGGAAAGGGTCACTTTGCATCGCAATGCCCCTCTCGCTCAGGCCGTCCGACCCCTCCCCGCCAAACCCAGGCCGAGCCGACGAAACCGGCCGCCGACAGCCAGCCTCGCCGCAGAAGTGGACCACTGAGCCGGCGCTCCGGCGCACCCTCCGCTCTCCACGCACGTCCCCAGGATGGGGCATCCGACTCTACGGTCCCATCGGGGTCCCGGATTACAAATACCGTCTTTGATTCGGACGGCTCCCCGGAGGCCACTACCCCGTCCCCCTCTTCCAGCGAGGAGGAAGAGTGGGAACAGCCGGCAAAAAACGCCGTCGGTCTGCTGTAGAGGGGGCTCCGCAGCAGACCGTCCCTATCGTTGTGCAAGGAGCTCCACCGATGGTAAGCGCCCAAGAGGACAATGTATTTGTGCGTGTCCATCTGTCCCTACCCAAAGGGGGTCCCCCGTTAGAGGTCCCCGCGTTGGTCGACTCGGGGTGTGCCCGCACCATGATAAATGAGGAAACTGCCAAGAAGTTGGGTGTCCGGCGCAAGCGGCTTCCGGGACCCCTCCGTTTTTCCCAAATGGACGGGAGTGACTTTAAACGGGGCCCGGTGACCCACAGAACTGCAGCCGTGATTATGTCCGTGGGGGAACATTGGGAACGGTTGTATTTCACTATCGCCCCTATTGTAACCCCTGTGGTGTTAGGGATGAACTGGTTAAGGGGGCACAATCCCTCCATTGATTGGGTTAAACGGGTGCTTTCCTTCCCCGAAAACCCCTGTGGGTTGCATGACAAGGAACGGGTACTCAGGACTCCAGCCGCCGCACTGGTAGGGTCCCCCGCCCCAGTCTCTCCTCAATTACCCTCTGAGTACTCGCAATTTACTGATGTTTTTGATGTTAGAGAGTGCGACGAACTGCCTCCCCACAGAGAAACGGACTGTGCCATCGAGATTGTAGGGGAAGGCAAACTGTCTAAGGGAAAGGTTTACCCCATGAGCCCTAGTGAAAAGACAGTGTTGCGAGACTATCTGGATGTCAATCTGGCGAGGGGTTTCATACGCCCCTCCAAGGCTCCTTATTCAGCCCCAGCTTTCTTTGTAAAGAAAAAGACGGGAGATTTAAGACTGTGTATTGACTTTCGCAGACTGAACGCAGTCACCCAGTCTAATGCTTACCCCCTCCCTCTTATTCCTGACCTTCTAGCACAATTAAAGGAGGGCCGAATCTTCACCAAACTGGACTTGGTAGAAGCCTACCACCGCATTCGCATCAAAGAAGGAGACGAACCCAAAACGGCCTTTTCCAGTTGTTTTGGGATGTTTGAGTACCTAGTCATGCCGTTCGGACTTTCGGGGGCTCCGAGTGTCTTTATGCAATTAATTAATGAGGTTTTGCATGATTTGCTGTTTCGGGGGGTGGTGGTATTTCTCGATGACATCCTTATTTACTCTGAAACCATGGAAGACCATGTGCGCCTAGTGCGAGAGGTGCTCCAGCGGCTGCGGGAGCACAAACTGTATGCTAAGGTGTCCAAATGTGAATTCCACCAACCCTCCATTACATTTCTGGGGTATGTGATCTCCCACCAAGGGTTGGAAATGGACCCCGCCAAGGTCCAGGCAGTGCGGGACTGGGAACCCCCCACTACCCGCCGCCAACTTCAGCAGTTTTTGGGGTTTGCCAATTTTTACCGGAACTTCATTCCTAACTTTGCCCAAGTTGCGCTTCCCCTCACTGCCCTGTTGCGTACCAAGGACAAGGGGGCTAGCGCCGCGCTTCCCTCAGCCCGTTTGCAATGGTCCCCCCAGTGCCAGCTAGCTTTTGAACGTTTGAAGCTACTTTTTTCATCCGAACCCGTTTTGGCTCACCCAGATTGCACCAAGCCTTTTGTGGTGCAAGTGGATGCCTCGGATGTAGCCATGGGCGGGGCCCTATTGCAGAGGGATGAGGGGGGACGGTTGAGACCATGCGCCTATTTCTCCAAGAAGTTTTCCCAGTCTGAAATCAACTGGGCCATTTGGGAGAAGGAGGCAGCAGCGGTCAAACATGCCCTTACCATATGGCGACACTTCTTGGAAGGGGCCGAACTGCCATTCGAAGTGTGTACCGATCACAAGAATCTTGAGGCCCTCAAGGGGGCTAGAAAACTCAATGCCAAACAGGTTCGGTGGGCCCAATTCTTCGCTAAGTTCCGGTTCACTCTCAGACATGTCCCTGGCAAAGAAAATGCCCTAGCCGACGCTTTGTCACGACTTCCCCAGTATCGCAACGATTTCGATCGCCCAGTCGACTCCCTGTTCACTCCCGAGCAGCGAGGGGAAGTTCCTAGCTTAGCCGTCACCACCCGGTCCCAAGCCCGACCACCGGAGACCCCCCCTACACTCAAAGGCATCCCGGAAGCCTTCCAACAGCGACTCCGGGACGCCTCCTTGCAGGAGGAGGAGCATCATCTCCTCCCCACTGGTCTGGAACGTACCAACACTTGGTGGGTGCAAGGGGGGAAACTGTACGTCCCCTCCTCTCTTCGCAAGGAAGTATTGGGACTTGTACATGGTGCCAGGCTAGCGGGTCATTTTGGTTTCATAAAAACGCTTCACCTGGTTCGAAGACAATTCTGGTGGCCCGGTATGAGATCTGATGTAGAGTTGTATGTGCGCAGCTGCCCCACCTGCGCCACAGCCAAGAAACGGATGGGAAAACCCCCAGGGCTTCTCAAACCGCTTGAGAGCCCCTCCCGTCCCTGGGAAGTCATCGCCATGGATTTTATCACCGACCTACCTCCGAGTCGGGGAAAAACGGTTCTTTGGGTTATCACAGACCTCTTTTCCAAACAGGTTCACTTCGTTCCATGTGCAGGCCTTCCTTCAGCCCAGGGCTTAGCTAAACTGTTCATCACACACGTCCTCAGGCTACACTCGATCCCGAGGAAGGTCCTCTCCGACCGGGGGGTCCAGTTTGTTGCCAAATTCTGGCGGGCCTTCCTAAAGTTAATGGGAGTGGAAGAGCAGGGCCTTTCTTCCGCCTATCACCCCCAAACGGATGGTCAAACAGAACGAGTAAATGCGGTGGTAGAATGTTATTTGCGTTGCTATGTAAATTTCCACCAGGACGACTGGGTCGACCTGCTGCCATTTGCCGAATATGCGTATAACAATGCGCCTCATTCCTCTACCGGCTTTAGTCCCTTCCAAGTTATATACGGGACGGATTTCGGCCCTTTCGGTTCTGCCCCCGTCTCGCCAGAGCTCCAGTCTACCCCTGACCTTCAGGAGTGGATTCAGGTGGTTAAATCCACCTGGCCATGGTTGCTCAAAAATCTGGAAAGGGCAAAAAGCAAGTACAAGGAACAAGCAGACAAACACCGGTCTCCGGGATGGGAACTCAAGGTGGGGGAGCAAGTCTATCTGTCCACCAAAAACCTCCGCTCTCTTCGCCCCTGCAAAAAACTGAGCGACCGTTATGTGGGACCTTTCCCCATTACCAGAGTAATCAACGAGGTTACTGTGGAACTGGACCTCCCAAAAACTCTGAAAGGAGTCCATCCAGTCTTTCATATAAGCCTCCTCAAACCCTATGTGGCAGCCCCCCAGTTCCACCCCCCTCCCGCACACGAGATTCCTACCGTAGTAGGAGGGGACACCCATTTGGAAATATCCAAGGTTTTAGACTCCAAATGGAAGAAAGGGAAACTGTTTTACTTTGTTCGCTGGAAAAACCTTGGCTCCGCTCATGACGAATGGGTGGCCGCACCCCACATGGCGGCTCCTCGCTTAGTCCGGGAATTCCACCTTGCTTATCCCGATAAGCCTCGTCCTCTCGGGGACCCCGGGGGGGGGCCTTAAGGGGGGCAGAATGTGAGGGTCTCTGTCTTTGTGTCTCTGCTTTCCATCACCTGCTGTGTTATCAGTGAACTCGTAAAAGCAGTTCACACCTTCTGGTCTCAGGCGCCAGGCCTGATGGCCCATGTATCTTCCCCCCCCCCGCTGTTCTTCCTGCCAGTACTCCCTCAGGCCGATGCGGCCTTGGAAGTGTGATAGCCGCCCAGACTTCCTGGGATCTGTCTGATGTTTTGTATTATGCCAAGCTTGTAACTTCCCATAACAATAAGTGTGAACCCCAGTGCCCCAGTGCCCTGGAGTCAATATATTCTGTAAACCCGTATAGCCCCTCACTTGCAACTTTCTACCTGTGCCTGTCTCATCTCCTGAAGGCTTCAATAAATCGATTGTTTCTGTATCAACGTCTGAGCAACTGATTTGGAGAAGCAAACTCAGAGAGGGGGATCTCTCACACATATTTACTGTATTACATATTGGGACTGCATTGCTTTTGAAATCTGTAATTCACCTCAGCGAGACAGGCAGACTATAAAAGATGTAACTAAATATATAAACAGGGCCGCAGGGCCCAAGTCCCACCCACACCCTTTGCCTCCTATAGGGTTGCCAGGTCCCTCTTCGCCACCGGCAGGAGTTTTTTTTGGCGTAGCCTGAGGAGGGCAGGGTCTGGGGAGAGACTTCAGTGCCATAGAGTCCAGTTGCCAAAGCAGCCATTTTCTCCAGGTGAACTGATCTCTATTGGCTAGAGACAAGTCATAATAGCAGGAGATCTCCAGCTAGTACCTGGAGGTTGGCAACCCTAGCCTCTTAGTCACTGAGATTTCAGTATTCTGCTTCTGAGCATCTCCTTATTTTAACCTCGGGTGATTGGCCAGATGTCAGTGTCTTCAGTATCTCACAACAGGTAGCTGTGTTAGTCTGTCTGTAGCAGTAGAAAAGAGCAAGAGTCCAGTTGCACCTTTAAGACTAACAAAATTTCTGGCAGAGTATGAGCTTTTGTGAGTCACTGCTCTCTTCTTCAGGTATCTCCTTCAGATATCATCTTCAGATGTCTGAAGAAGTGAGCTATGACTCACGAAAGCTCATACCATGCCAGAAGTTTTCTTAGTCTTCGATCCAGCGTGGTGTAGAGGTTAAGAACGGTGGTTTGGAGTGGTGGACTCTAATCTGGAGAACCAGGTTTGATTCCCCACTCCTCCACATGAGCAGTGGAGGCTAATCTGGTCAACCGGGTTGGTTTCTCTACTCCTCCACATGCAGCCTGCTGGGTGACCTTGGGCTAGTCACAGCCCTCTTTGAGCTCTCTCAGCCCCACCTACCTCACAGGGTGTCTGTTGTAGGGAGAGGAAGGGAAGGTGGTTGTTATTATTCCTAAATATTCCTAATTCCATTATTCCTAATGTCTAGATGGAAACTCTTTAGATTTAATTTCAACCCATTGGTTCTGGTCCGACCTTCAGGGGCCACAGAAAACAACTCGGCTCCCTCCTCTATGTGACAGCCCTTCAAGTACTTGAAGATGGTTATCATATCCCCGCTCAGTCTTCTCTTCAGGCTAAACATGCCCAACTCCTTCAACCTTTCCTCATAGGACTTGGTCTCCAGACCCCTCTCCATCTTCTTTGCCCTCCTCTGGACCCGTTCCAGCTTGTCTACATCTTTCTTAAATTGCAGTGCCCAAAACTGAATATAATACTCTAGGTGAGGTCTAACCAGAACAGAGTAGAGTGATACCATCTCGAAGGACCTTCAGTCCGGTGGCATAAAGCAGGTCCTTGTACCAAGAGAGCTTCAAAACACTTCTCGAGCAAACAAAATTGGAGTTCCCTTGCAGACTAAAATTCACACTGTGCTTAATTCTCAAGCAGAAAATAGCCAAGGCTTTCTATAAAGGGAGGCTCAGTGCCTGCCATTTGAAGCCATTTGCTCGCTGTAGGGTGTGGGCTTTGGCCGACATCGAAATGCATGAAAGACCGTTACATTTTTAAAGCGCTGATTAGGTTTCTTTCCCCCCCTCCGTGGCTTAAAAGCAAACAAAACAGATTAACTTGACTTGATGGCGAAGTCTGGCCTCTGATTCCACCGACGAGCCTCATTCCAGGTCGTAACCGGAGAAGTAATAGGAGTGGAACGACAGCTGAATTGGACACGCTTTTATGTACCTTGTCGAATTTTAGCTCTGCCCCAGCAACTGCACTAAAAATAATAGCAAGTTTCTGTTAACAGGTATTAAATGGAGTGGCACACAGCCTGCCAGCATAGTGTATATGTGTGTGTGTGTGTGTGTGTGAGAGAGAGAGAGAGAGAGAGAGAGAGAGCATAGCATTTTCTTTCTTGTTCCAGAAACAGGAACTTCTTCATCACATACAACTTAAAGCAAAAGCCCTTTTGGAAGGTGCCAAACTAATTTGTCGGCTTTACCTTAGAGGTCAGGAGGAACCGAGTGAAGGACAATGCAACTACAGCCCTTAAAGGACATCCAGAGTCGCCCTGAACCCTGAACCTCTGAACAAGCAGAGTTCGAGCCAGCGGGGCTGGACTGGCCACCTAGTATACGGGACAACCCTTGCAATAATGCATCCCTTGCAATATTGCATCCCACGATGGATCTTTGCAAAGTGGTCTGTGCATATAAGGAGCTTGAGAAGGTGCAGAAAAGAGCAACCAAAATGATTAGGGGACTGGAGCCACGGCCCTATGGGGAGCTGTTAAGACGCTTAGGGCTGTTTAGCTTGGAAAGAAGGAGGCTGAGGGGAGACATGATAGAGGTCTATAAAAGTATGCATGGCTTGGAGAGAGTGGACAGGAGAGGTTTTTCTCCCTCTCCTGTAATACAAGAATCCGAGGTCATCTGCGGAAGCTGGAGGTTGAGAGATTCAAAACAGATAAAAGGAAGTATTTTTTCACACAACGCATAGTTAAATGGTGGAACTCCCTGCCCCAGGATGTGGTGATGGATGCCAGCTTGGAAGGCTTTAAGAGGGGAGTGGACATATTAATGGAGGAAAGGGGTATTCATGGCTATTAGTGAACATGGATACTAGTCATGCTGCATACCTATTCTCTCTAGTATCAGAGGAGCATGCCTATTATATTGGGTGCTGTGGAATGCAACAGGATGGTGCTGCTGCAGTCGTCTTGCTTGTGGGCTTCCTAGAGGCACCTGGTTGGCCACTGTGTGAACAGACTGCTGGACTTGCTGGGTCTTGGTCTGATCCAGCAGGGCTTTTCTTATGTTCTTAAGGACTGTGTATTTTTAAAGAAAAACTGCACTGGAGAGTTCTTGGCTGAGAAGAAGAAGAAGGAAGAAGAAGAAGAAGAGTTGGGTTTTATATGCCGACTTTCTCTACCACTTAAGGGAGACTCAAACTGGCTTACAATCACCTTCCCCTCCCCTCCCCACAACAGACACCCTGTGAGGTAGGTGGGGCTGAGAGAGTTCTAACAGAGCTGTAACTTGCCCAAGGTCACCCAGCTGGCCTCATGTGTAGGAATGGGGAAAACAAATCCTGTTCACCAGATTAGTCTCCACCGCTCATGTGGAGGAGTAGGGAATCGACCCGGTTCCCCAGATCAGACTCCACCGCTCCAAACCACTGCTCTTAACCACTACACCACGCTAACTGAGGAAGAGGTGTGGGATTTGAATGAAGAATTCTCGAGAATAGCCATCGTCTTCCAAGGTGACATGCTCTGCTACAAGAGATTAAAGCAAGCAAGAAAAAATAAGGACTCTTATGTGATACCGTTTTTGGATCATTATATAGACTCTCTGATGTTACATTGAGAGTATTATGTCTATAGTTTGTTAAGTGCAGCATGTTAATTTGATTTTTGGTAAAGTGATTTGTAAGTAACATATACAATTTTGCCATTCTGGGTCTACTTCGCTTCAGAGCATCCTCCAGGTACTAGCTGGAGATCCCCTTCTATTACAACTGATCTCCAGCCGACAGGGGAGTGGCTTCAATGCCATAGAGTCCAATTGCCAAAGTTGGCAACCTTATCTCAACATGTCTCTCTCTCTCTCTCTCTCTCTCTCTCTCTCTCTCTCTCTCTCCTTGATAGGGTTGCCAGCTCTGGGCTGGGAAAGACCTGGAGATTTTGGGGTGGAGCCTGAGGAGGGCGGGGTTTGGAGAGGGGAGGGACTTCAGTGCCACAGAGTCCAATTGCCAAAGTGGCCTTTTTCTCCAGGGGAACTGATCTCTATTGGCTGGAGATCAGTTGGAATAGCAGGAGATCTCCAGCTACTACCTGCAGGTTGGGAACCCAAAGGGGAACTGATCTCTGTCACCTGGAGATTAATTATAATAGCGGGTGATCTCCACCTGGGGGTTGGAAACCCTCCTGCTTGAGTATGGTCAGGCAGGCCTACCTCACTGCAAGATAGATGCCGTCCATCTGATCTGGAACATTCTCCATACATAAATAATGTGGATTTGTGTATTTCTCATGCAGGAGTTTAAAAAACACCATGGTGTGGCCCTTTAAAGGCAGCTCGACCTCCCAGGATCCAGTTGAGATCGTGTTCTGCGTTCAGGTCTTTTCAACAACGCAAGGATCCTCGTTTACAGCATCACTTCGCTTCTGAGATGTTACCTCCTCGTCGTCCGCGAAGAAAACTTTTGTTTCCCCTTAAAGAAACACGGTGAGTCATCCGATGCATATTCATAAACCTCTCTTTACAAACCCAGCTAATTCACTATATCAAAGGTACCTGATCTGAGTTATCCTGGCCAGAATTGGAAGGATGACTCATGATGTTTGTTCCCTTGGTAAGTCCTTTCTCACGTGATTTCTAAAGGGTTATTTTTTTAATAAAAGATGTCTCCCTTCTCTTCTTTGACCTTATGGTAAAGACAAAGTGTGCATTGATTTAGAAGCCCCAACACTAATAAAGAAGGCTTAATTAAGGCTTTCATGCAACGCTCCAAAGGTGAATTCCAAGTCAAGAGTACTGAGGCAGACATGATATTCTGTCCCAGCAGAATTGCTATGACATGTTCACTTGAGGCGGCAAAGGTGGCTAACAGTTCCGGAAAATTAAAAGAGGATGAACACCATTTGTTCCGATGCAAACTTTCATGGACCAGAAGTCACTTCATCATGCGCATGAAATGTGTATCCATTAGGCAGATGTCTTTATACAAAGAAGAGGAGTTGGTTTTTATATTCCGCTTTTCTCTACGTGGTGTAGTGATTAAGAGCGGTGGTTTGGAGCGGTGGTCTCTAATCTGGAGAACCGGGTTTGATTCCCCACTCCTCCACATGAGCGGCAGACTCTAATCTGAAGAAACAGGTTTGATTCCCCACTCCTCCACATGAGCGGCGGAGGCTAATCTGAAGAACCAGGTTTGATTCCCCACTCCTCCACATGAGCGGCGGAGGCTAATCTGGTGAACTGGGTTGGTTTCTCCACTCCTCCACATAAGGCCAGCTGGGCGACCTTGGGCTAGTCACAGTTCTCTCCGAACTTTCTCAGCCCCACCTACGTCACAGGGTGTCTGTTGTGGGAAGGGAAAGTGAAGGTGATTATAAACCGGTTTGATTCTTCCTTAAGTGGTAGAGAAAGTCAGCATATAAAAACCACTCTTCTTCTACCTTTAAGGAGTGTCAAAGCGGCTTGCAATTGCCTTCCCTTCCCCTCTAATCTGGTGAACCAGGTTGGTTTCCCCACTCCTCCACATGAAGCCGACTGGGTGACCTTGAGCTAGTCACAGTTCGCTCTGAACTCTCTCAGCCCCACCTACCTCACAAGGTGTCTGTTGTGGGGAGGGGAAGGGAAGGAGATTGTAAGCCAGGTTGATTCTCAAGGTAGAGAAAGTTGGCATATAAAAAAGGTTGAGTTCACAGCAAAACCCTTTTGGTGAACTTTTCGTCAAGTACCACGTAAGATTTTTCTCTCCAAATGACATTGGATGCCTTGAAATGCATACAAGCAATGAAGTCTTTTTTGTCCAGACATCAGACGCTAATTTATATATCAGTTATCTCATGTAAAAGCAGTGGTTTGGCCTGAATCTTCTGTTAAAGACATTGCTTGTGTTCCCGCCGGCTGGCACCATCCTGTTTCCAGAACTGCTCTTCGTTAATCTCATTACAAGAAGAAAGGAGCACATTCCTTTGTTTGTCCTGCCTGTCAATGAATCTTGTTTCTGACATTTCCAATATACCAGGGCTTTATGCAGATTGCAATCTTTCCCAGTGCATTTCTATGAGCTCCCCTGTGCTTTAGAAAATGCAATGCATTTTAAATTGAAACATTCTGGGTTGTTGTTTAACCCCCCCAGCCATCAAACACCTGGGAATGGGGGAGAACTCATCCATTAAAAGAACCACATTTAGGTCAATCAAGGAAGCCATGGCCCTCAGTTTGCAGGACCTGAGCCAGGCCGTTGACGATAGGACCTTTTGAAGGACATTGATTCATAGGGTCGCCATGAGTTGGGAACTACTTGACGGCACTTAACCCACTGGAAGAGTCACTAGAAAAGACAATAATGCTAGGAAAAGTGGAAGGCAGCAGGGAAAGAGGAAGACCCAACATGAGGAAGACCCAACATGATGGATTGACTCTATAAAGGAAGCCGCGGCCCTCAGTTTGCAAGATGAGAGCAAGGCTGTTAATGAGAGGACGTTTGGAAGGACACTGATTCATAGGTCATGGGTCGGAAGCGACTTGAAGGCACTTAAAACACCCGGATCAGGTGGCACAGTGGGACCCACTAACTTGCAAGGAAGTGGCATCAGTCACATGACGGAACGAGGCGGAGCCAGAGCTCTGACCTCGCTGGTATCAAAGGCGGGATGCTAACCAGTGACTTGGTGGTGCAGTGCTAAGCAGAGTTGGTTTTCGTTGCATCTGAATATTCTGTAGGGTGCCTTGAAGGATCGGTGAGACCACACTTGGAATACTGTGCACAGGTCTGGTCAACACACCTTATAAAAAGGATATTGCAGAGCTTGAGAAGATGCAGAAAAGAGCAACCAAAAAGATCAGGGGACTGGAGCAACTGCCCTATGAGGAGCGGTTAAAACAGCTTAGGGCTGTTTAACTTGGAAAGAAGGCGGTTAAGGGGAGACATGATAGAGGTCTATGTTTGTTTTTTTGCTGGTCAGTGACCATATTAATAAATTACAATACCGGATAGAGGTCTATAAAATTATCCACGGTTTGTAGAGAGTGGACAGGGAGAAGCTTTTCTCCCTCTCTCATAATACTAGAACGTGGGGTCATCTGCTGAAGCTGGAGGGTGAGCGATTCAGAACTGATAAAAGGAAGTATTTCTTCACACAACACATAGTTAAATGGTGGAACTCCCTGCCCCAGGATGCGGTGATGGCTGCTAACTTGGAAGGCTTGAAGAGGGGAGTGGACATGTTCATGGAAGAGTGGAGTATTCATGGCTACTAGTTAAAATGGTTACTAGTCATGATGCATACCTATTCTCTCCAGGATCAGAGGAGCATACCGAATGTATGAGGTGCTGTGGAACACAGGCAGGATGGTGCTGCTGCAGGCGTCTTGCTTGTGGGCTTCCTAGAGGCACCTAGTTGGCCACTGTGTGAACAGACTGCTGGACTTGATGGGCCTTGGTCTGATCCAGCAGAGCTTTTCTTATGTTCTTATGAAATAAAACGGGCCTGGTTTCTGGGATGGCTGGTTTGTCACGGGTGAGAACACCCAGTGAATTCAGCGTAGCAAATCTGGACCCAAGTCTACGGCCAACGGTCATTTCCACACAAGGATGAACATGGGGTATGAGAAGTCCATTTCACACCCACGCCCACACACCGGCTCGCCAGACCGTCGCAAATTACGATCGATCCGCACAAAACCAAAGCCGAAACAAAATTTGAAAGCTCATCACCGCCGTCTGTGTTGCTTCGAAAGGTGATTTACGCGATATTGTTCTTTCTGAGAAACCCATTCTGAGGGCAAATCCCGATGTCTTCTTTTGTTCCGCCGGCTTCTTTTGCTTGGAAGCAAAAGAAACAAAACAAAAACCAATTGCTGTTGTATCAGAAAAAGGATTTCTTTTTTTTTTTAGGTTGTGCCGTCACAACTTGTTATTGTCTTTGGGACACCTGCCTCTCCCTGTCGGTGTTTTCCCTCCACATATGGAATTTGAGTTGCTTTGGTCAAGATCTTGCGCGTCGTCAGGTGTTGCGATCCCGGGCACAACCTGAGACTTGAGGGTTTAAAGGGGTGAAACCAGATTAGGTTTTCCAGGTTCTCCCTGGGCACCGGCGTGAGATGGGGGAGTAGGGTTACCAGATCCAGGGATGGAGGTTGGGGAGGACAGTGACCTCGGTGGGGTGCAATGCTAGTCCACCCTCCAAAGAGAGCCAGCATGGTGTAGTGGTTAAGAGCGGTGGTTTGGAGCGGTGGAGTCTAATCTGGAGAACCGGGTTTGATTCCCCACTCCTCCACATGAGCGGCGGAGGCTAATCTGGTGAACCGGGTTGGTTTCCCCACTCCTACACATGAAGCCATCTGGGTGACCTTGGGCTAGTCACAGCTCTCTTAGAGCTCTCTCCGCCTCACCTTCCTCACAGGGTGTCTATTGTGGGGAGCGGGAGGGGAGGTGATTGTAAGCCAGTTTGCGTCTCCCTTAAGTGGTAGAGAAAGTCGGCATATAAAAACCAGCTCTTCTTCTTCTTCCCCATTTTCTCCAGGGGAACTGATCTCAGTAGTCTGGAGGTAAGCTGTAATTCTGGCCAATCCCCAAGTCCCACCTGGAGGGCTGGCATTCCTAAACCAGACTGAAATGGATTCAGAAAATCAGTCTTTTCCCAAAACTCCTGGAGGTGAGAAGCAACTACCCATTCTAGCATTTCGCCCAATAACAGAAGATTAGGGACTGGCTGGAAGTTCTCCAACATGGTAGGGCTCAGGAGTACTATTATGCAGCACTATTGGTGACTTCACACAGCCCCCTCCCCACACACAGTCACACCACAACTCCACATTCACATGAAGCACATGAAGCTGCCTTATACTAAACCAGACCCTCAGTCCATCAAAGTCAGTTTTGTCTACTCAGACCAGCAGCGGCTCTCCAGGGTCTCAGGCAGAAGTCTTTCACGTCACCTCCTTGCCTAGTCCCTTTAACTGGAGATGCCGGGGATTGAACCTGGGACCTTCTGCATGCCAAGCAGATGTTCTACCACTGAGCCACAGCTCCTCCCCTAACACATGAAGCTGCCTTATGCTGAATCAGACCCTTGGTCCATCAAAGTCAGTTTTGTCCTCACAGACCGGCAGCGGCTCTCCAGGGTCTCAGGCAGAGGTCTTTCATGTCACCTCCTTGCCTAGTCCCTTTAATTGGAGATGCCGGGGATTGAACTTGGGACCTTCTGCATGCCAAGCAGATGCTCTACCACTGAGCCACGGCCCCTCCCTCCTCCTGAAATGCAGTGGCTGGAGACCTCCCTCTATAACAACTGATCACCTGCTGACTGAGAAAAGTTCACGTGGAGAAAATGGCTGCTTTGGTAGATGGACTCTATGGCATTATACCCTGCTCCCTCCCCTCCCCAAACCCCTCCCATCTCAGGCTCCATCCCCCAAATTGCCAAGTATTTCCCCACCTAGAGCTGGCAACCCTATTTGGAAGTGCTCTAGCGAATCCAACCTGCAGTTCTACCTGGAAGAGATATCCTCATTGCATGCTGCACTGCAGTTAAGGTTGCCAACCTCCAGGTAATAGTTGGAGATGTCCTGCTATTACAACTAATCTCCAGCCAATAGAGATCAGTTCCCCTGGAGAAAATGGCCACTTTGGCCATTGAACTCTGTGGCATTGAACACATGAAGCTGCCTTATACTGAACCAAACCCTTGGTCTATCCAAGTCGGTATTGTCTACTCAGACCGGCAGCGGCTCTCCAGGATCTCAGGCAGGGGTCTTTCTCATCACCTACTTGGCTAGTCCCTTTAACTGGAGATGCCAGGGATTGAACCTGGGACCTTCTGCATGCCGAGCAGATGCTCTACCACTGAGCCACAGCCCCTCCCCTCCTCAAACCTTTCCCTCCTCAGGCTCCGTCCCCAAAACCTCCCGCCGGTGGCGAAGAGGGACCTGGCAACCCTAACTGCAGTCCTTGAAGAAAGTGTAGGATAAAAACACGGTAGATGCTGTACTTTTAAAGCTCTACCTTAAAATTCATCTTGAAAACTGTGTATTTATTCTGTGGTTAATGGTTTAATGAAACAAGTGAATCGCACAAATTGTAGGCTTTTCAAAAAGACCTTCAAGTGCTCATGTTCACTGTAACACTAGCATTAATGCTGCAGAATGACAGTACAATGTTCAGCTCTACCAAAGTGTCAGGGTGACCTGGGCTGCAGCACCGTCCCTGCGCATAATGAGAAACGGGGAAGCTTCTTCAAGCAGACAGCTATAGTTAAAAGGTTTGCTTTCGCTCGGAGTCGCCACCCCGTTTCACCCAGAAGCGAAATCTAGAAATGTCTGGAGGGACAAACGTCTGAAGGATTTCAAAGGAAGAGAAAAGGGTTCAATCAGGCGGGCGAACTCCCCCCCCCCCCGGGAATTCTGCACTGCCCGCAACCCCAATTGTGCCTAAAGTGTAACTCAAGTCAAATCTGTAGATGCTGTTTTCGGGTTCAGACTTACGTCATTTGGCCGTGCCAATTAACTGCCAAGGATGGCATACGTTGACTTCGGGCTCTGGCAAAAGTGACCCCCGCCCCCGATGAATGAGTCGAGAAAATCGACTGTTGTAGAAGCAAGAAGAAGAAGAGTTGGTTTTTATATGCTGAGTGTGAAAACCAACTTCTTCTAGTAGTTACAGTACCAGAGAAGGATTTGGGCGACTGAGGTTCGAATCCCCGTTCTTCCATGGAAGCTCACTAGCATCAATATTCTCTCAACCTAACCAATCTCAGAAGGGTGATGTTGTGAGGATACAACAGAGGAGTGGAGAGCAATGTGGTAAACCCCTTTGAGTCCCAATTAGGGGAGGAAAGTGGAGTGCATGCTGCAAACTAAAACGCTTATTAAAATATTTTTTCCACCCTCTACTACTGCAGTCAAAAGCTCTGCTCACGACCTGAGTTTGATCCTGACTGAAGTCGGTTTCAGGGAGCCGGCTCAAGGTTGACTCAGCCTTCCATCCTTCCAAGGTCGGTAAAATGAGTCCCCAGCTTGCCGGGGATAAAGGGGAGATGACTGGGGAAGGCACTGGCAAACCACCCCATAAAACAAAGTTTGCCTAGTAAACGTCGGGATGTGACGTCACCCCATGGGTCAGGAATGACCCGGTGCTTGCACAGGGGACCTTTACCTTTATACTGAGAAATATTTCTTTAACAGGTTATAAAAGAATAGAGAAAGGTGCGTGTACAAGTCTGGATAACATGGACTCTCTTGGCTCTTTTTGGAGGATATTCGCATCTGTTTGAACAGAAGGCGACGCTCAGGAGTCCATTTCTCTTTATGACATGTAACGCATAGAGCATAGCGGCCATGTCTGTTGAGGAAATGGCTCTCTGCGCGGGTATAAATATGATTACTTTCCAGCTGTAATCTATATTCTTCAGTTCTTCTTTCTGAAAACATGACCGCTCGCAATAAAAACCCCGTTCCCACTCCAGTATGAACAATTCGCCTCGCTGCCTGCCTGAAACCTCTACTGAACAGATGCTTGATACATCTTCCCCGGAATAAGAACATCGGTAGGTCAATAATTTTAAAGGGTAGCATATATAGTTTGCAAAGAGTGCAAACAATTTTTTTTTTACTATTTGTATAGACTTGTGGGTAGAGCTTAATGGCGCAGAGTGGGAAGCTGCAGTACCGCAATCAAAAGCTCTGCTCACAACCTGAGTTCGATCCCGACGGAAGTCAGTTTCAGGTAGCCGGCTCAAGGTTGACTCAGCCTTCCGTCCTTCCAAGGTTGGCAAAATGAGTACCCAGCTTGCTGGAGGTAAAGGGAAGATGACTGGGGAAGGCACTGGCAAACCACCCCGTAAAACTTAAGTCTGCCTAGTAAACGTCAGGATGTGACGTCACCCCATGGGTCAGGAATGACCCAGTGCTTGCACAGGCGACCTTTACCTTTACCTAGAGCTTAATACTAAGGGTTTTAGTGGTAAATTGTGAAGAGTTGTGCTGGTCTATGACTGTTTTTTTGTTTTTTTTTAAATTAAGATTAAGGAACAGCCCTAATCCAAAAAGGGATTGACAGACTGGCCTTTTATCAGGAATCGTTTCAAAGCAAATCTCATCTGTACTGATGGGATCCTGAGCAATATTGCAGCCCTCTTGGATGGTATGTCTGGTATTCCTAGCAGGGCCCTGTCCCTCTTGGAGACTGACTCAGAAAAGCCTGAGAAGGATGGAGTCCTCGGAGTCAGTAGGCCAATGTGGTGTATCGGTTAGGAGCGGCCAACCCTAGTTTGGCGAACCGGGTTTGATTCCCCACTCCTACACATGAAGCCATCTGGGTGACCTTGGGCTAGTCACAGTTTTCTCTGAACTCTCTCATAAGAACATAAGGAAAGCCCTGCTGGATCAGACCAAGGCCCATCAAGTCCAGCAGTCTGTTCACACTGTGGCCATCCAGGTGCCTCTGGGAAGCCCACAAGCAAGACGGCTGCAGCAGCATTCTCCTGCCTGTGTGCCACAGCACCTAATATAATAGGCATGCTCCTCTGATCCTGGAGAGAATAGGTATGCAGCATGACTAGTATCCATTTTAACTAATAGCCCCTTTCCTCCATGAACATGTCCACTCCCCTCTTCAAACCTTCCAAGTTGGCAGCCATCACCACATCCTGGGGCAGGGAGTTCCTCAATTTAACTATGTGTTGTGTGAAAAAATACTTCCTTTTATCTGTTTTGAATCTGTCACCCTCCAGCTTCAACGTATGACCTCGCGTTCTAGTATTATGGTAGGTCTCAGCTCCACCTACCTCACAAGGAGCTGGTTGAGGGGAGGGGGAGGGAAGGAGAGTGCAAACTGCTTTGAAACTCCTTAAAGTTAGAGGAAAGTGGGGTATAAAAACCAACTCCTATTCCTCCTCGTCCTCCTCCTCTCCTCCTCATCTTCTCATCTTCTCCTCCTCCTCTCCCTCTTCTTCTCTTCCTCCTCCTTCTTCTCTCCTTCTTCCTCTTCTCCTTCTCCTTCTTCTCCTTCTCCTCCTCTCCTTCTTCCTCTTCTCCTTCCCCTTCTCCTGCTCCTCTCCTTCTTCCTCTCCTCCTCCTCCTCATCTCCTCATCTCCTTTCTCTTCCTCTTCCTCTCCTCCTCCTCCTCCTCCTCCTCTCTGCTTGCTCCTGCCATCAGTGGCCTTCTAGAGTAGTGGCCCACCAAGAAATTTTTCTGTGTGCGTTAAATGGCCAGTCTGACCCTGACTAGGAGCCCCCCCCAGGGGGGGGATTCTTGTTGCATCGTCAGGGCTTATCGACGTACAGTTTGAATGCACCAAATGCTGTTCTTTTGAATAAGCTGGTGGGGGGGTGGTCGGTGAGGGGTGTGTAGGGGAAGCTGGTCCTTCCAGCTTTCTGATTCTACGAAGAATGGTGGGGGGGAGAATTATGTACAATATTTGCTTATTATAGCCATCCAACACAATTCCGTAGACTACTGAGCCAGGCTCAGAGACTGCATTTTGATATGCACCGAGGCAGGGTCTCTCTTTTGCATTTGCAAGTTAATTTCCATCACAAACAATAAAAGCAGAAGAAAAAAAAATTAAAAGCTTAGAACGTTTTGTTCCCTTTGGCTCGGCATTCAGAATTCGAGTGCTGCGGCTTACCTAATCGCCTTCAAAAACATCACAGCGTTAGAAGACCAGGCTTCAAACGGGATAGTAGATCCCTTTCTGCTGTGGGCCTGGGCCTGCTTACTTTGGAGTAGTACCGCGTCGACCAATGCTGCTCGCTTCGAGCAAATGAATCCAGGATCCCAGCAAATGCGCTGAGCAGCCTGCCCTCGTTTGGCTTCAGGGACCAGGGAAAGGAGAAAGATATCTCACTTGGCTTCAATGCTTCTGCTCCCAATGTGCTTGTTAGATGACAGTAATGCTAGGAAAAGCTGAAGGTTGCAGGAGAAAGAGGAAGACCCAATATGAGATGAAAGCCCTCTAGCTCGGACCCTGGAGAGCTGCTGCCAGTCTTAGGTTTTTTCCGCATGGAAGTTTTACCTGGTGTTCGAGGCGCTCCTGACCCACACTTTTCTGTTTCAAATCTTACAAATGCTATGCTTGTGGTTGTTTGCCCTGGAGAAAGTCCCGGGGTTTCCGGAGTACTGACAAAATCACCAGCCGAAATCCAGAAGTGTCTGAGTCCCTGCCCCTTGAAAACGCTGCTTTGTAATCGGCTGTAGAAATCCAGAAGTGTCTTGAGTCCCCGCCCCTTGAAAACGCTGCTTTGTAATCGGCTGTAGAAATCCAGAAGTGTCTGAGTCCCCACCCCTTGAAAACGCTGCTTTGTGATTGGCTGTAGTGCAAGACTGAGACGTGATATGATAACCATCTTCAAGTACTTGGAGGGCTGTCATATAGAGGAGGGTGTTGAGTTGTTTTCTGTTGCCCCTGAAGGTCAGACCAGAACCAATGAGTTGAAATTAAATCAAAAGTGTTTCCGTCTAGACATTAGGAAGAAGTTTAGAGCAGTTCCTCGGTGGAACAGGCTTCCTCGGGAGGTGGTGAGCTCTCCTTGGGTCTCTGCCAAAGCCCTTTGGGGCAAAATCTGATGTTGTAAACTGACCCAGAGGAAACCAAATGGCCAGGCGAGGACCTGGAGGTGTTTAAGCAGAGGCTAGATGGCCATCTATCAGCAATGCTGATTCTATTACCTTAGGCAGATGATGAGAGGGAGGGCATCTTGGCCATCTTGTAGGCATGGAGTAGAGGTCACTGGGGGTGTGGGAGGAGGTAGTTGTGAATTTCTTGCATTGTGCAGGGGGTTGGACTAGATGACCCTGGTGGTCCCTTCCAACTCTATGATTCTGTTATTCTATTCTATGATTCATTGTCTAAAAATTCTTTAATTGGTTCAGGGCTCACAAAAAACCCTCGCTTGCTGAAGAACGGCAATTGAGTTTCCTGTCTGAAGGAAGGTCGAGAACGTGGAGCAAAATGTACCGCCGGCATGATGCCCTCGGCCTCGCGTAAAATGCCTGCGGCCTTATTTATCACGAGCCAACTGATGACTGCCTCACCCGACACATTCATAAAAGCATTAATTTGGGATGTTTGCTGGCTTTCTGGGGCATCGTACATCAGAAAGGTCAGTACCTCTCGACTAATTCAATTACCGCATGCTCATCCATCACACGGGTTCTGCCGAAGCCTTGGTCGGCTCACACCCTTTTTGACGAATTGCAAAGGCCATGCGCAGGGAGAGAGGATGCTCCACTTTTAATTACTGGGCTTGCCGTTAGTACAGAAAGCGGGGACTGCCGTGAGTCCTTTCTGGAGTATCCTCCTGATGTTGTTCTCCAGATCATAGAATCATAGAGTTGGAAGGGGCCATACAAGCCATCTAGTCCAACCCCCTGCTTAATGCAGGATCAGCCTAGAGCATCCCTGACAAGTGCTTGGCCAGCCTCTGCTTGAAGACTGCCAGTGAGGGGGAGCCCTAGGTAGCTGGTTCCACTGCTGAACAACTCTTACTGTAAAAAATATTTTCCTAATATCCAGCCAGTACCTTTCCGGAAAAGACAGTCATGCTAGGAAAAGTTGAGGGCAGCAGGAAAAGAGGAAGACCCAGCAAGAGATGGATTAACTCTATAAAGGAAGCCACAGCCCCAATTTGCAAGATCTGATCCAGGCTGTCAAAGATAGGACATTTTGGAGGACTTTGATTCAGAGGGCCACCATGAGTCGGAACAACGACTTGACGGCCCTCAACACACATACACACCTTTCCGCCCGCAATTTAAACCCATTATTGTGAGTCCTATCCTCTGCTGCCACAGGAACAGCTCCCTGCCCTCCTCTAAGTGGCAGCCCTTCAAATACTTCAAGAGAGCAATCATGTCCCCCCTCAACCTCCTCTTCTCCAGACTAAACATTCCCACCTCCCTCAGCCTTTCCTTGTAGGGCTCGGTCTCCAGCCCCCTGATCATCCTCATCGCTCTCCTCTGCACCCACTCAATTCTGTCCCCATACTTTTTGAAGCGAGGCCTCCAGAACTGCACACAATACTCCAGGTGTGGCCTGACCGACGCAGTGTACAGATGCAGTGTACAGACCAATGCAGATGCTTGAGACTGGGCAATAGGGGAAGGGGTTGACTTATCTGATACTAAAAGCAACTGGCCCCTGAAGCAGCAGAATGAGACCCCCCCCCCAATAGCTGTCACGGGGGTCTCTGCCAAAGCCCTTTGGGGCAAAATCTGATGTTATAAACTGACCCAGAAGAAACCAAATGGCCAGGCGAGGACCACGTGTGTTCCCTAAACATGGAATGTCGAGAGTCAAAGGCAGAAAAAGGGGAGGAGGAGAAATCAAATTAGAGAATCCGAGAAAGGAGGCTTTTTTTTTAGTTTGCTGTCAAGTCACAGCTGACTTATGGTGACCCTTGGTGGGGTTTTCAAGGCAAGAGACGTGCAGAGGTGGTTTGCCATTGCCTGCCTCTGATTCACAACCCTGGTCTTCCTTGGAGGTCTCCCATCCAAATACTTTCTAGGACTGACCCTGCTTAGCTTCTGAGATCTGACAAGATCCAGGTCAGGGCAGAAAGGAGACAGGAGGGTGAGATCTTCAAGTTATTTCCCCTGTCATCCATTTGTCTCAGGCCCCACCCCACCCCAAACTGCAAAAATGTATTTGTCTGTATTGAAAACAGTTGCTACAGAGTTAAGTGGGGTGGGTATTTCTTGCCCATCAGGTAAAGTACCATTTGCCCCAAGACTCCCGTTGATAATGATGTTGTTCAGTTCTCTTTCTTTGTGTTCAGAGAGCGTGTGATTTTTCCCAGATACTGAAAGAGAACTTGTAACAAGTTGAATAAAATTACCTGGGGAGAAAAAATCTTGCGAGTTTAATTACCTTCCCGTACAGATATGGAAGGGAGTCTATTTTTGTAGGCAGAAGAATGGAAAGATGATTTTAAGGCTTCTTGGAATGGTACCGAATGAGGCTTTTCAAATTTGTTGATCTAATTTGTGTATTCATTCCTCGTGAAAGCTTGACATTTTATCTGGAGCCCTTTTTAAATTTCAGTCAAATGCAGATGTCTCCGACAAGTATATTTGCTTTGCAACTTTCCTCCTGTGAAAATGTTTGCCTGTTCGTTTATATTGCTCTCGCTAGCTTTGACTTGCTGTTGTCTTTGGTGCCCTCATCATCCTATCCCAATTAAATTGGCTATATAGCATTGTGAGGGGCTGTGGCTCAGTGGTACCTCAGTTAAAGATTCTTTACAAATTCAATTACAAACAAGACTCCAATTAAGAATTTTTAAAATATCCCAGTCAATAGCATTTCTTTAGAGTGAATTAAAAAAAAAAAACGGGAGCTTATCTAGAGCGTGCTTCTATCTTCCCCTGGTCGGAACCGGAAAACCCAGTTAAAGTGACCAGGCAAGTAGGTGATGTGAAAGACCCCTGTGAGACCCTGGAGAGCCACTGCCGGTCTGAGTAGAGCCCTTGAGGAATGGCAGCAGGGCTCAGCTAGCTCCCAGGTGTGCCTCACCCATTTTAAACTTCATTGGCGTGTCCTTTGTGCGGCACACCAACGTGCCCAGGCGGATGCCAGGAGTATTGGGCGCTCAGGCCAAAAAGGTTATCAACCCCTGAACTGGAGAACACATGTGGAACACATGAAGCTGCCTTCTGCTGAATCAGGCCCTCGGTCCATCAAGTCAGTATTGTCTACTCAGACCGGTAGCGGCTCTCCAGGGTCTCAGGCAGGGGTCTTTCACATCACCTACCTGCCTAGTCCCTTTAACTGGAGATGCTGGGGATTGAACGTGGGACATTCTGCATGCCAAGCAGATGCTCTACCACTGAGCCGCAGCCCCTCCTTAATGAGGGAACATGGAATGAAGATCATGGGTCTGCCATCAATGGCGGCAGCTCGGCATGGAATTTGTTTACAACGGATTGCAATATTTCGATCCTGGGCATTGGTCAATCAAGAGTGCCAAATAGGATTGCCACCAGTAGTAGTAGTAGTAGTGGTAGTAGTAGTAGTAGTAGTAGAAGAAGAGGAAGAGGAAGAGGAAGAGGAGGAGGAGGAGGAGGAGTTGGTTTTTATATGTCAACTTTCCCTGCAAATTAAGGGAGACTCAAACCGGCTTACAATCACCTTCCCCTCCCCTCCCCACAACAGACACCCTGTGAGGTGGGGGGGGGGGGTGAGAGAGCTCGAAGAGAGCTGTGACTAGCCCAAGGCCACCCAGCTGGCTTCGTGTGCAGGAGTGGGAAACCAACCCGGTTCCCCAGATTAGCCTCCGCTGCTCATGTGGAGGAGTGGGGGAATCAAACCCGGTTCTCCAGATCAGACTCCACCGCTCCAAACCGTCGCTCTTAACCACTACACCACACTGGCGCTCTCAGTAGTGAAGGGGAGCAGAAGGACCTCAGTGGGGCGCAATGCCCCAGAGCCCCCCCCCCCCAAAGCATCCATTTCCTCCAGGGGAGCTGATCTCTGTAGTCTGGAGATGAGCCATCATTCGGGGAATCCCCAGGTCCCACCTGGAGGCTGGCACCCCTAGACTGGATGGCACTTTGCACCACCAGATTTTCAGGTGCCACGGTGGGGACTTGGCCTTGATTCTGCCCACGCTACAAACTGATCTACTACAGATTGCCAGGGATGGGCAGGGTTGCCTGCTCCAGGTTGGGAAACTCCTGGAGACCTGGGAACGACTCCTAGGGAGGACAGGGCCCTCAGTGGGGCACAGTGCCCTCGAGCCAGGGCCGGTGCTGCCGTTAAGCGAACCAGGCGGTCGCCTAGGGCGCAGACCTCAGAGGGGCGCAGAACTGGCCCGAGGGGCACCGTTTCAAACTGATTAGTTTGTTGGGGGGGGGGATGCAACTGACAATTTCTGTTTTTAATTTTAGGTACCGCGACAGTGCTGTGGAATATAATTAATTATAACATCTCATTAAAAAAATTGTGCTTTTATTTTTTCTACAAGACATTTGTTTTTAAATATTGGTTAGCGATGGGGGGGAACAAGTAGTTAGCCTTGCCTAGGGGGCACAAAAATGACTGGCACTGCTTAGAGCCCCCCCCCCCGCTCCAAAGCACCCATTTCCTCCAGGGGAGCCGATCTCAGTAGCGTGTAGGCGAGCTGCAATTCCGGGGGTGGGGGTGTGTGCCCAGGTCCCACCTGGAGGCTGGCATCCCTAGAGCGGAAGGACCTCAGTGGGGCGCAATGCCCCAGAGTCCAGCCTCTAAAGCACCGATTTCCTCCAGGGGAGCTGGAGATGAGCCGTCATTCCGGAGGGGGGAGATTCCCCAGGTCCCACCTGGAGGCCGGCATCCCTAGAGCAGAAGGACCTGAGTGGGGCCCAATGCCCCAGAGCCCCCCCCCACTCCAAAGCACCCATTTCCTCCAGGGGAGCCCATCTCAGTAGCCTGGAGGCGAGCTCGGAGGTCCTTCTGCTCTAGGGGTGCCATCCTCCAGGTGGGACCTGGGCAATCCTTTGGAAAGACATCTCCAGGGTGCCCAGGTCCCACCTGGAGGCTAGCATCCCTCTACCTGGGCTTTGTTCTTCTCTGCTCTCTCTCTCTAGTCTCCCCCCATCCCCGTCGCAGAGCCGGCGCTGCACACACACAGCAGAGGCGCACAGAGGCGCGGCGGCTGCAGCAGCCAACCCAGCTCCATCCTCGCCCTCCATGCCCACCCGCGGAGGGCCTGCTGGCCAAGCCGGGCTTGGCGCCATGGGGGGAGGCGGCCGGAGGGGGTGCCCCCTGCCTCCCCTCGCCCAGCCCCGGCTGCAGCAGCACCGGTGGATCCTGACGTGAGATTTGCCAGCCAGGCAAAAACGCACCCAGAAGCAAGGAACGGTTTCCCTCTCCATCCATCCATCCATCCATCCATCCATCCATCCATCCATCCAAAAGACAACTTCCAGGTAAGCTCCTCTCTCTTTTAACAGGATTGGGGATTTCTTGCATCTGGGATTATTATTATTGGGGGGGGGTGTCCTCTGCCCCCCCCCATTTGTCCAAGGGGGGAGAGCAGTGTTTTCTTGGAAGGCGGGCAGGTGGGGAAAAATCTCTCCAGGTGCCAAGAATGGGCTCCGGTCTCTTTAACAACTGGGGGGGGGGATTTGGCTGGGCTTTGTTTGTCTTGCAGGGGGCAGGAGAAGGTACATCTGCTGAAATTCTCTTTCCCCCCCCACACACACACCACCACCACCACTGGGAAAGGCAAGGTGCCAAGCCCTGTTTTGCAAAAAGGTCTGGGGGTATTGCCCCCGCCTGGTAAAGTAGCCAGATAGGAGAGGCTTTTCCAGTTAGGAGAGGCTTTTCCACTGAATATATTTGGGAGGGGGGTGTTATTTGGCCATGACTTTAAAAAAATAATGGGGCCCTTCATCTCTGGATCCTCCCAGAAGCGTTGGATAGGTTTCCCCTTAACCCCGCCCCCCCCAACCCCAAGAGACAGAGTAAGGCAAAACTGTTGCGATAACTTCTTTTTGCAATGATATTTCCCTGCCTCCTTGGCTTCCAAAATATCTCGAGAGAGAGAGGATTGGGTGGCAGATGAATGGTGTGGGGAAATCGGCTCTGCATCTCTCCCCCACCCCTTTCCAATTGGCAGTACCAGAATGCCAGGGTTGGGCATCTATTTGGGAAGGGTGGAACCCCGGGGGTCGGCAGAACCAGCCAGAAACACCATCCCTTCTGCAGGAATCAGATATCAGACGAGAAACTGTTTTGGGTCGTAATCCTGGCTCTAAAGGGTGTGATGCCACCATAAAGAAAAGGATGATCTCTCTGTGGCCATGGGGTGTTGCCCTGATCCTTTTCGGCACCCCTCAAACACACCCATGCCAAGAAACCCTAATGCAAGGTTTCAATTACATCACTGAACAATAGTAGTGTATTAATCTCATTGTTGTTCTGCAAGGGGTGGGGAGGGAGAATAATCCTTTTTGCCAGCAGCAAACGCTGTCCAAACCTGGGCAGAAACCCGGCTGGCAGGGGAATAGACGCTTCAGCTCTACTCTTTGAAATGCAAACTTTAATGCAATCTCCTTGGATGGAGGCTGGTAAATTGTCTAAGGGGTGCAGCTGCCATACCAGAGGAGGGGAGGGGCTGTGGCTCAGTGGTAGTGCATCTGCTTGGCATGCAGAAGGTCCCAGGTTCAATCCCTGGCATCTCCAGTTAAAGGGACTAGGCAAGGAGGTGATGTGAGACCGTTAAGTGCCGTCAAGTCGCTTCCGACTTATGACGACCCTATGAATCAATGTCCTCCAAAATGCCCTATCTTTGACAGCCTTGCTCAGATCTTGCAAACTGAGTCCTTTATTGAGTCCATCCATCTCTTGTTGGGTCTTCCTCTTTTCCTGCTGCCCTCAACTTTTCCTAGCATGATTGTCTTCTCCAGTGACTCTTGTCTTCTCATAATGCGACCAAAATACGATAGCCTCAGTTTAGTCATTTTAGCTTCTAGGGTCAGTTCAGGCTTGATTTGATCTAGAACCCACTGATTTGATTTTTTGGCCATCCATGGTATCCTGGGCATACTAGGCAAGTAGGTGATGTGAAAGACCCATGGCTGAGACCCTGGAGAGCCGCTACCAGTCTGAGTAGACAATACTGACTTTGATGGGCCAAGGGTCTGACTCAGTATAAGGCAGATTCATGTGCGTTCAGCGGAGAGGCATGTATTGATGCGCGGAAGACGCTTGTGTTCAGAGCTTGCTTTTATCCTGTCTTTGAGGTCAGCGGCTTGCAGGAAACGCTGATAAATAAAAACCCTTGCCGGTTATGTTGGTTCAGCTCCCCTTGGCTTCCACCTCCCCCTATCCCCCACTGGTTTGAAAGGAGTGAATAAAAATCACAAATTATCCAGGCACCTCGCCAGCAGACGCTCATACCTGCCCCCCCCCCCCGGGGATTTACTGAGTTGGTGAAAGCACCAGCCAATGGCCAGGCATGTATACCATTGAGAGCCAGGCTTCTTGGAAGCAAAACTCCCCAAAAAACCCCACACCACACTTTGAAAGCCTAGAGGAAGGGGAGGGAAATACTAAACTGGTAGGGTTGCCAGGTCCCTCTTTGCAACCGGCGGGAGGTTTTTTGGGTGGAGCTTAAAAAGGGCGGGGTTTAGGGAGGGGAGGGACTTCAATGCCATAGAGTCCAGTTGCCAAAGCAGCCACTTTCTCCAGGGGAACTGATCTCTATCGGCTGGAGATCAGTTGTAATAGCGGGAGATCTCCAACTAGTACCTGGCGGTTGGCAACCCTATAAATGGGTTAGGGCTGATTCTAGGCACGCTTGCTCTAATGACACCGATTTGAATGGGTCAGGCCTCTGGCTGAATATTCACAGTTCCTGTTCTGGAAAACCAACAAAGAGTCTCCTTGCCCATTCAAACCTAGCAGATCCACAGCGTGAATCCTATGCAAGATTACACCGGTCTAAGCTCATTTAGTAGGGGAGCCACTGGAGTGGTGTAGTGGTTAAGAGCAGTGGATTGGAGCGGAGGACTCTGATCCGGAGAACCGGGTTCGATTCCCCACTCCTCCACATGAGCGGCGGACGCTAATCTGGTGAACCGAGTTGGTTTTTCCGCTCCTCCCCAAGACGCCAGCTGGGCGACCTGGGGCTGGTTACAGTTCTATTAAGAGCTCTCTCAGCCTCACCTCCCTCACAGGGTGTCTGTTGCAGGGAGGGGAGGGGAAGGTGATTGTAAGCCGGTTCGATTCTGCCTTAAGTAGTAGAGAAAGTCGGCATATAAAAACCAACTTCTTCTTTGCATGCAGAAAGTCCCAGGTTTGGTCCCCAGCATCTCCAGGTAAAAAGGATCCAGCGATGTGAAAGCCCTGGGGAACCAACGACAGGCCGATTAGATGATACTGGCCATGATAGGCCAGTAATCTAACTTAGTATAGGGTAGTTTCATGTGTTCACAGAGGAAAAGGCACAAATGGAGCTGAAGAGATCAGGAAGAGGGACTTTTGGCCTAGCTGTTTGGTTTCCCTTTGCCCTCTGCACCCTTGTGTCTGTGTGTACGTATCATTTGGTGGACTGCAAGGCCCAAACAGTCCTGATAAGTTGAAGGGCAGGAAAGGTGGAAGTTGCAAAATTCCATGTAAAAAAGCTGATCTCCCCTTGAACTGCTGTGTCAACTCCCTCTGTGTTATGTGCATAAGAGAGAGAAAGAGGCATACAGAGACGCAAGGTCTCTCATCTTTATGCCAGCGTGGTGCAGTGGTTGAGAGTGGTGGTTTGGAGAGGTGGACTCTGATCTGGAGAACCGGGTTTGATGCCCCACTCCTCCACATGAGCGATGGACGCTAGCCTGGTGAACTGGGTTAGTTTCCCCACTCCTACACATGAAGCCAGCTGGGCGACCTTGGGCTAGTCACAGCTCTCTTTGAGCTCTCTCAGCCTCACCTACCTCACAGGGTGTCTGTTGTGGGGAGGGGGAGGTGACTGTAAGCCGGTTTGAATCTCCATTAAGTGACAAAGTCAGCATATAAAACCAATTCCTCCTCCTCCTCCTCCATGCTGCCTTCCCTCCCATAAAGCAAAATAACAGCAAATAATTCTTTTTTAAAAAAAAAACCTTGAAGTCGGCGCCTGGAAGTATAAAAGGTAGGAGATGCTTTGCTCTGCTTTTAGATTTGCCCCTGTCTTCCTCATCAGGAGAAAAGCACATAAGAGACGGGGGTATAAATTTTCCAGATAAATCAGGGAGCCTGCCACCCTCCCAAATCCCACCCTGGCTAACAAATGCTATAAAAAAGAACGAGGTAAGTTGCTACCTGCTCGGTGGCATTCTTTGCTTGGACCACAGTCACTTCATCGAGCCATTGATTAACAATTACAAGCCATTATTATTCGACCAGCATCAGGCCAGCCCTCCCCTATGGTTTCTGTACTGGCGTAATTTCGGCGGGGGCGATTTTAGGGAGTCTTTACGAGAAAGGCTAGAGCAGCAAAACAATCACTCTGCCTAGCAGAACCATAGTGCAGGGAAGGCAAGAGAGAATGATTAACGCGTCCTTTCCTTTCAGCAGTGGAAATGCAGGGCTTAGGGGTTTTTGGGTTTTTTTCTTGCCCCCAATCATGACACAGGCAATAGGGGACATTCATCATTTGCTTGGTAGAGGTCACAGAAGGATGCATCTGTGTTAAGCCTGTAGCTAGGGTTGCCAGGTCCCCCACCCCGACACCGGCAGTGAAGGGGGGGTAGGGTTGCCAGATCCAAAATGGATACTAGTTGTGATGCATACCTGTTCTCTCCAGGATCGGAGGAGCATACCTATTGTATTAGGTGCAGTGAGACACAGGGAAGGTAATGCTGCTGCAGTCGTCTTGCTTGTGGGCTTCCTAGAGGCACCTGGTTGGCCACTGGTGAACAGACTGCTGGACTTGATAAGCCTTGGTCTGATCCAGCATGGTTTTTGTTATGTTCTTATGGAGGAAGGGGCTATCCATGGCTACTAGTCAAAATGAATACTAGTCATGATGCATACCTATTTTCTCCAGGATCAGAGGAGCATGCCGAACATACTGGGTGCTGTGAAACACAGGCAGGATAATGCTGCTGCTGTCATCTTGTTTGTGGACTTCCTAGAGGCCCCTGGTTGGCCACTGTGGGAACAGACTGCTGGACTTGATGGGCCTTGATCTGATCCAGCAGGACTTTCCTTATGCCCTTATGTTCTTAAGAGTTCTCAGCAAAGGATTGTTATTCTCAAACTGCGCTGTAGCAAACTGCCTTAAATCAATGGCTTAGACCTCACCGGCAGCTAACCTGTAAGGGATCCCAGCAAGTCTGAAGGCAAATTGCACAGTTTAAAGACCGAGGAGGAGGTCTTGCTTTGTAAGCCACAAAGATAGGAGAAATGCCCTGGGAAATGTATGCAAGTCAGTTGCTTGAGAGGAAGAGCAGGGTATATGAAATAAATACGAATGCTGTATGATTATGTGGTGCAGTTTTTCTACACAATTCATACTTTCCATTCTCAACAACATACTTGTACCCAAAGCTTACAAAAATTAGGACTAAGCTAGAGGGATGTGTGTGTGTGTGTGTGTGTGTGTTTCACACACACAGAGAAAATCCTTTTGCTCCATAAAAAGCATGTCCCATTTCAGGAATTGCCCAGGAGACCCCCTGTGAAATGGGGTGAAAACGGTCACCCGTTCAGAGCAAGGAGACAGAGATCAGTTCTCCTGGAGAAAATGGCCACTTTGGAAGGTGGACTCTATGGCATTATATACCACTGAAGTCCCTCCCCTCCCCAAACCCCACCCTCCTCAAGCTCTACCCCCAAAATCTCAAGGTATTTCCCAACCTGAAGCGGGCAACCCTATTCCCAACATTGTTTACTCTGACTGGCAGCGGCTTCCCAAGATCTCGATCCTTTCCCAACAATACACCTTTCCTAACAGGAGATACCAGCAAGTGAATCTGGGTTCTTCTGAGCACAAAAGATGGACTCTACCTTGCCCCTCCCTGCTAGGGTTGCCAACCTCCAGGTAGTTAAGTGAAAAAATCTGAAGCTGGCAATTCTACTCTCTGCTGATTTTGCATGGATGTATTTAAAAACAACAACAATCAGTGTTCTAGTTTCACATATTTTAGGGAGCGTATGATAAATAAATTTCTTTTTTTTCTGTTCTGTGTTCAATTAGATCTCGAGCAAAACATTTGGGATAAACTACAAAAGTTGACATCCATCAGCCATGGAGACCAGTCAGGATTCTTCGCTGTTCCTGGTAAATATTTTGGAGGAACTCGATACCAAGCAAAACACCGTTTCCTACCAGGATCTCTGCAAATCCTTGTGCGCGCGGTTTGATTTGTCCCAGCTAGCCAAACTGAGGAGTGTGCTGTTCTACACTGCCTGCCTGGATCCCAATTTCCCCGCCACCTTGTTCAAAGACAAAATGAGATGCACCGTAAACAACCAGCAATCCAAAAAGATCATGGTTGCGGCGGACATCGTGACGATATTCAATCTCATCCAGATGAACGGGGGCTTGGCCAAGGAAAAACTTCCTGTGGCCCGAGAGAAGGTGAGGAAGAAAGAATCGATAGAGTCCTGCCGGTCTGACACCGAAGTCTGTAATATGGTGGACTGTGTGCCTAACTGCGAATTGAGAGACAGAGAATTTGGAAGAGGGTACTCAGGCAGGAGGTCTTCCAAATGTAGGAAAGGGGATTGCAAAGACTGCCCACAATTCGTACCTGCCTCCGAACCAAATTTTTTGCTTGGGGTCAATAAGGAAATGAAAGGCCGAGCAGCGTCCCTTGACCGGTTGCAAGCCCTAGCGTCGTATACCATCACCAGCTCCACCCCCTGTGAAATGCAGAGCACATATTTCCCCATGAACATCGAGACGGAGTCCGTCTCCGACCAGGACTCCTTGCCCATCAGCTCAAGCATCAAGGAGACTTTCATTTCAAATGATGAACCCTTTGAGATGCAGTCGTGCATGCAGAAAAGAAACATCTTCAAGGAAGACTTCCACAACCTCTTAACTATTTCTCCAAACGTGATGTCGCCCACAAGCAAAAGAGAAGAGGAACTTGTAGAACCTCCAAGCAGGAAGGAGACTTCCAAGCAGGCGTTCTTCAATCACAGTTTTGAAATGCCGCACAGCAGCCAATATTTGAACCCCATTTATTCCCCTGTACCGGACAAAAGACGAGTCAAACATGAAAGTTTAGATGATCTCCAAGCATCTACTTATTTTGGCCCAACAACCATCCTCGGACCACAAGATACTAAAAGGTGGTTGGGAAAACCAAACAAACAAACTCCGTGGCCAGCAAAGAGCTGGAGTCTGAATACCGAAGAAGTCCCTGATTTTGAAAGATCCTTTTTGAACAGGAAGCCATCAGAAGAGAAACCCCGATACCAAGGTTCCAACAGCCAGCCTTCCAATTTCCCAGTTGCTGAGAGGCACCAATCTTATCTCGGCCCCAAGGATCAACCGCCGATGTTGCAGTCCAGCTACGCCATGAAACCAAACGGACATAAACCCAAAGACATCCCCTCCATTTTAGAAATGGAGCAGCACGAACCCATCAAAAAGTTTAAGGACAAAAGTATTAACTGCACTTCTGTCCCGCTTCTCAGCATCGACAGAATGAGCAGCGTGGGAACGCAGACGGACCAACATGGGTTGGAGCACAAAAAATGCAACTCGAATCAGAACAAATATGGCGAGCGACATTCGCTGAAGCAGTCGGACGACGACTCCGAAATAGTGAGCGATGACATCAGCGACATCTTCAGGTTTCTGGACGACATGAGCGTTTGCGGTTCCTCCGGAGTGATGCATTCCTCTTGCTACAACAGCACCGGCTCTCTCTCGCAGATCCACAAATCGGACTGCGAAAGCTCCCCCGAACACCACTTAGTGAAAATTTCCCGTGGGAATTCGGGTACCAAGCTGGACAAGTTGTCTCAGTTGGAGATGGGCGGCGCGGCAGACGAGGAACTGAAAACCAGCGTCTGCAAGCTGGTGCTGAGGATTGGGGAAATCGAAAAGAAACTGGAGTCTCTCTCCAGTGTCAGGGAGGAGATTTCCCAGGTCTTGGGTAAGCTGAACAAACTGGACCAGAAGATCCAGCAGCCGGAGAAGGTCAGCGTCCAGCTCGATCTGAATTCTCTCACGAGTGAAGTTCAGTCGGAGGAAAGCACCTCCCCAAGGATGTTTTCATGTCATAATTCTTCGCACGGGGGTAAACTGGACAACAATCCCGACTGGTGCTGCTCGGACGCCAGTGGCAGCAACAGCGAAAGCCTGCGGGTCAAAGCCTTAAAAAAAAGCTTGTTCACCAGGAGGTCCTCTCGATCGCTTACGGAGGAGAACAGTGCCACCGAATCCAAGATAGCGAGTATTTCTAACTCCCCAAGAGACTGGCGGGCGATCACTTATACCAACCAGGCTGGGATCACAGAGGAAGAGATGAAAGACCGAGGCGGGAGCGAAAACAAGGACTGGCACCGGAAATCCAAAGAGGTAGATCTTTTTTTTCAATGCACTTATTTAGAAATTGCTTGTAACTGTGGCATAGGGTTGCCAACCTCTAGGTACTAGCTGGAGATCTCCTGCTATTACAACTGATCTCCAGCCGACAGAGGTCAGTTTCCCTGGAGAAAATGGCCGCTTTGGCCATTGGACTCTATGGCATTGGACTCCTGAAACCCCGCCCTCCTCAGGCTCTGCCCCAAAAACCTCCCGAAGAGGGACCTGGAAACCCTAACCGTGGCTCTTGTTATGAAATTCATGTTAGCAGTTATAGATGTCGTAAGCCAACACCGTATCCCTAAGCCCGTTAATCAGTGCATCTTGTGAATATATACGTACAGAAGCTCTCTCACATTTGTGCCCTGCCTTTCCACTTTGGAGTGCAGGGCAACTTACCTCATACTTACAACAACCTTGTGAGTAGGGTTGCTTGCCAGCTCCGGGTTGGGAAATACCTGGAGATTTTGGGGGTGGAGGAGGGCGGGGTTTGGAGAGGGAGAGACTCCAGTGCCATAGAGTCCAATGGCCAAAGTGGCCATTTTCTCCAGGGGAACTGACCTCTATCGGCTGGAAATTAGTTGTAATAGCAGGAGATCTCCTGCTATTACCTGGAGGTTGGCAACCCTGTTGCTTTACAAGGTTGATATTTGCATGCACACTCTGTATGAGAGACCAGTACAGCCCAGGGTAGAACAACTTACAGGTATTCTACCTAGAGGGATCTTTAATTTGAAATTTGTTATACATCCTATACACATGCCGGGGCTCGTATAAAGTTACCGATCTATATATTGTCATGAATTTGTATATATCTTGTGTGTGCATTATGAGTTTTTATTGACCATTGGTGAAGGCCTGTAAGCCAAAACGCTTCCGGTCTGTGTGGTTTAGATCTATCAACCTTATGAGTTGCCATTGTGCCTTGTTTTATAATTTTTAATGTTTTTAACCGAGATATAAGCGCTTTAAGATAAAAATATTTTTCTATTACGCAATTGTACCTTTTCCACCCAACCTTGGGTACCCAGTTTTCGATAGGGTTGCCAGGTCCCTCTTGGCAACCAGCTGGAGGTTTTAGGGGTGGAGTCTGAGGAGGGCAGGGTTTAGGGAGGGGAGGGACTTCAGTGCCATAGAGTCCAATTGCCAAAGCAGCCATTTTCTCCAGGTGAACTGATCTCTGTCGGCTGGAGATCAGTTGTAATAGCGGGAGATCTCCAGCTAGTACCTGGAGGTTGGTAAGCCAAAATAGACACCTCTGTGTATAAATGTGGTTACTCCAAATCTAACACAGATCAACCATACAAAGTATAGCTAAACAAGAGACTGTATTATACAATAACATTGACAAACCAATACAAAAAATTCTATTTCTTAAGCATAAAGACATAAGGTCACAATATTCCAAGGTTTCCAAAATTCACTATCCTAAAGACAGACAAAAAGTCCAACAGATACCAATTCTAGGTTTTCTTCTTCTTTCAGGTGTGGATTCCACGTATTACTCAGTCCCAAAGCAGGAGATCAAAAGTGAAGAGAAATACTGAGTAATACTTACCTGGAATCCACACCTGAAAGAAGAAGAAAAACCTAGAATTGGTATCTGTTGGACTTTTTGTCTGTCTTTAGGATAGTGAATTTTGGAAACCCTGGAATATTGTGACCGTATGTCTTTATGTTTAAGCAATAGGACTTTTTGTAGGTGTTTGTCAATGTTATTGTATAATACAGTCTGTTGTTTAGCTATACTTTGTGTGGTTGATCTGTGTTAGATTTGGAGTATCTGGAGGTCGGCAACCCTAGCTTTCGAGAAGGTCGCTTTGCCAGGACGTGCTGTTTAAGGATCTGTCGTGGGTGATCCTTGGAATCAAGTCTGCTATTTCTTGCCATCCCTTCCGCTTGCTTACGTCTCTTCCACCTTTGTGCTTAGTGAGGAGCGTGCGTGAATTGAAAAAAACCGATCAACAAAGCAATCTCGGCGCAACCATTAGCGTGATCTTAGGAAGGTTCCTATGGTGTCATGTTTTGCCGGGGTGCTCCTGCACATTGGTTGAAACCCCGCTGCGAAAGATCTGCAGTCCCGCCATATGTATAATCACACTATATATTGTTTTTGGAACAAAATTGCAGCATTGCTCCACTTGATTCCATTTATCTAGCATTTGCAAATAGAAATTTTGTGCTGCGTCCAAAACCACTATTTCTCTCTGTCTCTCTCTCTTCCATATTCTGACATTCTAAAATAACTGTCATCTTCAGTAACATTGCCGCACACCCTTTTGCAAGCCTCTGTGTCTGATTACCGTTTCTTTCCAAACCATTTTGCCAAGACGGGCAGGAGGAACACAGTCAGGAGGATGGGAGGGTGGAGAGGTATTTGGGAGTCCGCCAGCTAAAAAGGGAGCGAGCTCTCCCAAAATACCTCCCTTGCAACTAGGCAGAAAAAGAAGAAGAGTTAGTTTTTATATGCTGACTTTCTCTACCACCTAAGGGAGACTCAAACCGGCTTACAATCACCTTCCCTTCCCCTCCCCACAACAGACACCCTGTGAGGTAGGTGGGGCTGAGAGAGCTCTTAAGAGAGCTGTGACTAGCCCAAGGCTAATTTGATTCTTCCTTAAGAAAGCCAGTGTGGGGTAGTGGTTAAGAGCGGTGGTTTGGAGCAGTGGAGTCTGATCTGGAGAACTGGGTTTGATTCCCCACTCCTCCACGTGAGCGGCGGAGTTTAATCTGGTGAACTGGATTTATTTCCCCACTCCTACACAGCTGGGTGACCTTGGGCCAGTCACACTCTCTCAGCCCCACCCACCTCACAGGGTGGCTGTTGTGGGGAGGGGAAGGTGATTATAAGCCAGTTTGAGTCTCCCTTAAGTGGTAGAGAAAGTCGGCATATAAAAACCAACTCTTCTTCTTCTTAAGCGGTAGAGAAAGTCGGCATATAAAAACCAACTCTTTTTCTTTCTTCTTGCTTACGATAGTATGTTTATTAAGTTGTATATATAATTTCCCTCTTTTTTTCTCTCTCTCTCTTTTCTGATGTAATTGTAATTATTGCAGAGAGGTGGATCTAGTTTTCTTTTTTTCTGTTCTGTCCACATACAAAATAATTTTTAAAAAACAACAACACACAAGCCTTTTTGAACCTTGTTGCAGGCAGACCGGCAATATGAGATCCCGCAGCCGCACAGACATGCCAAGCCGTCCAAAGATACCTTCTTGATCGAGCAGGTCTTCAGCTCCCATTCTTACCCCACGTCGCTCAAGTCGCACATGAAGAGCAACCCCCTCTACACGGACATGCGGCTGACTGAACTGGCCGAGGTGAAACGGACGCAGCCGTCCTGGACCATCGAGGAGTACACCAGAAACTCGGGCGAGAAAGGGAAGCTCACGGCGTTGGACTTACAAGTGAGTGGCCTTCGTTTCCTGTTCTGGCGACGCGCGGGGAAACTGTGTCTTGCAAATCGCTTTACTCTGGTATCGCGTTGCTCTGCTCTGGTTAGACCTTGCCTCGAGTACTGTGTTCAGTTTCGGGCACTGCAATTTAAGAAGGATGTAGACAAGCTGGAACGGGTCCAGAGGAGGGCGACGAAGGTGGAGAGGGGTCTGGAGACCAAGTCCTATGAGGAAAGCTTGAAGGTGCTGGGTATGTTTAGCCTGAAGAGGAGAAGACTGAGAGGGGATAGGATAACCATCTTCAAGTACTTGAAGGGCTGTTATATAGAGTATGGTGCCAAGTTGTTTTGTTACTCCAGAAGGTCGGACCAGAAACAATGGGTTGAAATTAAATCAAAAGAGTTTCCGTCTAGACATTAGGAAGAATTTTCTAACAGTTAGAGCGGTTCCTCAGTGGAACAGGCTTCCTCGGGAGGTGGTAAGCTCTCCTTCCCTGGAGGTTTTTAAGAAGAGGTTAGATGGCCATCTGTCAGCAATGCTGATTCTGTGACCTTAAGCAGATGATGAGAGGGAGGGCATCTTGGCCATCTTCTGGGGTCACTGGGGGTGTGGGGAGGGGGAGGTAGTTGTGAATTTCCTGCATTGTGCAGGGGGTTGGACTAGATGACCCTGGTGGTCCCTTCCAACTCTATGATTCTATGAAATGCGGGGCACATCTGTTTTGACCCTGAATAGATCCCCTCGCCAGATTAAATGTCCTGCCAACGGCGGAACAGAGAGGATGGTTTGATAAGATTCCTTTCTCAGCTCACTTCTGCAGCTGCGTTATCAGGGGCAGGAGAGACGATCGATCGCCTGTTTCTATTCTGTGATCAATAGGATTGCAACCAGGGCTATCTGGATTGCTCCTGTTTTATCGGCATATCGGCTTCCTGTTGAGCCATGGGTGATGTCACTATTGCTAACAGACTCTGACCCAGAAATAACTAGATGTGTCGCAAAATATCTGGCAATAGTCGTTTCTTTTAAGTTACGTTAAAATGATTTTATTGCAGATTGTATATGAATTGGATGGGTCTATGTATTTATTTTCTTATGTGCCAACTGGAGGTATTATCTATTTTATTATTTATATTTGTAAAATATAATGTTTTAAGATTTTATCATGTTTTAATGTTGTTGAGAGCCAGCGTGGTGCAGTGGTTAAGAGCGGTGGTTTGGAGCAATGGAGTCTGGAGAACCAGGTTTGATTCCCCACTCCTCCACATGAGCGGCAGAGGCTAATCTGGTGAACTGGATTTGTTTCCCCACTCCTGCACACGAAGCCAGCTGGGTGACCTTGGGCTAGTCACAGCTCTCTTAAGAGCTCTCTCAGCCCCACCTACCTCACAGGGTGTCTGTTGTGGGGAGGGGAAGGGAAGGTGATTGTAAGCCGGTTTGATTCTTCCTTAAGTGGTAGAGAAAGTCGGCATATAAAAACCAACTCTTTTTCTTTCTTTTTCTTCTTCTTTTTCTTTTTCTTCTTCTTTGTCTTCTTCTTCTTCTCTTTTATGTATTCTTCTTGTTCAAGATCTTTGGTCATATGAGCTTAATAACAAAGGAGTAGATCCCCACATAGGCATGGGTTTCATTTGCAAGTTGCATGTATTCTGGTTTAAATCTTTTTTAAAAAACATGATGAAGGATTTCCTTTATTTATTTCAGACTCAAGAATCTTTAAATCCCAACAATCTGGAATACTGGATGGAGGACATCTATACGCCGGGCTACGATTCATTATTGAAGCGTAAAGAAGCTGAATTTAGAAGAGCGAAAGCTTGCAAAATAGCAGCGTTGATTGCGGCTGCGGCTTGTACTGTTATCCTGGTGATTGTTGTTCCTATATGTACTATGAAATCATGAATTCAAGGACAGATGAAGGCATCCCGACCTTGTATATAATATTACTCCAGATATCCCATCAGTATTTCAACCTCTTTGCAGTAGAATAATAACAATTGGCTGGGAAGAATGTTATGAGAGATCCCGCATGCAAAGAACTTATTTTTCTTTTCTTTTTTTTGTATAAGAAGGGCGTTCTTTGGAAATAGCGAATCAGCCAGCCGACTTATCTGTAGCTCGCTTTTATTTTGCTACCGGTGGAATCTTTTCCTTTCTGCGTCCCTTGAAGAGGAGATAAAACATTTCACGGGATTGGAAATCGCTGAAGAAATTAACTTTCTCCCTCCTGTTCCGAGAGAAATTTTGTACGGACACTGAACAGCTGCGGGGCAACCGCCCTGTACATTTTGTTAGACAGCCAAAAAAAAAAAAAGCAATGTTATCTTTTTCCAGAATGTGAAAAACCCTGAATGTATTGCATTTGGGTCCTGTTTCTCCCCCCCCCCTCCTGATTTTAAAGCAGACTGTGTAGGCATGGGATAGGCATGTTCCTACATACAGAATTGATAAGGGCTCTTTGGAACCTGGTCTCACTCGAAGACCCAGCATGTAGGTGAAGCGTCCTCTGCTGTAAACCAAAAAAAGAGATATAACCCACCCACCCCTCCAGCCAAAAGGGTGATTTGGTTCCTTTATTTATACCTCCACGACTACTATAAAAGATAGTTTATCGTGCTCCATCCGACCCGGACAAAGTCAAGATGGTCAGCCTACATTTCCGTTGTAGCCCTCGCCCGTATCGCTGGGACAGCTCGAAGGTTTCTGCAAGCATTTTGTGCCTTTTGGAATGTAAACAGATTTTTGGGTTTTTTGGTTTTGTTTTGAGATTGTCCGTTTCTAACTAGATCCTGCGTCACGTCTAAACTTGTGGAGTGATGTCCGCCAGTCATTCAACACGCATTACTTTCTTCCGGGGTTCCCTATTTTGACGTGCATATTTTTTTTAAAAAAAATGGAATGTGCATGTGACAAATCGGCATTTTGCAAGCATTTGGGTCGTACAAGGAAGATCGTGGGAGAACCAGGATTGGTGCAGTGCCTTCTCCGAGCATAAACTGCATTTTAACCACCACCCGCTCCCAATCTTTTCTTGTGAAGTGGCCATGGGGGTCTGGCCACTCATTATGGGTCTACTCTGGGTAGGGTTGCCAGCTGCGGGTTGGGAAATACCTGGAGATTTTGGGGGCAGAGCCTGAGGAGGGTGGGGTTTGGAGAGGGGAGGGACTTCAATGCTATAGAGTCCAATGGCCAAAGCAGCCATTTTCTCCAGGTGAACTGATCTCTATCGGCTGGAGATCAGTTGTAATAGCAGGAGATCTCCTGCTAGTACCTTAGGGTTGCCAGGTCCCTCTTTGCCACCGGTGGGAGTTTTTTTGGGCAGAGCCTGAGAAGGCCAGGGTTTAGAGAGGGAGGGACTTCACTGCCATAGAGACCAATTGCCAAAGTGGCCATTTTCTCCAGGTGATCTCTATCGGCTGGAGATCAGTTGTAATAGCAGGAGATCTCCATCTAGTACCTGGAGGTTGGCAACTCTAACCATCAAAGATTTGGTCAGTTGCCTGGAGAGATCAATGGGGGGGGATAGACTGACAACTTCCTTTCAGTGATACATCTTGCATCATTCGAGAGTAAACCCTGTAGTTTGTTAATGTTATTTTCCAATGTTTAAACAACCGGCATTAGTTGGTTACTACTTATCACAAAGGACTCGGGTTCTTTAAAGCACAAAAGGTACAATCTAATACGTGTGAAATATGTACTTATAGGGTACTTTTTTAAAAAGAGAGAGAGAGAGAGAGAGAGAGAGAAACTACTGCCATGATTCACATAACTTTGTAGGGCTTTCAGTGTGGTCCTAAGCAGGACTACTCAGTAGGGCTTAGCCCAAGGAAAGCGTTTTTAGGATTGCACTGTTTGTATGGCAGATATGCAGCCTAGCCCCTCCCTACTCTTGCGTGGTGTAATTTCGGAAGATGGGTGCATCTATCGTGTGTGTGCATGCGGGGGGGAGGGGGGTTGGATCCTGTTTGTAAACCTTCCTTCCCCAAAAAGGAGGGAAGTTGGATAGCAATATTGTGGACTCAGCCTGCGGGCACCGTCTTCGGTGGGACGACGGGAGGGAGGGTGCATTTCTCCTCTGCTGCACCCACTGCAAGAACCACAGCGTTGGCGTATTGCACAAGAGAGGCAGACAGGGTGCCAGAAACAGTGACCGATACCCGGTTGCAACCTTTTTGCCACTGCTATAGCATTGAGTTTGGTGATGCTGTGCGGGCACAGCAGACATGCCTCCCCCCCCCACAATGAAGTTTTCCTTGATCATAGACCCCCTTCATCCTTCCCACCCACCCCAAGCCTGTTCCCATGTTACATCTGGATTGTGGCAAAGGGGTAGTATGAGGGCCAGCGTGGGGTAGTGGTTAAGAGTGGTGGTTTGGAGCGGTGGACCCTGATCTGGAGAACCGGGTTTGATTCCCCACTCCTCCACATGAAGCCAGCTGGGTGACCTTGGGCTAGTCACACTCTCTCAGCCCCGCCTACCTCACAGGGTGTCTGTTGTTGGAAGGGGAAGGGAAGGCGATTGTAAGCCGGTTTGATTCTTCCTTAAATGGTAGAGAAAGTCAGCATATAAAAACCAACTCTTCTTCTTCATCATGGACACATATCCTTGGATGGCTATTCTGGTAAGGGGGGGACAGCAAGAAGTCAATACCCCCCAACTAGGGTTGCCAATCCCCAGGTGGTGGCTGGAGATCTCCCACTATTACAACTGATTTCCAGGCGACAGAGGTCAGTTCCCCTGGAGAAAATGGCCACTTTGGCCATTGGACTCTGTGGCATTGATGTCCCTCCCCTCCCCAAACTCCGCCCTCCTCAAGCTCCACCCCCAAAATATCCAGGTATTTCCCGACTCAGTGCTGGCAACCCTACATCCACCCCAAACTTGTTCCCATGTTATATTTGGCTTGTGGGAAAGGGTTAGTATGAGGGTTTCATCATTAGGGTTGCCACTTCTGGGTTGGGAAATACCTGGAGCTTTTTGGGGCGGAGCCCGAGGAGGGCGGGGTTTGGGAAGGGAAGGGACTTCAATGCCAGTGAGCCCAATTGCCAAATTGTCCCTTTTGTCCAGGTGTACTGATCTCTATGGGCTAGAGATCAGTTGTAATAGCAGGAGATCTCCAGCTAGTAACTGGAGGTTGGCAACCCTACCTGGAGATCAGTTATAATAGCAGGAGATCTCCAACCACCACCTGGAAGTTTGCAACCCTACCAAGTAGTAACCAGGCCCCAAGAAGCTGGAGCAGCACTGATACACCCGATACTTCAGAGGAACGGGAAGAAATTTAAATCTGATATTTCTGACACACCAGCACTGTACCCAATTCCACCTGGTTGCTCACCTTGGTCCGCTTCAGAACAGCTCTCCATCTTTAAACCATAGTCACAACCTTCCCACTAGGTTTGCCAACCTCCAGGTACTAGCTGGAGATCTCCTGCTATTACAACTGATCTCCAGCCGACAGAGATCAGTTCACCTGGAGAAAATGGCCGCCTTGGCAATTGGACTCTATGGCATTGAAGTCCCTCCCCTCCCCAAACCCCACCCTCCTCAGACTCCACCCCTAAAACCTCCCGCCAGTTGCCAAGAAGGACCTGGCAACCCTACTTCCCAGTGTAAGCAGATAGAATTCCAGGGCTTTTTTTCTGGTACAGTCAAGCAATATTTCAATTCCTCCACCACTAAAAGTGACCGGATCCAATCCATAGGATTGCCAGCTCCAGGCTGGGAAATACCTGGACATTTTGGGGGCGGAGTCTGGGGAGGGCGGGGTTTGGAGAGGAGAAGGACTTCAATGCCATAGAGTCCAATTGCCGAAGTGGCCATTTTCTCCAGGCGAACTGATCTCTATCAGGTGGAGATCAGTTGTAATAGCAGGAGCTCTCCAGCCCCCGCCTGGAGGTTGGCAACCCTGCCAGTCCACCAGTCACCATGGACCACTGGTTGCGCGCAATGTCAAGTGACATCAGGTGAGGATGTGCATTCAGTGAGTTCAACGGGGCCTGAGTGAGCATTACAATGTAGGTGAAACTGGGATCCAGAGGTGCGTTAGCTTCCGTATCGACTAGTGTGCGCATTGACTGTTGCGCAGAGGGCTGTTTGCACATGTGGAGCCCCCTTCCTTGATGGTTGAGGCTCGCCCTGTGCATAGAGTCCAGGCAGGATTCAACCTGGAAGCGAGCGCCGAGATTCAGGGAAGGCGGATCCTTATCATTGATGGCTATTCTTTTGTAAAATAGAAATGTCTGGCAGCAGTAGCCTGAAACTATATCGTGGTCAACCTTGTGAACCAGTTACAAAGCTGTAGCCAACGTCGTGTTATATATAATAGACTTTTGTATGGACATCATAAACAATGCAGCTATAGGCACATTATAATCCTTAGTGTGACTGGAAAACAATGTATAAGGTACTGTCAATGAAAATAACGATGAACATATTGGTATCTCTTTTTGTATTTATGCCTTATAAACAAAATGGTTATATGCTCAATTAAAGGGTACTGCAAAAACAAAAATTAAAGCAAATTATCATACAGAACTTTTCCTATTTTTCTTACTGGGTCCTAGCAGAGGGGCTGTGGCTCAGTGGTAGAGTATCTGCTTGGCATGCTGAAATTCCCAGGTTCAATCCCCGGCATCTCCAGTTAAAGGGACTAGGCAAGTCGGTGATGTGAAAGACCCCTGTTTGAGACCCTGGAGAGCCGCTGCCGGTCTGAGTAGACAATACTGACTTTTATGGACCAAGGGTCTGATTCAGCAGAAGGCAGCTTCATGTGTTCACACAGAACAGATAGTCTTTTGCCAGCCTGATGGGATTTGCAACCACAAGTATTGTTTCTGGATGCACACCGCCGTTATCTGCTTGGCTTGCAGAAGGTCCCAGGTTCAATCCCCGGCATCTCCAGTTCAAGGGACTAGGCAGGTAGGTGATGCAAAAGACCTCAGCCTGAGACCCTGGAGAGCTGCTGTTGGTCTGAGTAGACAACACTGACATTTATGGACCAAGGGACTGATTCGGCAGAAGGCAGCTTCATGTTTTCATCCTCGCAGCCCACACAGTTGAAGCTTATCATGACTTTCCGTTCCATGGGAAACAAGGTTTGTTTGCTTTAGACCCAATGGGATGTGACCAGAATCTAACTTGAGCTGGGCATGCCCCATCAAGTTGAATTAATTTGGTTTATTCACCCGAGGAAGGCGAGGGAAGGTCAATCCTTGCTTAGGTTTTCGGGGCTTTCAATTTAAAAAAAAATCTCAGGCCGTTTGTTTACTGTACAACGTCATGACGCTGCTCATAAGGACATAAGAAAAGCCCTGCTGGGTCAGACCAAGGCCCATCAAGTCCAGCAGACTGTTCACACAGTGGCCACCAGGTGCGTCTAGGAAGCCCACAAGCAAGACCACTGCAGCAGCATTATCCTGCCTGTGTCCCACAGCACAGCTCCTTTATAAAGCTACTGTCCAATGTGGACTTTCAGATCGTTTAACCTGATTACGTCAAATAAAACTTGAGCGTTTGTACCTGTCCTTCAGCATCTGCCTAATGAAACCGAAATCTTAATTTATTACTCCGTCACATTCCTCCGTTTCAGGGACATCTCGACAAGGCGAGAACGGAAACGGTGGCAGGCCGGATAACGAAGCGTTCTGTCTCGCCTTGGCAGGGTTTTTAATGGGACTTGCATCGGGGCAATAAGATAGCTGAAGCTGATGAAAAATGAATTTCGAAATAATGGGTGCTTGACAAGGGATTTGCAGGGCGCCTGGGAAGGCGGCCTCTCTGATCTCATCACCGTATTTCATTTGATAGGTGATTTTGTGCGGAGGTTTCATCAAGCCGAGGACGATTCCAACAGTCCTCCGGGCCACGGTCTAATCTACATCTGTGATACCCATTAAAAAGAAGTTCACGTATCAGGAAGCCAGTCAGTATGATTGTTCCCCATCACCACGTCCAGCTTCTGCATGACAGCTGAATTTTTGAGAGTCAGGTAGGTGTGTGTGTGTGTGTGTGTGTGTGTGTAAAGTGCTATCAAGTTGCATCCGACTTATGGTGACCTCATACGGTTTTCAAGGCAAGAGAAGTTCGGAGGTGGTTTGCCATTGCCTGCCTCCTCGTGGGCTGAGAGAGTTCTAAGAGAACTGTGACTGGCCTGAGGTTGCTCGGCAGGCTTCACGTGGAGGAGCGGGGAATCGAACCCGGTTCTCCAGAGTGGAGTCCGCCTCTCTTAACCGCTACGCCACACTGGCTCCCGGTCAGGTAGTACATGTGTAAAGTGCCGTCAAGTCGTAGCTGACTTATGGCAACCCCTTTGTTTGTTTGTTTCCCCTTTCCTACACGTGAGGCCAGCTGGGTGACCTTGGTCTAGTCACAGTTCTCTCAGCCCCACCTACCTCACAGGGTGTCTGTTGTGGGGAGGGGAGGGGAAGGTGATTGTAAGCCGGTTTGATTCTTTCTTAAGTAGTCTAGAGAAAGTCGGCATATAAAAACCAACTCTTCTTCTTTCTCCTTCCGGGATTAATCCCGAGGGTGATCCCTACCAGTCAGGGATCATATAGTGACGTGGATGACATCGTGGTGTTATGCAGTCTATCCGATTGGGCCAGTTGAAGACATCCCCGAGGGCAACTGTGAACCGCAAGTAGCAGATTCAAAGACCGCGTAAATGAACAGGTCAACGTGCATGCTCAAAAACCTACCAAAAAATCAGTTTTGATATTTTTATACGTACGGGTGATAGCAATTCCATCCACTTTCACATTTATAAATCTTAGTGTTTTAGAACAGGCACTCAAGGAAGACAGCCTCTCTCTGGAGCAAGAGTGGCATTCACCTCTTCTGCCAAACTGGAGTTGCGGACGGGCGCCTGGCCCTTCCTCAGAGCCGGGGAGCAGATTGTCTCGGTAGCCGGCACAGGTGGCAACCCCCTCCGCGCTGTACTCTACACCTGCCTCGGCATCCGTCTCGTGATGGTTTGTCGGAGCAGGAGACAGACAACAGGCTGTCGCGAGCATCTGGGAAGACCGTTTTGGCCAAGAATGAGAGAGAGCCCAGCGGAGATTGCGCCAACAGAACTATACCCGCTGCCCATTATGAGCAAAATCAATGGCACCAAGCATCTTTAAAAAACTGGGGGGAAGTACAGCATATCAGATGACACATGAGAGTTTTTTTTTTCATTGACAGGCATGGAATTCATTATGCATAAAGGGCATACAGAAGCAGTCTTTCTGTTTTCGGCTTCTTCCGCTTGGCCAGTTTATGAAATATTCCCTGGATGCCAAAGAGGCCGGTTTCTGCAATGGTATTACCTGTTCTTCTTGGTGGGGTCAGCACTGGGAACTCTGGAGATCGTAAGAAGGGTTGTTTTTTATACCCCGATTTTCTCTACCTTTAAGGAGACTCAAAGGAGCTTGCAATCGCCTTCCCTTCCTTTCGCCACGACAGACGCCTTGCGAGGTAGGTGGGGCTGAGAAAGCTCTAAGAGAGCTGTGACTAGCCCAAGGTCACCCGGCAGGCTTCATGTGGAGGAGTGGGGAAACCAACCCGGCTCTCCAGATTAGAGTCCCCCGCTCTTAACCACTACACCATGCCGGCTATTGACCACTGGGGCTCTCTAACAATGAATTCCCAGAACCATCCCCAAAAGACGTCTCCTTGGAATTAATCGAGACAGTTAAAAACCTCTGAAATGCCCCTTCCAGTGATCTGGTTTACTTAGGAATGCCATAGCCGCAGAAAACACATAAGAACATAAGAAAAGTCCTGCTGGATCAGACCAAGGCCCATCAAGTCCAGCAGTCTGTTCACACAGTGGCCACCCAGGGGCCTCTAGGAAGCCCACAAGCAAGACGACTGCAGCAGCATTATCCTGCCTGTGCTCCACAGCACCTAAAATAATAGGCATGCTCCTCTGATCCTGGATGGGTCTCCTTTTCTTTAGGCACACCGAACCTTCCCAAGGGAGTGAAAGTGTGTGAATGAGACAGGTGACAAATGCGGTAACGAAAAGCAAAGAGCTGAGTGCTATGCCCAGTTACACTTTCTTCTTTTTCAATCCAGAGTTGCTTCTTGTCACCAGGCACATGTCAAGGGAGGGCAACGTAGCCAACAGTTCCAGACGTGTGCACCTGAAGGCTGAATTAGTTGTTTTGTAAATGTTCCTACGAACCCCCTAGGAACACTGACCACAGTGCTATTAGCTGAAAAGCCCAGTAATGTTATATTGGGATTTCAGAATGATCCTCTAAAAATAGAAGGGGGTTAGGTAAAGGTAGTACCCTGTGCAAGCACCAGGTCACAGGACACAGGAAGCTGCCTTCTACTGAATCAGACCCTTGGTCCATCAAAGTCAGTATTGTCTACTCAGACCGGCAGCCGCTCTCCAGGGTCTCAGGCAGAGGGCTTTCACATCACCTACCTGCCTAGTCCCTTTAACTGGAGATCCCGGGAATTGAACCTGGGACCGTCTGTATATTTGATTGTGGTGCAAACACCATGAATCTCGAATAGAAAGTTGAGCACAGCGGTGGTTTGGAGCGGTGGACTCTGATCTGGTGAACGGGATTTGTTTCCCCACTCCTACACACAAAACCAGCTGGGTGACCTTGGGCTAGTCACCCTCTCTCAGCCCCACCTCCCTCACAGGGTGTCTGTTGTGGGGAAGGGAAGGTGATTGTCAGCCAGTTTGATTCTCCCTTAAGTGGTAGAGAAAGTCGGCATATAAAAACCAACTCTTTTTCTTCATCATCTTCTTCTTCCTCCTCCTCCTGCTCCTCCTCTTCCTCCAGGGGAGATGAGACTTGACAGCGAGGGGGAAAGTAGTTTAATCTCTGTATGAGTCACAGTAAGTAGTTTGAGCCAGGTCAGCTCTCTAGAGTAAAACCATTTCTTTAAAAAAAGTCACCTTTGCAGGTTAATTTAAGTTCTCTCCGCCTTCAATGTTGCACAAAGCTATTTATACCAAATTGCACGCTGGTGCTACTGTTTTCTAAGGGGTAAATCTCCAAATTACTACACAAGGCCTGGGATATGGGAGAATGTGTAATGAACATAGGGGGCTTGTTCAGTTATTGCCTAAATCCTCAGCAGCTGAGATTGCAGAATTTATCAGCCTTTAAGATACATGCACAACCTTGGAAATTGGGTTGGGACCTCTACACCCACAAGCTCCAAATAATTTATGCCCCTTTCTACTACTTCCATCATCAGGGAATCTGTTGGAATTTAAGATTCCCAGACAAAGCCACCTTTAATTTTCTAACAGTACACTTTGGTCTAGGGTTGCCAACCTCCAGGTACTAGCTGGAGATCTTCCGCTATTACAACTGATCTGCCGATAGAGATCAGTTCACCTGATAGAGATCAGTTCACCTCTCTCTCTCTCCAAGATTCATGCCCCTTGTTTCTGTCTTCCAAAATGCTGAGATAGAAGATGAGCAAAACAAAATCTAAAGGTACAGTTTGTTTTCAAGGAAGACTGGCAGCTGGAAACCCTGGCCTGTCTGTGTACTTCTGCACGGCTGTCATTCCTGTGATCAGGCCCTGACAGCAAACCCTAATGTGGCGCTCAATGATGTGTCTTCTGGCACATGCTTGCAGCTTGAGGATAATTCCCAGAGGATGTTCAATCGAACGGGGGGGGGGGAATCCAAGGAGTTTCGGGTCACCCCCTGCCGGCTGACCCACCAGCAAAATGCAGAACCCATCAGAACTGCGTGGTTTTTTTTATTGATTAGCTTGATTTATTGCCTGCCTTTCTCGCGCTCAGATTCAAGGCGCGTTTGCACAACCGTTCAATCCATCGAAACGGCAAAGAATGCTAATAAATGAAAACAAGACAGTGGAGTGCAGCGGATTGCAGAACTGGAAAATAATGAGAAGCGTGTTTAGAAATGCATAATGGTAATCAATCATCCCGGCATGCATTTTATCTATAATTATCAAGTATTGTATAGGGTATCATGATTTATGCTGTTATATGATGATAATCAGCATTCAATGCTAATTATTATATCACTATTTACTGCTCATAATTGAACATAAGAACATAAGGAAAGCCCTGCTGGATCAAACCAAGGCCCATCAAGTCCAGCAGTCTGTTCACACAGTGGCCAACCGGGTGCCTCCAGGAAGCCCACAAACAAGATGACTGCAGCACCACCATCCTGCCTTTGTTTCACAACACCTAATATATTCGGCATGCTCCTCTGATCCTGGAGATAATAGGTATGCATCATGACTAGTATCCATTTTTACTAGTAGCCATGAATACTCCTGTCCTCCATAAACAAGCCCACTCCCCTCTTAAAGCCTTCCAAGTTGGCAGCCATCACTACATCCTCAGGCAGGGAGTTCCACCATTTGACTATGTGTTGCGTAAAGAAATATTTCCTTTTATCAGTTTTGAATCGCTCACCCTCCAGCTTCAGCAGATGACCCCGCGTCCTAGTATTATGAGAGAGGGAGAAAAGCTTCCGCTGCTGTCATCATATATTTATTGTTTATTATATCAATACTTATTATCTCATATATTTTTCTTTTCTTTTTCTTTGATGTAACTGGAATCGTTGGTGAGATACTGCTTCTATTTTTCTCGTGTTTCTGTCCTGTTTACATTTATTTAAAATAATATATTTTTAAAAGGACGGGGAAATAACGCAAGCCAAAAAAAACCCCAAAAGGCAACCCATCCAGGTAAGGCTTGATATGCCATCAGGGGAAGAAAGGCAGGTGTTTCATTGCAATGAAAAGGGCTATCATCCTGAAAAGTCCCACCTGTCCTCCAGGGCTCTGAACCAATCCTTTTGTGATTTTGGCCTCCTGCATATCCAGGTGATTGTCAGCCAGTCAGAGCCCAGGGAACCCCACCAGGTGGAAGGGGTGAGCCAGCCTCAGCCTTAAGAAGGGAGAAGAAAAAACCCTTTTCCTCCTTTGGATAAGGACATTTGCAGCTCTGGAAAGAGGCGTCAGCTTAGGCAGGCTTTTATTTTGCTTTTAGTTAGGGTTTGGGGGGCGGCTTAGGGAGGAAAGTTCATTTTAGTGTGGCAAAGAAGCATCCTGTTAAGGGCCTGTCGTTTCTAACTGGCGTGTGTAGGTTGGGGGAAGCAGACAGGAACTTGAAATTTGCAACCAGCCCAAGTGCTTGAGAGGGATTTTGTTTTTTCCTTAAGAGACCCACTCGGCTCCTTGCAGTCAGCCGTAGAAAGGGGCAGATAGAAGCGACACCAGAGATCACGCTTCGTCACCCGAATGCCTTCTCAACATCAAAAATAAACAGAATTTTGCAAATAGAAATCACAGGTTTATTTTTACATTTTTTAACAGCAAAGAGGGTTTTTTTTGGTTTGTTTTAAATTGCCGCATGTGGAATTTTTCCCCACATCCACAGCATGCCCGGTGGATAAATGTCTGCTTCATATCAATAAAATCTGCTGATTCGCCCTTTTTTAAAGAGGCGAGTAATCAATCCTTCCCAGCAGGCTGTTCAAGAGAAATGCAAGCTTGCAGACTGAGATCGCCATCTGTATTCTCCCTGGTCCAACACAAAACTGGAAGAATTCACCCCAAGAAAGAGGCAAGTCTGATTTCTTAAGCTTGGCTGATGACTAGGGTTGCCAAGCTCCAGGAGGTAGCTGGAGATCTCCTACTATTACAACTGATCTCCAGGGGATAGAAATCAGTTCCCTTGGAGCAAATGGCCACTTTGCCCATTGGACTCTATGGCATTGAAGTCCCTCCCCTCTCCAAACCCCGCCCTCCTCAGGCTCCACCTGAAAATCTCCAGGTATTTCCCAACCTGGAGCTGGCAACCCTATTAATGACCAAGAAATTAAATGAGTGGCCATTTAACGTCCTATTTGCTTAGGATTGCCAACCTCCAGGTAATTTCCTTGTAGCAAAGAAAAGAAGCAGAAAGTGGAAATGAGGGAATCGTTTTGTGGACTTCATGCTTAGGGTTGCCAACCTCCAGGTAGTAGCTGGAGATCTCCTGCTATTACAACTGATCTCCAGCTGATACAGATCAGTTCACCTGGAAAAAATGTAATCCTTTGCCTGAAGGAATGTAGTCCATTTCACCACCTCATTAGCTCGACACTTGCCAGCATGTGTGAATTGGGCAGCAAGCAACCCCTTGCTCTCTTCCTTGGAGGAAGCATGGGATAATAGATCAGGGGTTCCCAACTTGGTGCCTGTGGATGCCATGACATTCGCTGACATCTTTCCTGGCACCCACGAAGTGTTTTTAGAAAGTGGATGGGGCCAGGTGGGGCACCCACCGCTCTGTGTCAGAATCCCAAAGGTGCCCACAGGCTCAAAAAGCTTGAGGGAGCAAAATGCGTGCAGAACCGGTGGGAAAAAACCCCAAAGAAACCAAAAGTTAGACGCGAGGAAACTGAGAATTCATAAAAGGCCAAAATCTCCAAACACCCCACTGGCCATGTGAGTTGGAAGGCATGGCTGCCATAGCTGCAAACCCAGCTTCCATCCCTTTAACGTTTTGAACTGCCGCTCTCTGAGATGAGGAATCTGCCATGCTGGGCCCTCTGCAGGGCCAAGCGCGTTGTCAGTCTGTCATCCATAAAATTAATAATAATTAGGCTGCCAGAATACAAGTATGTTGCCAACAAAATGAATGCAGTGCGAAAGCGTCAAGAGACATCTGCAGGACACAAGAGGACGAGAGCCCGGAGTATCTGGGGGGTGGGCAGAGATGCCCTGGCACACAGTCGCACCCGCAGCAACGTTGCCAGTGCAGGAAGGGTTGCCAGCCTCCTTCTGTGTACAAACAAGTTCACCCCAAAGACACACAGAATATTGACTCATATAAACATAATTCAAATTGTAATGGGAATCAAACTATCGAACACAAAGGTATCATGGAATCAACGATGTACCGAAAAATGGTGTGCCATTATATGTTACAATTCAGATACGCTGACCAGGTAAATATACAACCTGACTCATGAAAGCTTATGTGTTCATTTTGTAAATTGTGGAACTCCCTGCCCCAGGATGTGAGGATGGCTGCCAACTTGGAAGGCTTTAAGGGGGGAGTGGACATGTTCATGGAGGAGAGGACTATCCATGGCTACTAGTTAACATGGATACTAGTCATGATGCATACCAATTCTCTCCAGGATCGGAGGAGCAGGCCTATTATATTAGGTGCTGTGGAACACAAGCAGGATGGTGCTGCTGCAGTGGTCTTGTTCGTGGGCTTCCTAGAGGCACCTGGTTGGCCACTGTGTGAACAGCCTGTTGGACTTGATGGGCCTGGGTCTGACCCAGCAGGGCTTTTCTTATGTTCTTATGCTGGTGTACATTTTGTTAGTTTTTAAAAAGGTGCCACAGGACTCCTGCGTTATTTTACTGAAGAGTAAAGCATCATCGAACCAAGCGACTTGCTTTACAGGCCTACTGAATCAATCATTAAAAGCTAGGGGTGTTCCGTGAGTCATGAATTCCATGACGCTTCTGGTTCAGCTCAAAAGCTGGGCGTTTTGTTGATGGTTTCTTGGATGACGGTATCATTGTCTGTTCCTCAACTGAAATAACAAAATTGGATGTTAAAATTGCCACCCGTTTTTGCCTGTCATTGAATGATAGAGTTGGAAGATTCCTGCCCCAGTATCTTCCTTTCTTCCTCTTCTAAAGCCTTTTGCAAAAACCAAAGCAGTTTAAAAAAAAAATATATATTATTTTTTTAAAAATTGTAATATAATTTTGAGCGAGCTAGTGTGGAAGGGCTGTGGCTCAGTGGTAGAGCATCTGCAGAAGGTCCCAGGTTCAATCCCTGGCATCTCTAGTTAAAGGGACTAGGCAGGTAGGTGATGTGAAAGACCTCTGCCTGAGACCCGGGAGAGCCGCTGCCAGTCTGAGTAGCCAATACTGACTTTGATGGCCCAAGGGTCTGATTCAGCAGAAGGCAGCTTCATGTGTGTTCATAGGGGAGGGGCTGTGGCTCAGTGGTAGAGCCTCTGCTTGGCTTGCAGAAGGTCCCAGGTTCAATCCCCGGCATCTCCAGTTAAAGAAACCAGGCAAGTAAGGTGATGTGAAAGACCTCTGCCTGAGACCCTGGAGAGCCGCTGCCGGTCTGAGTAGACAAGACTGACTTTGATAGACCAAGGGTCTGGTTCAGTAGAAGGCAGCTTCATGTGTTCATGTGAAGGATCAGAGATTTGTCAACAACAAATTTAATGAAAATAAAGGCCCCGACACTAAAACGTTTATGAATCGGGCAGGCCTCCCGGACTGTTTGGCATTACAATTGGACAGTTCCGTTCAGTCACTTTTAATTATATCGACGCTCCCCCCTCCCCAGCCCCAGGCCTTCTGCCTTAAATTTATTTTTCTTCTCTGGAAATCAATACTATGGATTCTGTGATGTGGAACAGAGGGAATCTTGCCACGATCCAGGGCAGATGCTGAAAGAACTCAAGAGCCTTTTATGCTTGGTAATTAGCAGCGCATTCCCCGCACATTTTTTTATTTCTTCACGCTGAGCCGTCACTACGAAGCCGGCGCATACCTGTTTCGCATTTCTTAAGAGCCCCTTTAAGACCTTTTGTATTTGCTCCACCCCCACATCGAATCATTCACTGAAGGAAGCATGCAGAATCCCAGCTACGGCTTAGCTATGCAAACGACAATTGCTAATGGCTATGCAAACGAAGAAACGAAGGAACAGGCAAGTGGGGGTGGTGGGATTTCTTAAGAGCCCCTTTAACGCGACCTTTTGTATTTGCTCCGCCCCCACATCGAAGCATTCACTGAAGGAAGCATGCAGAATCCCAGCCACGGCTTAGCTATGCAAACGAAAATTGCTAATGGCTATGCAAACGAAGAAATGAAGGAGCAGGCAAGTGGGGGGGTGGGATTTGTTTGACTGTCTCCTCTTGCATCGGGACCGTGGATAGTCATTTTAAAGGGCGGCTTTAAAAAAGCAGCTTTGAGCGAGCATCGAAATCGACCCTGCATAAATGGCCAAGATGTTTTCACTCTAGCTCCTTGTTTCGTAAATCCAACATTGGCCACGATTGTTGGGTGGCATATGCAGCGAACGCTGAGCCAGAACCGTTTATAGATCACCAGGTAGCAACGGGAATCAATTAATCAGGGTGGAGGAAACATCTATGAAGTTGATCAGTTTCTTACCTTTTAACTGGCAGGAGGTTTTGATTTGTTCGTTATTATTAATGTAGGCACTTGTGAAACTGAACCTGGTGTCAACGCAGAAGAGGCATTCCCTCTTTTGTTTTAAAGAGAAGGGGGGAAATGTCTGAAGGGGGAATGCCTCTTCCAAGGTGGTGACTCTTCTAACATGTGGACCACGTAGGGTTGCCAACCTCCAGATACTAGCTGGAGATCTGCTCCTCCCCAAAAACTTCAAGCCAGTGGCAAAGAGGGACCTGGCAACCCTACGACCACAGGTCCTCAATGTGGTTCCCATCAACACATTTCCTGGTGCCTGTCAGGTGTCTTTCAAAAGTGGGGGGCTCCCGCTTAGCAGGGCATCTGATCAGCCGTTGGAGATATGATTGGCTGTGCAGATTTTTTAAAACCTTGTTTTATCAGAGGCTCTTGCTGCAGTCTTGGTTACATTCTCTTCTCACACTCCTCTTTTAGTGTCCTTTTTAAAATTGCTCCTCTTGCCCTGAGCTTGGACTTCCTCTGTATATTTGGCTCCACTTCCTACGGCAGCCAGGTCCCCTTTGCCACCAGTGGGAGCCTGAGGAGGGCGGGGTTTGGGGAGGGCCTTCAATGACATAGAGTCCAATTGCCAAAGCCTTTCCTTTCCTTTTTATCCCTTAGAAGCTCCTTGATCAATTGATCTTGAGCAGCATATATCTAGTGTTGGAGGGATATAAGGACTGAAACAAATCTTGCCACTGACAATGTAGCCTTGGGGTCCCTATTGCTTAGTAAAAAAGGCATTATGTCAGTCACAGAGGCATTGGATTTGTATATTAAAAGGGGGGAAATATAGTGCGATCGAAGTTCCTCGTAAAAGCGGCATTCCCAAAGGGCATGGGCTAATGAGTCAATAGAGCCAGAAGAGCAAGGGCAGATCCTGTCTGAGTATGGCATATTCAGAATTCTGCCCTGCATTGCCATAGAAGGGTTAGCATTCAATCTAGCCAAGCAAAAAGCGCTACAGAGACGAGGAGTTGTCAGATAATATGTATAGGCAGGCAGACCACGTGGAGGGGGTATTCCGAAGAACTGGGATGAACAGACGCGACGAGCACGAAAAGTAGTGCTGTTATAATCGAGCTCTTCAATGCGCCTTTTAATCTTGGCAAAAGCTTCAGTTTTCCCAAGATCTGATAACATATCCTGCGAGAAGCCCAGCAACGCCAGTTTCTCATCTAAGATTTTTTGCCATGAGGATTTGAAAGGGTCATGCTTCAGAAAAGCTAGGAACCCCTCAGTGCTAAAGCACAGTTTAAGGTGGAGTTTAAAGGCAGCCAACCACGCCCTAGCTTCAAGTGACATTTGGCCAAACTCGGAACGAAGAGTAACGCCAGCAACACATCGAGGGGCATTTAGGAGTTTTCGTAAGAACTGAAGCAGTGGACGATCTATAGATTCATTGATGACTGTAATCCAGATGGCAACACCAAAGAGGATAATTGGGGTAATTTTCAAGTTAAAAACCTGAATAGCCCCTGGAATATATTTGCCACCTTTGGTGTGAAAAAAATTGACAATAGCACCAACCCCAGGTTTAATTTTGTTGGACACTGCTTTTTGATGGGCATTCCAATTTAGGTTATGGGAAAACAGAATGCCAAGGTAAAGAAACTCCTTGACTTGGTCAACCTCAAAGCCATCTAATACCCAGCGAAAAAGAGGCATTTTTCTCCTCTTAGTGAAGATCATGATCTTAGATTTATGATGCCAAAGCAGCCATTTTCTCCAGGTGGACTGATCTCTATCGGCTGGAGATCAGTTGTAATAGCAGGAGGTTGGCAACCCTACTCCTGTAAATGACTGTATTTTAAAAATTGCTCCTTGATAAATAAGGGATCGGTTTGTCATTTAACTGACTGCCTACTTGCTACGGTACTGACTGCCGCTGCAGCTTCTTGAACACACAATTAAGTGTATCAAAGTGATGAATTGGCATAAGGCTGATGAAGCCACTTAGTGGCGAAAACGCATATTACTCCGGAAGAGCGTTCCATTTCTGCTCATTTCTGCCTGACAAGTCTTCTTGTGTGTAGTCCCTGCGGTGTGAACGTGTACACCAAAGATTTGGCCACAGTGAGGCTTAGAAGAAAATATCCACTTGCAAAGGATTCAGTCGGTCTGCTCCGCTCAGGACGACGTTATTATGAGTTCTATGAACCATGAATACAATTTATTGTCGAAGGCTTTCACGGTCAGAGTTCACTGGTTCTTGTAGGTTATCCGGGCTGTGTAACCGTGGTCTTGGTATTTTCATACCAAGACCACGGTTACACAGCTCGGATAACCTACAAGAACCAATGAATACAATTGTTTGTTTGTTTGCTATGCATGTTATGCGTCTATGTTATGGGGGTATCAATTGTTACTGTTTATGTGATTTTTGGAATACTGTTGTCACTTTCTGCACTGGTTATATTGTGTGTAATATATATAAAAAAATTGTTGCTGGTAATGAATAGTGAGTCTGAATACTGTCCGTTTTTGCTAACTGAACTTTACAGTGTTTGGTGTGTGCTTTTTATAGTACCTGGAGGTTGGCAACCTTACTCCTGTAAATGACTGTATTTTTTTAAATTGCTCCTTGACAAATAAGGGATCGCTTTGTCGTTTAACCGATTAATAATCTGAACTTCACTGCCCTTGTAGGTAGGTAGGTAGGTAGGTAGGTAGGTAGGTAGGTAGGTAGGTAGATAGATAGATAGATAGATAGATAGATAGATAGATAGATAGATAGATAGATAGATAGATAGATAATGTATTTGCGGCCCTTAGCCAGATAAAATAAGATAACACACGAAACATGGACTAAGACTGCCCTTGTAATTGTGAGTGTTAAGTGCTGTCAAGTCGCTTTCGAGTCCGACTCATGGTGACCCTATGAATGAAAGTCCCCCAAAATGTCCTATCTTTGACAGCCTTGCTTGGATCTTGCAAATTGAGGGCTGTGGCTTCCTTTATTGAGTCAACCCATCTCTTGTTGGGTCTTCCTCTTTTCCTGCTGCCCTCAACTTTTCCTAGCATGCCCTTGTAATTATGGGTAACAATAACATCGAATGATTTGCAGCAACGAAACGCGCTCCAGAGAGGAGGAGAATTTACCAAAGCTACAGAGGGATTTGCACATTGGCGTTTGTTACGTCGGCCAGCGGGAAGGCACTTGACTCTGGGACAGAGCAGATGAGGACCAAGGAAACCGTTTCCTCTCTGCTTTAATCCACCAAATAAAACAAGGCGCTATTAGCAGTCACAGCACAACAGCAAACTGTGGGATAGACAAAGAGAGGAGAAAAGCGAGGGAAGATTGATGCTCTTTTCCTGGATTTGTTATCTTACGGAAAGCGGTGGCAGAATACCAATCAATGTGTTCTTTCGGGCAGACGGGAGCAGGTGAGGAAAGGAGGCATGAAAGGAATCCTCTGAGACGTCTTCCATTGATGGAACAGTCTTGAAGAAGCTAAGCGGCTCTGTTCTTGGGGTAGAGGGAGACAGTAACCTTAAAAAGATCAATGAAGATGATGATGATGAATTTTAGCAACCCAACACCTGAAGGCAAAGCTTCCTACTAAGTGTAATGTGGATTGTACTGCCTAAGTAGGGTTGCCAACCTCCAGGTGGTGGCTGGAGATCTCCCACTATTACAACTGACCACCAGGCGACAGAGATCAGTTCCCCTGGAGGAGATGGCCGCTTTGGCAATTGGACTCCATGGCATTGGAGTCCCTGCCCTCCTCAGGCTCCACCCCCAAAATCTCCAGGTATTTCCCAACCCAGAGCTGGCAACTCTATGCCTGAGGCAGAGACCTTTCCTTTTTTCTCAAGTTTATTTGTGTAATAATAATAATAACAATAACAATAATAATGTGCTGTCAAGTCACAACCAACTTATGGCAACCCCCCCAGGGGTTTTCAAGGCAAGAGATGATCAGAGGTGGGTGGGCATTGCCTGCCTCTGCGTAGCAACCCCAGACTTTATTGGCAGTCTCCCATCCAACTAATAACCCGGGCTGACCCTGCTTAGCTTTTGAGCTAGCGCAGGCTAGTCTGGGCTATTCAGGTTGCTGTTTAATGACATGCAATTATATGAGTTATTGATTTAGCAGAACAAATTTTTAAGAATGCCAGCGCTCAGCCAAAGGCATCTAAGATGACTAACAAAAACCTTTCTTTAATTGATTTAGTTGAAATATTTCCACCATGCCCGAAGCAGCTGACAAAATATAAACGTGTGTGTGTGTAAAGTGCCGTCAAGTCGCAGCCTAGCGACCCCAGCAAGGGGTTTTCAAGGCAAGTGAGAAGCAGAGGTGGTTTGCCATTGCCCGCGTGGTGTAGTGGTTAAGAGCGGTGGACTCTGATCTGGAGAACCGGGTTTGATTCCCCGCTCCTCCACATGAGCGGCAGACTCTCGTCTGGTGAACCGGGTTGGTTTCCCCACTCCTCCCCATGAAACCAGCTGGGTGACCTTGGGCCAGTCACAGTTCTCTCCGAACTCTCTCAGCCCCACTTACCTCACAAGGTATCTGAGGTGGGAAGAGGAAGGGAAGGTGATGGTGATGGTAAGCCGGTCTGAGTCTCCTTAAAAGGTAGAGAAAGTCAGCATTTAGAAACCAACTCTTCTTCTTCCTCTTCCTCTAAAGAGTCTTCCTTGGTGGTCTCCCTTCCAAGTAGTGACCCTGCTTCGCTTCCGAGACTTGACTAGAGCAGGCTATACCCTGCTGCCTTCCATCCCGCAATATAAACATACACAATGCAAAACGTAGTTAACGCGCATGAATTAAAATGCACTGAGTTAAAACTGCACCACAGGGTTCTTTTTAAAAAGATATATAATGCATACATAAACATTGCATACATTTATAATTAAAACCCCAATAGGGAAAGCGGACCGACAAAAGTTGAAGAACTAAAGCTGCTGGCAAAAATTCAAACAGGTTTTTAAAGGAAAATGAAGAGGGGAACGTTTGTTCACCTCCACTGCTATCCTAAGCGTAGTGTAGTGGTTAAGAGCAGTGGTTTGGAGCGGTGGACTCTAATCTGGAGAACCGGGTTTGATTCCCCACTCCTCCACATGAGCGGCGGAGGCTAATCTGGCGAACCAGGTTGGTTTCCCCACTCCGCCACATGAAGCCAGCTGGGTGACCTTGGGCTAGTCACAGCTCTCTCAGCCCCACCTACCTCACAGGGTGTCTGTGGTGGGGAAGGGAAGGTGATTGTAAGCTGGTTTGATTCTTCCTTAAGTGGTAGAAAAAGTCAGCAGATAAAAACTAACTCTTCTTTCTAGGAAGCCGTACCACTAAATTCACACAGACTTATTTTTGAGTAAGCACAATGATGCTTCAAAGAGTTCAGTGTAGCGATTGTTATCTATAAGACCTTGGGAAAGGATATTTATAGCGAAAGGGACCAGGACGCAAGGTGCAGTGTCGGTGAGGCGGCCAGCATTGTGGGAGAGAAAATGCTTGCAGGCATGGTATTTGTTTCGTGTTTTGCAATATATAATTCATGAGCCTGGATCCCCGGAGAGATGTAAATATGGGATTTAAATGAGCAGATGAAACAGCCGTCTGTGGAGCCCAGTGGGCCCCGTGCTTTCATTGAGAGCTCATATGAACCAGAATTAAACTTTTCAAACCAGCTACATAAGAAAAGCTCTTTTGAACGTGGCCTGTTTCGGGAAGGAGAAGAACGTGCTCACGGCAGGCCTGATGCTTGGAAGAAGAGTCTGCAAAGAGTATTTTCAATCCTCCTGCTAAAAGAAGTATAGCAGCAGGTGTCAGTACTGAGCCGGATAGGGACCAGGGACCAGACACATAGGGTTGCCAACCTCCAGGTGGCGGCTGGAGATCTCCCGCTATTACAATAGAGATCAGTTCACCTGGAGAAAATGGCCTCTTTGGAAGGTGGAATCTATGGCATTATACCCCATTGAAGTCCCCCCCTCCCCAAACGAATCTGGTGGACTAGACTGGTTTCCCCACTCCTACACACGAAGCCAGCTGGGTGACCTTGGGCTAGTCACAGCTCTCTTAGAGCTCTCTCAGCCCCACCTACCTCACAGGGTGTCTGTTGTGGGGAAGGGTTTGAGGGTAAGCTGGTTTGATTCTCCCTTAAGTGGTAGAGAAAGTTGACATATATCATCATCATCGTTACCTTTATTAGGCATTTACATCAGTATACCATAAACAGAATTACAAAATCGGTTAAAACAGATTACATTAAAAGGACATTACTTAGAAGTACGTACAAACTGCTCGCGACTCCTTTGTGCAGACAGGAGAAAACTAGCTACTTGTTGGGTAACAGTAGGGTTTCTATCAGATAAAAGGTACATCACCGACTGCTGATCTGAAAGACTCTGTTCACTAGGCAGTAGGGGTTTAATATAAGTATTCCTCGGCCTCATGTAAAGCTGTCAGTACAACAGCACGTGAGTTAAGTGTTCAGGATCCCCAGTCTTACATGGACAATACCTATCAATAAAAGGGATTCCTTTGTATCTTCCTTGTAGGATAGCTGAGGGACGAATGTTAAGTCTAGCGAGCATGAAAGCTCTGCGAATGTCCGGTGACTCCAAATAAGACAAGTAGGAAGCTGCAGCTCCATAAGCTGGAGTAATACCATGAAACATGGGGGAACAGTGTCTATTAGCTAGGGAGGTTAGGGTCTGCATATCTAAATCTAGTAGGCGAAGTTGACATATAAAAACCAACTCTTCTTCTTCGAACCCTGCCCTCCTCAGGCTCCACCCCAACAATCTCCAGGTCTTTCCCAACCCAGTCTTGGCAACCCTACAGACACAACACGTAGGGCAGTTTCACATGTTCACATTACAATACATTGGGCTGAATCCCAGCAGTCCGTCTGGCTAGCCGGGGCAGTTTCATCAGGGGCATGGAGACCTCCCCAAAGGAAGAGTCGCTTACGCCTGAGCAAGCCAGCCTGGCCTAGCGGTTCGAGCGTCAGACTCAGATCTTGGAGACCTGAGTTCAAATCTCCACTGAAACTCACTAGGTGGCCTCGGGCCAGTCACGCCCTTTGAGCCTCACCCAATTCACAGGGTTGCCAGCTCCGGGCTGGGTGGGAAATACCTGGAGATTTTGGGGGCGGAGCCAGAGGAGGGCGGGGTTTGGAGAGGGGAGGGGCTTCAATGCCATATTTACCAAAGTGGCCATTTTCTCCAGGTGAACTGATCTCTATCGTCTGGGGGTCAGTCGTAATAGCGGGAGATCTCCAGCTAGTACCTGGAGGTTGGCATTGTGGGGATAAAATGGAGGGAGGAAGAACGATGCTGTTTGACCATCTTTGGGTTGATGTGCCCTTTCGGTTGCATGTACTGTAATGTGTTTCACATGGGGCTTCCCCTGAAGACAAGCCAGAGACAGCAGCTGTTGCGAAATGTGAGGGATTCCCAAGTCAGAAAAAGTAAATAACATTTCCTTGATTTGTACAACCCATTCTGCTTCCAGGAGTCAACCATATGTTGAAAATCCCAGTCTTTGCGTGTTCCAGCTGCAGTAAAACTAGTCCAATCAGACCCTTGCAAAACCATCAAACCAAATGTTATTTCGATACAATATCAGCTCTGAATAAAAATCAAAGTTAGGTTAAAGTAATAAAAGTTGATGGTGCTGGGAGGGATGATTTGAAGAAGAGGAGGAAAGATCTTCTATGGGGACAGGTTTTCAATCAGCTGTTTATGAATCTCAGTAGGTAAAGGTAAAGGTCCCCTGTGCAAGCACCGGGTCATTCCTGACCCATGGGGTGACGTCACATCCCGACGTTGACTAGGCAGACTTTATTTATGAGGTGGTTTGCCAGTGCCTTCCCCTGTCGTCTTCCCTTTACCTCCAGCAAGCTGGGTCCTCATTTCACCGACCTCGGAAGGATGGAAGGCGGAGTCAACCTCGAGCCGGCTACCTGAAACTGACGTCCATCGGGATCGAACTCAGGTCGTGAGCAGAGCTTGGACTGCAGTACTGCAGCTTACCACTCTGCGCCACGGGGCTCCTTTCAATCAGCCGTTTATGAATCTCGCTAGACCGGAGGTAAAATTTGACTCTTTGAGCGGTTATCTCCCGAGAGGAGTCTGCTAAGAGAAGGGAAACTTTAGTTTCTTCCGATCTCCCAGGAAAGGATGACAATATGGGGAGAACGTACTGCGATCTTATGTCATTGTAGAAGGGACATTGCAACAGAACATGTTCTATTGATTCCACTTTCTCTGTTTTGCATGGGCATAGTCGTTGAGGAAAGGGAGTACGGAGATACCTGCCTTCCAGGAGACCTGAAGATAAGGCATTGAAACATGCAAGAGTAAAGGCCCTTCGGTATTTGGATACTTCCAGGAATCCAAGGTACTCTGCAGGGTGGAAAGGTTTGATGTATTGCAAGATGGGTGAATATTTATGAATCTGAGCCCTATCTGATTGAAAGGCCTGGTCCAAGAGTCTCTGTTTGATCATTTCCTTGGCTTTTTGTTATCCCATGGGCAATATGGCTCCTTGCAAGCCCAATTCTAACTGAACATTGTTCATTCATTCATTCATCTGAATGAACAGCATTCACTTAATGGGATGGAATTGTTCAGGATGAGTCTTGGAGGTTTTTTGTTCTCTTTTGCATGGGACACTTTGGATCGAATGTAATGTTATTTAATTACCATTAAATAACATCCCATGGAACAATGTGAAATGCCAAGCGGAGCGCTCGGGAAGACAGTGATTTATTTCCTACGTGCCTTGATTGAGCGGAGTATAAAAAGACTTGGAGGCCCAAAGCTCATTTCGGAAACGGGAAACCAGCGTCTCTAGCTGCTTCTCATTCGATTCCAGCAGCAGTGCAGAAAATAACTAGGTTGTCTGCGCATTGATTGATACATGCCAGATTATTAGTAAGTGATCTTTATAATTTCCTTGTAGCAAAGAAAGGAAGCAGAAAGTGGAAATGAGGGAATCGTTTTGTGGACTTCAAGCTTAGGGTTGCCAACCGCCAGGTAGTAGCTGGAGATCTCCTGCTATTACAACTGATCTCCAGCCGACAGAGATCAGTTCACCTGGAAAAAATTGCCACTTTGGCCTTTGAACTCTATGGCATTGAAGTCCCTCCCCTCCCCAAACCTCACCCTCCTCAGGCTCTACCCCAAAAACCTCCCGCCGGTTAAAAGGGGGACCTGGTAACCCTATTCATGCTGGAGTTGGCCTGAATGCAGATTAATCCTCCTGTTTTCACGGGATCTGAAAAATGCCCCTCTCTCTTGATGATATTTTTAAGCATGCAAAATGCCCTGTTGAAGCCAGTAGGAAAAATTGAAGGCTGTAGGAAAAGAGGAAGACCCAACAAGAGATGGATTGACTATCAATAGGGTTGTCAGGTCCTTCTTCACCACCAGCGGGAGGCTTTTGGGGCGGAGCCTGAGGAGGGCAGGGTTTGGGGAGGGGGAAGACTCTAATGCCACAGAGTCCAATTGTCAAAGCAGCCATTTTCTCCAGGTGAACTGATCTCTATCGGCTGGAGATCAGTTGTAATAGCAGGAGATCTCCAGCTGGTACCTGGAGGTTGGCAAAATCCTATCTATCAAGGAAGCCATGGCCCTCAGTTTGCAAGATCTGAGCAAGGCTGTTAAAGATAGGACGTTTTGGAGGACATTGTTCATGGAGGAGAAGGGTACTCATGGCTACTAGTAAAAATGGATACTAGACATGATGCAGAGGAGCATGCCTATTATATTAGGTGCTGTGGAACACAGGCAGGATAATGCTACTTCAGTCGTCTTGTTTGTGGGCTTCCTAGAGGCACCTGGTTGGCTACTGTGTGAACAGACTACTGGACTTGATAGGCCTTGGTCTGATCCAGCAGGGCTCTTCTTATGTTCTAGTCATGATGCATTCCTATTCTCTACAACATCAGAGGAGCACGCCTGTTCTATTAGGTGCTGTGGAACACAGGCAGGACAATGCTGCTGCAGTCGTGTTTAGGGGCTTCCTAGAGGCACCTGGTTGGCCGCTGTGTGAACAGACTGCTGGACTTGATGGGCCTGGGTCTGATCCACCAGGGCTTTCCTTATGTTCTTATGAGCATGCTTATTGTATTAGGTGCTGTGGAACATAGGAAGGGTAATGCTGCTGCTGTCGTGTTGTTTGTGGGCTTCCTAGAGGCCCCTGGGTGGCCACTGTGTGAACAGACTGCTGGACTTGATGGGCCTGGGTCTGATCCAGCAGGGCCTTTCTCATGTTCTTGTGGAAGATGGGGCTATCAATGGCTACTAGTCAAAATGGATACTAGTCATGACCAATACCTATTCTCTCCAGGATCAGCGGAGCATGCCTATTATGTTAGGTGCTGTGAAACACAGGCAGGATAATGTGTCTGCATTTGTCTTGCTTGTGGGGCTTCTAGAGGCACTTGGTTGGCCACTGTGTGAACAGACTGCTGGACTTGAGGAATCTTGGTCTGATCCAGCAGGGCTTTCTTTATGTTCTTATGGGAGTTCAACCATTTCACTTTGTCAAAGCGGTTCTGAATGCACCAAATAAACCCGGGCAAAACCTTTGCCCTGCAGTCCGTCCAAAAGAAGCTCTAAGATCCCAAACAGAAGGTATGGCATCACGTTTTGGTGAACGCGGAAAGAGCCCGGATATAACAGAGTGCCGCGACGAAATATCAATCAAATGCCCGCCCGTTAAGCAAACAGAAGATTAGACAAATGAACTATACAGCCGAACGTTTCTTCTTGTCCTTGGTGGGCAAGGAGCTAATGAAAATCTCATGAAAGATAAATGGCAGTTAGTTGTAACTGGATTTGATTAAAGGAAGGGAGAGCAGGCGGCTGGTTCTCGACTGCTGATTTATGCTTTCCATATTTCGGCCTTCGGAAGGGAGTTTCTGTCCTCCTCACCCTGGCTGCTCGATGCGGAAGACAGGGCCGTGTTAAGCCAGGGCTCCCAGCAGCTGTGGGTACATTAAAAGAACCATTGCCTATGCAGGGGATTTGCAGCGATGTCCTTGTTCGAGCTGCTGTATGTTTGGGGCATTTCAAAGCGGGGCTGGTTGTTGGAAGGGGAGCCGTTCAGGACTGAATTACGGGAAAGGGAATAAGAGGCGGGCGCAGAACGTTTTGGGAAATCGCAGCTGACGAAAGCAACCTACTTCCCCACATTAGCTGCCTTTTAACATCTACCTGGTTATGTGACGGCGGAACGGTTTCCCAGAAGTTCCTTCCAAAGGTTTTTAGTTATCGTCTCCGCTTGTGCAATTATAGAATTTATTATCTAGAGCTGCCAACTCCGGGTTGGGAAATACCTGGAGATTTTGGGGGTGGAGCCCGAGGAAGGTGGGGTTTGGGGAGGAGAGGGGCTTCAATGCCATAGAGTGCGATTGCCAAAGAAGAAGAGTTGGTTTTTATATTCCGACTTTCTCTACCACTTAAGGGAGACTCAAGCCGGCTTACAATCACTTTCCCCTCCCCACAACAGACACCTTGCGAGGTAGGTGGGGCTGAGAGAGCTCTAACAGAGCTGTAACTTGCCCAAGGTCACCCAGCTGGCTTCGCGTGGAGGAGCGGGGAAACAAATCCAGTTCACCAGATTAGCCTCCGCCACTCACGTGGAGGAGTGGGGGAATCGAACCCGGTTCTCCAGATCAGAGTCCACCACTCCAAACCACCGCTCTTAACCACTACACCACGCTGGCTCATTTCTCCAGGTAAACTGATCTCTATCAGCTGGAGATCAGTGGTAATAGCAGGAGATCTCCAGCTAGCACCAGGAGGTTCTCTAATGCTGCATGATGTGAAGTACCTTTTGGACGTCTTATAGTAACCTGATTTATACTTACCCTGTGTGGGATATGAAAATGATTGTGTATGACTATACACTCTTTAGAAGCAATTATTGTAAGTATGTTTTATTCATTTAACTTTGTATCTTGAATAGCTGTAATCTAGAGTATATGACTATGTACTGCCATTTTAAAATACAGGAAGGACTGAAGAAAAATTCTACATTATTGTGAATTTGAAACGGTCGTATCCTATTGAAGATTGTGGCTTCTCATTCATCTTGGATATTGAACTTGAACTCATATTACTTATTGTCGAAGGCTTTCACAGTCAGAGTTCATTGGTTCTTGTAGGTTATCCGGGCTGTGTGACCGTGGTCTTGGTATTTTCTTTCCTGACGTTTCGCCAGCAGCTGTAGCAGGCATCTTCAGAGGAGTAACACTGAAGGACAGTCTCTCTTCCTACACACTTGACACTGAGAGACACTGTCCTTCAGTGTTACTCCTCTGAAGATGCCTGCCACAGCTGCTGGCGAAACGTCAGGAAAGAAAATACCAAGACCACGGTCACACAGCCCGGATAACCTACAAGAACCAATCATATTACTTACTTGGTACTCTGCTGAGACCTTTGAAAGACTTTTTGCCCTTTGATTGTATATTTTGTACATACTGTGTGTTGGCTATAGTGTGGTTACTTGTGTTTGTACATTGTATGTATATAGGTATCTCAGTAGCTTATATAAATTGCACCTTGTCTGTAAATGTTCTTCGCTCCTATACTATTTTCCTAACCTTTGGTATGAGTATAGAGGTGCCTGTTTCTCCCCCAGCACCAGGAGGTTGGCAACCCTATTATTTTCGTAAGTCGTCCTCTCTTCTTAGCCTCTTCTGCCCATGAGAATTTTGCGTGCAGGGCCTTGAAAGCGCCAGCTGCAGAATTTGGACTCCAGTTCTGCTGGAGTTAAGGAGAGTTAAGGGTTGATTGACACCAGCGACTCCATAACTCCACTCGATGAGCGGTAGATGGATAGGGGAACCCACATCCAGCTGGCCAAGGGGATGCCACAGGAGACATGCATCTGGCAAAGCCAACTCTGCCTCGCATAAACTCCTGCTGGACTACCTTTTGCTACTCTTTATGGGGCCCCTCTGGACCACCTCTTTTATTTTGCCACTCCACAGTGACCCATCTGGAATTAACTCCTATTCTGCGTTATGCTTTTTTAATTTAACAAATTAACATCTGTAACGCATGAATGGCTTTCAGCTGTTGTTTTTTTTTTTAAAAAGGAAGCCGCCGCTTCCAAAGATGCTTTCTCAAGATGAGCGCGGCTAGTTGTAATTGCTCACACGACCATTGGGAACTCAACCCCCATGAGGCGAATCTTCCTTTTCGGGAAAATGCAAATCGTAAAAAGACAGAGGAGGGGAAAATCACCCTGAAATCTACGTTGGGGATGCAGAATGTATTCCAATTAGTTCTCGGTTCATCCGAGCAATTACCAGAGGGCCTCACAATATCGAAGGTTGCGCCCTGGCCAATCCCTTGTACGGCATCTGTCAAAATAATTATCAGCCCGCACATCACCAACGACACCTTTTGGGGAGATGAACAATAACAGGCAGTACCTGTCAGTTGATGGCAGATGAATTTGCTCTGCTTTCGAGAAGTCCTGGGACAGTTCTTCCTTTCTTTAGATTTAACAGCCATTGGGTATTCATCTACTATTTCATGCTTTTAAAAGGGGGGAAATGAAATTTAATTTTTTTCCCTTGATACTATCAAGAGAAAAGTTGCCATATTTCTCACACAATTGACCCATCTACTTGACAGCAGATGAACACATGAACATATGAAACCAGACCCTTGGTCCATCAGAGTCAGTATTGTCTACTCAGACCGGCAGCAGCTCTCCAGGGTCTCAGGTCTTTCACATCACCTACTTGCCTAGTCCCTTTAACTGGAGATGCCGGGGATTGAACCTGGGACCTTCTGCATGCCAAGCAGAGGCTCTGCCACTGAGCCATAGCCCCTCCCAATACTTAGTTAATACTTAGTTAATCTTCTTCCTTAGTTAAGGAAGAAAAACATAGGAACGCAGTATCCGCTTCTCAGAAAGCGTCTTTAACTGTTTTATCCAAGGAGTGATATATTTATTTCGTGCAATATTATTTTGTGGACATGATAAAACAATGTGGGCCAGGGAATCTACTTGATCCGGACAAAATGGGCATTTGCGTTCTTCTGCGATAATTCTATTGTATCGCCCTTGTGTCTCGGCTGAGTCTAAGGCATTACGTCTCGCCAGTAAGAATCCCTACGGGGTCTCCATCAGTCAGCTGGGACTTGATGGCAAAAAAGAGGTGGAGAGACAAATGTATCTGAGAACCCCTCCCCAAGACATTTTAGGCCAAACACAGCCCTTAAATCTATACACAAAAGAGGTTGGCCACCCTTAGATCAATTTCATTTGTGTAAAAGACTGTTATCTTTTTTATTTTATAAGTTTTGAAAAGGTGCCTTTATTGCGCAATAAAAGTCAGTAAAAATGTAACTGTGAAAAGAAACCCTAAATACGTTAAACTTCCTTCTGTGGGACTGACGGCCCTCATAATTTTTCTTCTTAAACGGGACTTCTCCTTTATAGCAAGATTTTACAGCAGGAGGAAGAGATTTCCCATCGAAAAAGAAAACTTGCCAGTCTAAATGCCGCGTTGTTATTTCAGAAGAACCAAACATAACAGGAAACCCTGGATTAACTAGGGTTAGTTTTATGAAACCAGGATTCGAATTGCAGACATTCACTGAAATTCTGGTTTAACACAGCTAATGCTCGTATCATTAAACCCAGCCCCTACATCATGGGAAAGCGTCACCAGACGACAAACCAGCATTAAGCCAGGATGACCACGTTCCGGCAGCATACAAAACTATACCTATGATTTTAAGATGGTTCATAAGCCAATCTCAGATCCTGATTTTCAGATCCTCTCGCTGAACGACTTACTTTAGAAATGGACCAAGTCCTATGAGGAAAGGTTGAAGGAGCTGGGTATGTTTAGCCTGAAGAGAAGACTGAGATATGATAACCATCTTCAAGCACTTGAAGGGCTGTCATATAGAGGAGGGTGCCGAGTTGTTTTCTGTTGCCCCAGAAGGTCGGACCAGAACCAGCGGGTTGAAATTAAATCAGAAGAATTTCCATCTAGACATTAGGAAGAATTTTCTAAGTTAGAGCGGTACCTCAGTGGAACAGGCTTCCTTGGGAGGCGGTGAGCTCTCCTTCCTTGGAGGTGTTTTAAGCAGAGGCTAGATGGCCATCTGTCAGCAATGCTGATTCTATTACCTTAGGCAGGTCTTGAGAGGGAGGGCCTCTTGGCCATCTTCTGGGCATGGAGTAGGGGTCACTGTGTGTGTGGCGGGGGAGGTAGTTGTGTATCAATCAATCTTTATTAAAAAAAAAAATAGTCAAAGACCAGCACAGCTCTTCAGGGAGGTAGTTGTGAATTCCCTGCATTGTGCAGGGGGTTGGACTAGATGACCCTGGTGGTCCCTTCCAACGCTATGATTCAATTCTATGATTCTATGTACTTCCTGTACTTCCTGAATAAACAGTGTTTTTGAAGAAAGTTAGATGGTCTGTATAATTCAGTAATTTCCAAACTGTGTTTTGGAACACGCCAGTGTATTTATTTATTCGATTTGCTGAATGATTGCAGGCTGTTTTAGAGAGTCTGACCGGACCCTAATATGATAAGGCACTGAATGGGAAAGGGCTGGGATAATTGACCAGAAACATTCTTCAAACTTGCATAAGGTGTTAGTGCGCAAAGCACTTCACAGACACCATCTCAGTATCCTTTACAACAACCCTGTAAGGTAGGTCAGCATGATTATCCTCATATTGCAGAAAGGGGAAAGAAGAGAGGCTGAATACTAGCAGTTTGCTGAAGGCCACTTGGCGAGTTGGCGGCGGAGGACAAATTCGAATGGTGGTCTTCCTCTTTTGCGGTGCGGTCTCTCAACCCAGATGTTAGCCCACTCAACACCTGTTGGTTGAATGTGTGAGCTGACTCCACCGCAGTTTGGGGTGACATCGCACCACATCTGTGGTGGCCGGCTCAGATCACTTTATATCCCATGGGGAAGGCGCAAAACTGAGCAGTCCAACAGGGGTGTAGGCATTTGCAAGACTCATTCTGGGTTCCCTCGCCTGGCTATCCGAGCCACCGAAGTCACGGTCTAGTTGGGTTCAAACAGGATTTCATTGACTTTTATGTCATTTTCAGACATGGGGACCACATCACAGATTTGTTCTTTGAAAGCTAGGGCGATGGTGTAAGGTTTTCCTTTGGGGTGGCGGGTACACCTTTCGAGGTACGTGTCGTAGTACCCTTTTCCTCTTCCGAGTCTGTTGCCGGTTTTGTCAAAGCCCAGTCCTGGAATTAGGATGAGATCGAGACCATCTGTTGAAGGGGGAAAAAACACACACACACACACATATATATATACACGTACATATATACATACATATGCTCTGACCTGGATAGCGCAGGCTAGCCTGATCTCCTCAGATCTCAGAAGCTAAGCAGGGTCAACCCTGGCTAGTACTTGGATGAGAGACCTCTGAGGAATACCAAGGTGCTACAGCCAGTTACAAAGCAGAGTTTCAGGGGACGGGGACTCAAATGCTTCCTGATTTTACATCTTCCAGTTCTTTGTCACATCAAAAAGAGGTTTTAAAACAACACTTAGATCCCCCCATTCCATTCCTTTAAAAGAGCTCATGGATTGCTTTTAAACATGGTGCTTGGGTTTCCGCGTGGGGAGGGGAAGAAGGGAACCGGATGTTTTTCTCACAGTAAGCACTACAGCCAATTACGAAGCAGCGTTTTCAAGGCTGGTTGTGCTGGTGCGTAGCTTTTTTTAGCATTCGCTGCAGAAAAGTGTGGGACGAGCGACCCTCGAGCCCCAGGTAAAACTCCCAGGCATCAACGGCCAACGTCTCATGCTTGGCGACTGGCAGGGCCATCTTGCTTTTTCGGAAATTGTTTCATGCTTCTGCCAGGCGGAACAAGGGGGACCGGCTGCCGTCCTGAAGGGCTGCCAAGCTTAAAGGCAACCAACGTGCTGATTTGCTATTTTTGGACAGCTACGGAGTGGGAATCGCCAAGGGGAACTTTGAAACAAATGAGCCCGCGATGGTTGTGCACCCCTTTGGAACAAGCCTCATCATTGCCTGCGCTTCTATTTTTATTTTTTGCAAAGGAAACTTCAAGAAGTTTTTCTCTGGGGGTGAAGAAGGAACAACAATGTGTGTGTGTGTGTGTGTATCTATATCTATCTATATATCTATATCGATAGATAGATAGACACAGACAGACAGACAGACAGACAGACAGATAGATAGATAGATAGATAGATAGATAGATTTAAAGACAAAGCCATACAAATGCAAAAGAGATGGAAGCGTCCGGAACTGTATGCCTCAATTCTGCAAAGGGTAGTATTCAGTGTAGAACTCAGCCTCTTAAAGAACCTCGGCTTTAAAAAGGAGACAATCCAGTTTCTAGCCCCTATGTCTGCAAAAATATGTGCTTGAAAGAATGTGTGGGCAATTGAAATATTACAAGCCAGAGAAACTCTTTCTAGAGCCCTTTGAGAGAGGCTTTTCCAAAGATCAGAATAATCTGATCTAATCAATCACGTAGAGAGCCAGAGTGGTCTAGTGGTTAAGAACCTGGGCAACCCAGGTTCGAATCCCCACTTGCACCATGGAAGCTTGCTGGGTGACCTTGGGCCGATCACACACTCTGAGCCCTGACCCTGGCTAGTATTTGGATGGGAGACCTCCAAGGAGTACCAGGGGCGTGACGCGGAGGCAGGCAATGGCAAACCACCTCTGCACGTCTCTTGCCTTGAAAACCCCACCAGGGACGCCGTAAGTCAGCTGTGACTTGACGTTCGGAGGTGGGTTGCCGTTGCCTGCCTCTGCGTGGGCTGAGAGAGTTCGGAGAGAACTGTGACTGGCCCAAGGTCACCCAGCAGGCTTCATGCGGAGGAGTGGGGAATCGAACCCGGTTCTCCAGATTAGAGTCCACCAACCCCTTTACCACGCTGGCTCTGTCTTAATTATAGCGCTGGCCAAAACGGGTCTCTCCAAGCTTAAAGGAATCCTAAAGGAAAATGATCTTCAAGGAAAACAGGCAGGAATTATCTTAACCCCCCTCCTTCTCCCCTTCTTTGTTTAATGTCTCTAGTCTGAAGTAAATTGTTCCCTTCCACTTAATTATTTCGGGCTTCTGGCTGGGAGATGCAATTTATTTGTATATCAGCATCAGTGTGGTCGGATGGGTATTGTACGTGTCATTGCCGCAAGGGCTTCTTCGCAGCTCCTGCCAAGAGTTCGGAGTATTTTTTTTTTATCAGATTTTTTTAAAAAAAGAGAACAAGCAAACATAAATAAATTCTTTCTCCAGCCGGAATGGGGTCCAGATGAACTGTTCCCTAAATGTCCTATGGCCTAAACATTCTCAGTGGCAGATCTTGTGAGTAATTACGTTGGAGGCCAAGGCAAAAGTCACGCTAAAAAGGCAGCCCCGGTCAATAAATGGCAATGTCTAGGCAAAATTACTTTGTCCTGGTATCTCTCCGGGACTCGTTTCTCTGTTGATGCTGGTGTTTCTTTTGGGGAGGGGGAAGAAGAAGGTTGGTTTTTATATGCCGACTTTCTCTGCCACTTAGGGAAGAATCAAACCAGCTCACAATCGCCTTCCCCTCCCAACAGACACCCTGTGAGGTAGGTGGGGCTGAGAGAGCTCTAAGAGAACTGTGACTAGCCCAAGGTCACCCAGCTGGCTCCACATGGAGGAGCGGGGGATCCAACCCGGTTCTTCAGATTAGAGTCCACCGCTCCAAACCACCACTCTTAACCACTACACCATGCTGGGAGAGGAAAGACAGCAGAGACTGGAAGGTGAGTCAGCGTAAAAGAGTGTGGTGTGGTGGTTAGAAAGTCGGGCTAGGATCAGAGAGACCCGGGTTCAAATCCCCACTCTACCATGGAAGCTCACTGGGTGGCCCTGGGCCTCTCTGTCCAGCCTACCTCACAGGGGGGCTGTGAGGATAAGGCAGGAGAGGAGAACGATGCAGGTTACCTTGGGCCAATCGCTCATTCTCAGCCTGGCCTACCTCACACAGCTGTTGTGAGGATAAAACAGAGACGAGAATGATGTAATACGCTTTGGGTCCCCAGGGGGAAGAAAGGTGGGGTATAAATGAAGATGAATAAATAAGTAAATGGCCCAAGGTTACCCAGCAAGCTTCCATGGCTTGAGCAGGGATTCGAACCTGGGTCTCCCTGATACTAGTACGATACTCTTAGCCACTAAATAGGGTTGTCAGATCCCTCTTTGCCACCAGCGGAAGGTTTTTGGGGGGCAGAGCCTGAGAAGGGCAAGGTTGGAGAGGGGAGGGAGTCCATAGAGCCCAATGCCATAGAGTCCAATTGCCAAAGCGGCCATTTGCTCCAGGTGAACTGATCTCTATCGGCTAGAGATCAGTTGTAATAGCAGGAGATCTCCAGCTAGTACCTGGAGGTTGACAACCCTACCACTACACCACACTGGATTTGAATCCACTTCTCCCCGGTCCTAGTCCAACCCACTAGCCATCATACATTCCTGGATCGTTCCCAACCTAATGCTGGAAATACCTCAGGAAGCTTTCCGTTTTAAAATTTAGCTTTGGTCACTTGACTGACTCTTGTCAAATGTATTAATACCGGCTGCCTTCCAGTCGTATTGATTGCATTGGCAGATTCAGCCGGGTCTTTGGGGTGGGAAAATCCAGACTTTGAAGAAATGCCATCAGAAAATGTTAAGGGGGCAGCCCTGTTATCCTCAGGATAATCTGAAATACATTGGTTTTTTTTTTTTAATAAATCCAATGTGCCTGAAATTCTAGAACGGGTGACAAAAAGCAAGGTACAGTTACTGGGCAAACTGAAATTAACGAGATTTCCCTACTAAATAATGTGTGAACATCGCCTTGAATAAATAGCTTTCTGCATAAATATTGAAAAAGGACTTTGAACATAAAATGGCAATCCCCTCTGGAAATAAATCCTCCGCCTGCAAATGAGAAGCCCCTTTGTGACCCAAATTTGCATCGCGCAAATATCCCACAAATTGTCAAACATCCAAATCAAATACTCATGGCTGCCTTACAAGAGTGTCCAGTATGGATTTGAACCCAGGTCTCCCAGATACTTGCCTGACGCTCTAACCGCCACACCGTGCCAGCGGTCATTTGAAGCCGGGGCGTCCCATATTCCTGTCTGACCCCACCACTACGTGACATGGGCTAGCAAGCGTAATGCCGACAACATTCCCCGTGCTGTCGTGGTTGGTTGCAACCCTCTAGTTCGAGCCCTTCGATAGGGAGGTCTTTATGGAAAATGGGTCCATCAGCAGAATTTACAGACAGGCTGCGAGCAAGAGAGCGATCTTTCCCTCTCTCTTCCTCCAAGTCAGCGCCTCCAGCATCCATTCATCTCCCCGCGTCACATTTGCCCTTCTGAACCACCGTCTGATAAAAAATATAAAATTATGATCTTCCCCCCCAAGGCAGCCCTAATTTGCTCAGGTTCAGGATGGATACGGGACAATAATTGTTTGGCGAATAGAACCGAATTTGAGCCGTATGCCAACTTCCGCTTTCTGCACAGCCTCTGCTTAGAGTTTCAGAATTTGACAGCACCTTTCTGCTTGCTTTATTTTTTTTTATTTTTTTTTTAAACCTTTTCCCTGAAGCTTCAGACTTTACAATTTAAGCTGCCTTATACCGAATGAGATCCTTGGTCCGTCGGGGTCAGTATTGTCTACTCAGACTGGCAGGAGCTCTGCGGGGGCTCAGGGAGAGATCTTTCACATCACCTACTTGCCCTTTTAACTGGAGACGCTGGGAACTGAACCTGCAACCTTCTGCATGCCAAGCAAAGGCTCCTCCACTTAATCTGGAGTAACAGCCAAGTCGCAGCACAGATGCAGAGAATAGTGTGGCTGAAAAAAAATATTTCAGACTTATTGGATACCCCCTCAACGGGGCGGAGTGTGTGTAGCACCATGCATAAAATGCCATGGGGGTGTGGTTCTGCTCACAAGTAGGGCCTATATGAACGACATTTGAAGGTCCAGAATGTCTCACATTATCCTGACCTTCCTGACCTTCCCGCCCTGTTCTTCTCCCACCTTAAGACTTCCTTGGCAGCTTCTCATCTGGCCCAGACGTGGCTGTAGCAACTGAGCAAAGGTTCAAATCACACCAAACCACACGGACGCTTTTTGTTGGGTGGTAAATCTGTAGAATACTGACACCTGCCGGCCATCAGAAGTATTTGCATTGCAGTGAGGTAGACACAAATTTGCTCGCAGAGTTGCCGAGTCATGGAAGCTGAGGCCGGGATAAATTCTGTCTGTCTCCAAGGTGCCAGCGAAGTCCTGTTTAATGCGCGTTTCTCATTTTCATTACCCAGCTGCAGAATTCTGCATTTATCCTTACTGAGTTGCACCTTGTTCAAATCCACCCACTTTCCCCATGTGTTCAGATCTCGCTGGATTCTATCTCCATCTTCCGGTGTGTCTCCTACTCCTAATTTTTGTCGCCGTTTCGGGATTATAAACTGCCTTGAATGGCCTTAAATTCCTGCCTGGACATTGCAGTCTTCTCTACATGCCCTGTAGGCAAGACAGGCAGGGCCTTTTAGGTGGTGGCGCCCTGCTTTCGGAATGCCCTCCCTCCCTCGCTCCACCCTGTTCTGCTGCTGACCACCTTTACAAGGCAAGCTCTTCAACAGGCTTTTCATTAGGGGATTGCCTCTCTTTCAATTGCCTATCTTCAAGACTTGTGTTTGATAAATGCCTGCTTCAGTCATGTCTGGCGCAGGCAGGAAGGCAGGAAGGAAGGAAGGCAGGAAGGAAGGAAGGAGCTCCTTTGCTAGAATACTAATGTCCCTCCAGCCCCAAATTCTTCCCGGCTTCGTCTATCAAAGCACCATGGCTCATTGTCTCCGAGCAGAAGTTCTTTCCCAACTTTAAATCGTTTCATTAAAAAATAAATTGCATTAAGAGCTAAGCCTTGATTTTCAATTTTGTCTCATGCCAGGGTCTTTTTTTTCCCTATAACCAGCGTATAAAAATATATTTTAAATTAATATCTAGACTTGGCCATAAATTGTACTGTTAAGTTTTAATCAACCTTCCCTGAAGGGAAGAAAATCTAATAGTGCTGGCAATCACTTTTCAATGATGTTTGGAACATATTTTCCCCCCGTTTTCCCATTATGTCGTTATATTTAATGCCACAGCTTCCAACATGTGATCTCCCTCTATCATTCAATGCATGTCTTATTTAAATCCTTTAATAGGGCCAATACAATGTTATTTACTGCGGGCGGGTTTTTTTCCCCCAGAGCTGTGAATATCAGCTATGCACCTAATTCCCCTAGAATTCACATCGCTTATTCATTATACCTTCTTGTGGTGTCTCCAGTCAAAGGATAAAGTAGGGTAAAAGGCTGGACAGTGAAGAAAGCTGATAGGAAGAAAATAGATTCCTTTGAAATGTGGTGTTGGAGGAGAGTGTTACGGATACCCTGGACTGCCAAAAAAACAAATCAGTGGGTTCTAGATCAAATCAAGCCTGAACTGACCCCAGAAGCTAAAATGACTAAACTGAGGCTATCGTATCTTGGTCACGTCATGAGACGACAAGAGTCACTGGAAAAGACAGTCATGCTAGGAAAAGTTGAGGGCAGCAGGAAAAGAGGAAGACCCAACAAGAGATGGATGGACTCAATAAAGGAAGCCACAGCCTTCAATTTGCAAGATCTGAGCAAGGCTGTCAAAGATAGGACATTTTGGAGGACTTTTATTCACAGGGTCGCCATGAGTCGGAAGCGACTTGACGGCACTTAACACACACACACAGGGTAAAAGGTGACCCACGGGGACCTTAATGACCCATGGGGTGACATCATATCATTTTACAACCTTGGAAGGATGGGAGGAGGAGGATTTTATATGCCGACTTTCTCTACCACTTAAGGGAGAATCAAACCATCTTACAATCTCCCTCCCTTCCTCTCCCCACAACAGACACCTTGTGAGGGAGGTGGGGCTAGGAGAATTCAGAGAGAACTGTGACTAGCTCAAGGTCACCCAGCAGGCTTCATGAGGCGGCGTGGGAAAACCAATCTGGTTCACCAGATTAGCGTCTGCAGCTCATGTGGAGGAGTGGGGAATCAAACCCGGTTCCCCAAATTAGAGTCCACCGCTCCAAACCACCACTCTTAACCACTACACCGCGCCTTAAAGGGGTGGCACGTGTTTGCTCTCCCCTCTCTACTGGGCACGCAGAAGCGCTCTATGGGGCACACAGCCCAACTCACCTGCCCCAGACAAGGCATCTTCCCGGGCGTCGCTCTCAGCAGGCTGATGGATGTTCCAGGAGGTTAAGGGGAGCGAAGCGATTTCTTCATAGGACGCCAGCTTCACCATGTCCATGTGGTTGCCGCAAGGCTTGTACCGTGGCACGAAGCACTCCTTGCCTTGCTGGAAAATGTCCTTAATTATTTCTGCCGTCTGGACCTCATCCGGCATGCTCAGATAGATCGCGATTCGGCGGGACGCTCGATATTTGGGATGCTCGACCAGCTGCTTTGAGAAAAGGAGAGTGTGTTTAGTGGACTGAAAAGCTTATTTTTTGGGGAGGGGGGACCCTGCTGTGTTCATTTAAAGCTTGCCTTTTCCACGAGACCTTTGGCTTTAACCCTCTCCCCAACTTGTAGGTGACCTGTAATGCATAAGAAGCTTCTGGAACTCATGGCCACTGGATGTATTCAGGGTTGCTAATTTAGATGGGTTTCAGAGGGGACTAGACACATTTGTAGAAGCTGAGTCCATCCGTGGCCATTAGTCAAGATGGCTAAATGGAAACCCCACGTTCGGAGGCAGCGGATCTCTAGAGGTCTGTTAGTGGGGAAAGAACAGGGAAGGTCTTTGGTTTCCGTGCCCCTGCCTGTGAGCCTATGGAGGCATTTCATTGGCCACTGCAGGAAACAGGATGCTGGTCTAAAAGGACTATTGGTCTGATGCAGCAGGGCACCCCTTTCTGTTTATGCGTGGTGTAGTGGTTAGAGGGCTGGACTTGGATCTGGGAGATCCAAGTTCGAATCCCCACTGCCGTGGAAGAAGAAGAAGAGTTGGTTTTTAATTGCCGACTTTCTCTACCACTTAAGGAAGAATCAAACCGTCTTACAATCGCCTTCCCTTCCCCTCCCCACAATAGACACCCTGTGATGTAGTTGGGGCTGAGAGAACCATGACTAGCCCAAGGTCACCCAGCTGGCTTTCACGTGTAGGAGTGGGGAAACAAATCCAGTTCACCAGATTAGCCTCCGCCGCTCATGTGGAGGAGTGGGGAATCAAACCCGGTTCTCCAGATCAGAGTCCACCGCTCCAAACCACCGCTCTTAACCACTGCACCACACTGGCTCCCAGCTTATGAAGGCTTGTTGGGTGACCTTGGGCCAGTCACACCCTCTCAGTTTAACCTTCCTGTTATGGTGAAGATGAAATGAAAGAAGAAGAGTTGGTTTTTATATGCCAACTTTCTCTACCACTTAAGGAAGACTCAACCAGCTCACAAACACCTTCCCTTCCCCTCCCCACAACAGACCCTGGGTGAGGAAGGTGGGGCTGAGTGAGTGTGACTAGCCCAAGGTCACCCAGCTGGCTCCGTGTGTAGGAGTGAGGAAACCAACCTGGTTCACCAGATTAGCCTCTGCCGCTCATGTGGAGGAGTGGGGAATCAAACCCGGTCCTCCAGATCAGACTTCACCGCTCCAAACCACCGCTCTTAACCACTGCACCATGCTGGCTCTCAGGAAAAGCAGGATATCAATAAATACATTGAAGTTTTGTGTAAGCATCCCTGTCCTTCCCCACATTAAGCTCTCTCCTTCTGCTTTTTGCCTTTTGTTTCTTTTAAACGTGGTCTGTTTTTTGTCTATAAACTCACCTTCCCGTTCCCACGGGGGCTACGAGGAAGAAGTATGCAACGGAAGCTTCCCCAACTGCGCCGCCCTGTGAATGAGCCTGAAAACTATACCAATGTTTGCAAAAGGGGGGGAATATACTTGTCGCCTTTCTGTATCATCCATTACTGCTGAATCAGAGCGTGCCGCCCAGCAGGGCTTTCCATCAGGAAAGCAAACATTAAGCAAGCAAAAACCACCCGGCGATCTAATTAAACACCGGAGGCTAGGTCAATGCTGAGCAATTGCTCTAATTCCAAATTTAAGACTCCTGGAAAATGAGTCTTTAGACAAAAGTGCTGGAAATCATCTCTGCGTCCCGCCGTCGCCTCTTTCCGTTTCCAGGTATTTCGGTACCCTTCCCATCCTTTTCATCTCTCTTGCTTTGCATCGTTGACATCTTTTTTCAGGCAGGTTAGGTTTTAAGATTTTAATAGTGATGATGATTGCAGATGTTGCAGTAGAAAAGAGCAAGAGTCCAGTAGAACCTTAAAGACTAACAAAATTTCTGGCAGGGTATGAGCTTTTGTGAGTCGCAGCTCACTTCTTCAGATACCATACGTCAGGGGTGTCAAACATAAGGCCCGCAGGCCAGATCCGGCCCCTTGAAAGGGTATGTGGCTCAGTGATAGAGCATCTGCTTGGCATGCAGAAGGTCCCAGGTTCAATCGCCGGTATCTCCAGTTAAAGGGACTAGGCAGGTAGGTGATGTGAAAGACCTCTGCCTGAGACCCTGGAGAGCCACTGCAGGTCTGAGTAGACAATACTGACTTTGATGGATCAAGGGTCTGATTCAGTAGAAGGCAGCTTCATGTGTTCACGAGAGCTCTTATCCAGCCCATGAGCAGCCAAGGGAGCCACCCCACCCCCAGTCCCGATCTGGGCTGGCGAGGCATGGCCCGGCCCAACCAAGTGACATTTATGTCGTCTCCGTCCCTCATAACAAATGAGTTTGACACCCCTGCCATACGTTGTTCAGATTGCATATGTTGTTATGCTTTACCTTTTTGCTTGTATTGATTACTGTGTTTAATTTTCTTGTGGCTAGCTGACCTCAGGGCAGGAGGATGGATGGATGGCTGGATGGCTGGATAGATGGATACATGGATACATGGATAGATGACAGATAGATGGGTAGATGGGTAGATGGATAGATAGATGGATAGATAGATGACAGACAGATGGGTAGATGGATAGATAGATGACAGATAGATGGGTAGATGACAGATAGATGGGTAGATGACAGATAGACAGACAGACAGACAGACAGACAGACAGACAGATCCAAGTCTGGTCAGTTTCTAGCATCTTGCCGTGTTGTGCAGCTCTGAGCCACTAGGTGGCAGTAAAACCTAATGTCCACCAGATTCTCATAATGTGACCAAAGTACAATAACCTCAGTTTAGTTATTTTAGCTTCTAGGGACAGTTCAGGCTTAATTTGTTCCAGAATCCCTTGATGTGTCTTTTTGGCTGTCCAGGGTATCTGTGAAACTCTCCTCCAGCACCATATGTTGGACGCGTGGGTTAGCCGCGTGGCTAATTCTCCAACATCACCCCACCAATCACACAAGGGCCAGGGATGTTACCCCTATTATAATTATTATAGGTGCACTCAGAGTTTAGGTTTGTTGAAATTAAATCAAGAGAGTTTCCACCTAGACCTTAGGGAGGATTTCCTAACAGAGCGGTTCCTCAGTGGAACAGGCTTCCTCGGGAGGTGGTGAGCTCTCCTTCTCTGGAGGTTTTGAAGCAGAGGCTAGATGGCCATCTGTCAGCAATGCGGATTCTATGACCTTGGCAGTTCATGAAAGGGAGGGCAACTTGGCCATCTTCTGGGCATGGAGTAGGGGGTCAATGGGGGTGTGGAGAGGGAGGTGGTTGTTAATTTCCTGCATTGTGCAGAGGGTTGGACTAGATGACCCTGGTGACCCCTTGCAACCCTATGATTCTTCTGGGCGTGGAGTTGGGGTCACTGGGGGTGTGGGGGGGGAGGTAGTTGTGAATTTCTTGCATTGTGCAGGGGGTCGGACTAGATGACCCTGGCGGCCCCTTGCAACCTATGATTCTTCTGGGCGTGGAATAGGGGTCACTGGGGGTGTGTGGGGGGGGGAGGTAGTTGTGAATTTCCTGCCTCATGCAGGGGGTCGGACTAGATGACCCTGGCGGCCCCTTGCAACCCTATGATTCTTCTGGGCATGTAGGGATCACTGGGGGGTGGGGGGGAGGTAGTTGTGAATTTCTTACATTGTGCAGGGGGTCGGACTAGATGACCCTGGCGGCCCATGCAACCCTATGATTCTTCTGGGTGTGTGTGGGGGGGAGGTAGTTGTGAATGTCCTGCCTCGTGCAGGGAGTTGGACTAGATGACCCTGGAGGACCCTTCCAACCCTATGATTCTTCTGGGCATGTAGGGATCACTGGGGGTGTGGGGGGGGAGGTAGTTGTGAATTTCTTGCATTGTGCAGAGGGTCGGACTAGATGACCCTGGCGGCCCCTTGCAACCCCCCCAATCCTGCGGCGTGTCCGTGCGCGTGCATCGCGCCGAGCAGAAGCCTCGCCTTCCCTCCTTCCCTCCCTCCCCCGGCGGGGCTTTCCCCGGGGATCGGGGGGGTTTCCCGGCGCGCGGGAGGGGGGAGCCCCTCGGCCACCCACCTGCGCCCCCAGCAGCCGCGACTGCCGGCGCTTCTCGGCCGCGCTCAGCGCCTCCAGGCGCCGCTTCAGCTCGGCGCGCAGAGCCCGCTTGGCCGCCTGCAGCGCAGCCATGGCGCCGCAGCCCGGTCCCCTCTCCAGGCGCGCTGGCCGGCCGCCCGGCCCCTCCCCAAGAGGCGGGCAGGGAGATCGCCGCCCCCAGGCCCGCGGGGAGGGAGGGCTGGGGAGAAAGGGCCGCTGCCCGCCCCCTCCGAGCGCCAGCTGCCCTTGGAACCGTACAGTTGGAAGGGGCCCCCAAGGTCATCTAGTCCGACCCCCTGCACAAGGCAGGAAACTTACAACTATCCCCCCCACACACACCCCCAGTGACCCCTACTCCACGCACAGACAAATGATAAGAGTTGGAAGGGACCACCAGGGTCATCTAGTCCGACCCCCTGCACGAGGCAGGGAATTCACAACTACCTCCCCCCCACACCCCCAGTGACCCCCTACTCCACGCCCAGAGGAATCATAGGGTTGGAAGGGGCCACCAGGGTCATCTGGTCCGACCCCCTGCACAATGCAGGGAATTCATAACTACCTGCCCCCCACACACACCTCCAGTGACCCCCTACTCCACGCCCAGAAGAATCATAGAGTTGGAAGGGACCACCAGGGTCATCTAGTCCAACCCCCTGCACAATGCAGGGAATTCACAACTACCTCCCACACACACACACACACACAGGACCCCCTACTCCATGCCCAGAAGAAGAATAAAGTTGGAAGGGGCCACCAGGGTCATCCAGTCCGACCCCCTGCACGAGGCAGGGAACGCACAACTACCTCCCCCCCACACCCCCAGTGACCCCCTACTCCACGCCCAGAGGAATCATAGGGTTGGAAGGGGCCACCAGGGTCATCTAGTCCAACCCCCTGCACAAGGCAGGAAATTCAAAACTACCTCCCCCCCACACACCCTCAGGACCCCCTACTCGACACCCAGAAGAATCATAGAGTTGGAAGGGACCACCAGGGTCCTCTAGTCCAACCCCCTGCACAATGCAGGGAATTCACAACTACCTCCCACACACACACACACCCAGGACCCCCTACTCCATGCCCAGAAGAAGAATAAAGTTGGAAGGGGCCACCAGGGTCATCTAGTCCAACCCCCTGCACGATGCAGGGAATTCACAACTACCTCCCCCCCACACGCACACCCAGTGATCCCTACTCCACCCCCATGCCATCGTATTCCCTATTACTATGTATGGGTGTGAAAGCTGGACAGTGAAGAAAGCTGATAGGAAGAAAGTAGATTCCTTTGAAATGTGGTGCTGGAGGAGAGGGTTACGGATTCCGTGGACTGCCAAAAAAACAAATCAGTGGGTTCTAGATCAAATCAAGCCTGAACTGACCCTAGAAGCTAAAATGACTAAACTGAGGCTGTCGTATTTTGGTCACATCATGAGACGACAAGAGTCACTGGAAAAGACAGTCATGCTAGGAAAAGTTGAGGGCAGCAGGAAAAGAGGAAGACCGACCAAGAGATGGATGGACTCAATAAAGGAAGCCTCAACCCTCAATTTGCAAGATCTGAGCAAGGCTGTCAAAGATAGGACACTTTGGAGGACGTTGATTCATAGGGTCACCATGAGTCGGAAGCGACTTGACGGCACTTAACACACACACACATATGTAGAATCAAGCCCCTTGAAAATCTTGAAAATCTGGTGGTGCTAAGTGCCGTTAAGTCTAGGGACTTCCAAGTGGGACCTGGGGATCCCCCCGAATTTCAGCTCATCTCCAAACTACAGAGATCTGTTTCCCTGGAGGAAATGCGTGCTTTGGAGGGTGGACTCTATGGCATTGCGCCCCACTGAGGTCCCTGCCCTCCCCAGGTGCCACCCCCAAATCTCCAGGAGTTTTCCAACCTGGAACTGGCAACCCTCCCCCCTCCCCATTCCTTGCCAGTGCCTGGGGGGACCTGGCAGCCCTAACTCTGTGGCATTGTACCCCGTTGCGGTCCCTGTCCTCCCCAGGCTCCATCCCCAGATCTCCAAGGATTTTCTGGAGACTGCAATTTGATTTTTGTTTGGAAAAGAATGAATATACTACGCAATATAGGGGGGGGGGGAAATCTTTTTGAATTGTGATCCCCAAGCAGATAATTGTACACACAAACACGGTTTCAAAATAATAACCCCCCTCAAATAAATAACATATAAATAAAATTTCAGATGAAAAAAATGGAAATCAGTTTTCTGATAACCCAAACAGCTGCCACGACGTATCTTGTGGACACATCTTGTTCTTGCAGGAAACTCCAACCAAATTGGTCAGTAATATTGACTGAAGAAGGAGAAGGCAGCCAGGATTTTGGTCTTCATCCAGTGTAAAGACAGCCAGGGACTTTTGTCTTCAAATTTTGGTACGAAGCCGTTGTCCTGCAGAAAAGAGTGGACGATATCTCATTAGGACTAATTTAGTTTTATTTTTGTTTAAGAACTGCAGAACAGCCAACTTTTTCTTGAAAGGTCACGAACGAGATCCTATTTACCAACCATTTCATTAACTGAAGAGCCAGTGTGGTGGTGTGGTTAAGAACGGTGGTTTGCAGCGGCGGACTCTGATCTGGAGAACCGGGTTTGATTCCCCGCTCCTCCACGTGAGTGGCGGAGGCTAATCTGGTGAACTGGATTGGTTTCCCTACTCCTACACACAAAGCCAGCTGGGTGACCTTGGCCTAGTCACAGCTCTCTTAGAGCTCTCTCAGCACCACCTACCTCACAGGGTGTCTGTTGAGGGGAGGGGAAAGGAAGGTGGTAGAGAAAGTCAGTATATAAAAACCAACTTTTCTTCTACTCCTTCGAATCTGTTTAGGATTGTCCAGATTCATTCTGTGAGCTTCACGGTTTAGGAGGGATTCGAACCCACACAAAAACAGTCTTTTGGCACCCTGAGGGCGAACAAAAGTGTTATTCCAGCATACATTTTGGTGAAGCCCGTTGCTTCAAATATGAGGAATTAAATCACTGGCCGTCTTCAAGCAACGGCTAGACAAACACTTGTCAGGGATGCTCTAGGCTGATCCTGCATTGAGCAGGGGGTTGGGGTAGATGGCCTGTATGGCCATTAAAATCTAGGATTCCAGTCTTCAGCTAGGCAGCTAATTTTATTTTGCAGTTTCGGCCTTACTGTATGTTTGATTTTCAGTTCTCTATTTATTTAAAATAGTTATATGCCTGCTTTTCTCCTGAAAGCTGAGGATTCACTCATAGCATCTAAAGCTCTGATCTACAGAAGCTTACGTGGACATCAAATTTTAATTTTTTTAAAATGCCTGCCTTTCTCCCTACCGGTGACGCAGATTGGTTTACATCATGCCATTATATTCACATAATGATTTTGTTAGCCTTTAAGGTACCACAAGACTCTTGTTTATTCTAACTACACCCGCTCTCATGAGTGATACAAGAATCATCTCAGCTCTACATAAGTGCTGGGTGACATTCAAGGGGGTGTTTTGTGATACCCCTTTCTCCTGTATTTCCACAGGCTTGGAATCTAACTCCTATGATGAAAAAGAAATCAATTTAAAAAAAAAATTCAGGATGAGAAACAGTAATCAACGCCAAAACTTACCCATCCTCCATTTTTGACAATCCACTTTGCTTGGGTGTTGACGATATAGTCTGTGATAAAGTGAGAAATCTGCTTGAGGTTGTCGGCCGTCATAAGAACTCCTTGTTCTTGGAGCTTCCTGGCCAGAATCCCTCCAAACAGAAATATCGTCACAATCCGTCCCCAGTTGGTGTTTCCATCTGCAAATTCGTTGGCCATCGCTTGAATGAAAATTTGGTTGGCTCTTTCTGGGGAACAGATCTCAAGCTTGTCCAGATAGGGTCTCAAGTTCTCTTCCACTTCCCCTTGAAGGGAAGATGCGACTCTTCGTAAGACTTGAGCGGCCCGGCAGGGGGGTGCTCCGGACTCGGATTCCAGACAGACATATCTCAGATAGTCTTGAACCAAGTTGTAAACGTACAGGAAATCAGAGTCCTCCATTGACGAGCAAACCCGGAAGGCGACGGACAGACTTTGACCCAGGTAGTCTTCCTGCTCCAAAAGCTGAAAACTAAACTAAACAACTTTGGCAGTGTCGTCCCCTCAGAGGATCGGTGGGGTTTTTCTTTGCATCATCTGGGGTTTGGCAAAAGCCATTACGCTGAAAGCGATGGGGAAATTGACATGCTGCTTACGAGTGGGAAGTGAAAACCCGTGACGTGCGCCTTTCGGAGAGAGACGAGACTTCCTCTAAAAATGATTTCCTAGTTCTCTGGCAGTGCCGTCCTGGGCAGAGTTACTCCCTGCTAAAGCCGTAGCCTTCAGTGGACTAAGAAGGTCTAAATCTTTTTAGGATTGTGCTATCAGTGTGGCGGAAGGAACCGTTACCGCTCCCGAGCATGAAAAAACAGCTCATTAGCAGTACATAATGGCACAAAGTCACCAAATCGAATGAACTGATGCTGGCTCAATAAAGTTTGCAGGAAAATCCCTGTCCATTCAAGTTAAACTAAAAACATGTGTAATCTTTTTTTTCAGAGGGAACTAGAACACGACTGTTTTAAAAGGTTAAGGCCCAGCCCTATAATCGGTGGTTTTCCAACTGTGTCCCTAGAAACTAGTTTCCCAGAAGTCTGGCAGAGATTCCAGCATAGGGAACTAATCTGGCGTATTGCTAAAAGAGTCTGGGGAAACTTGTTCCCATAGCCCTGCTCTACCATGAAATGCATACATGAAATACAGAGAGCCAGCCTGGCTCTCTCCACCTAGCCTACCTCATAAGGCTGTTGTGGGGATAAAATGGAGGAGGGGAAAACGATGACCCGAGCCACTTTAGGTAGGGTTGCCAGCTCTGGGTTGGGAGTGGAGCCTAAGGAGGGCGGGGTTTGGGGAGGGGAGGGATTTCATTGGGGTATAATCCCATAGGCTCCATCTTCCAAATTGGCCATTTTCTCCACCTTCCAAATTGGCCATTTCCAGGCAAATTGATCTCTGGCGCCTGGAGATCAGTTGTAATCCCTGGAGATCTCCAGCCACCACCTGGAGGTTGGCAACCCTAACTTTAGGCCCCCATTGAGACGAAAAGCAGTGTATAACTGAAGAAATTCTGTCTAGACATTAGGAAAAATTTTCTAACAGAGCTGTTCCTCACTGGAACAGGCTTCCTCGGGAGGAACCCCCTTCACAATGCAGTAAATTCACAACTACCTCCCCCTCCCACACCCCCAGTGACCCCTACTTCATGCTCAGAAGGTGGCCAAGATGCCCTCCCTCTCATCATCTGCTTGAGGTCATAGAATCAGCATTGCTGACAGATGGCCATCTAGCCTCTGCTTAAACACCTCCAGGGAAGGAGAGCTCACCACCTCCCGAGGAAGCCTGTTCCACTGAGGAATTGCTCTAACTGTTAGAAAATTCTTCCTAATGTCTCTTTTGATTTCATTTCAACCTGTTGGTTCTGGTCCGACCTTCTGGGGCAACAGAAAACAACTCGGCACCCTCCTCTAAATGACAGCCCTTTAGGTACTTGAAGATATTTATCATATCCCCTCTCAGTCTTCTCCTCTTCAGGCTAAACATACCCAGCTCCTTCAACCTTTCCTCCTAGGGCTCGGTCTCCGCTACATGTGTCTTCAGGACTGGACACAGTGTGTCCCTGTCTGTCAAGGAATCACACGCTAAAGCCCCCATCCCAAAACGACCTCTCCAAGCATCCCCCCTGCCCAGCAAACCTAGCATTGGACCCAAGTCGTAGAATTTCACTCCTCGTTCTCAGTTCTGTGCAACGAAGTTGAAAGATACTTGCCTCGTCGTGACCGAATGATTCATTGCGATCGGGAAATACCCCAGTGTGCCGTGGAGGTAGCATAACAAATTTATTATAGCCGGCCGGCTGTATTTCTTAGATAAGTATGCCATGTTCTGAGCTGGGAAAGAGCTGAAATAACAAGAAGCTGGAATTTCCCAGTGTTCCCTGTTCCAATAAATCATGGCACAAACGGCCAACAGAGCTGATTAAAACTTGGCCGTCCGGCCTTGGGCTGCTGAGAGAATCTAATTCATGCATCAACGCAAATTGATTAACTAACTTCCCCATTCCCACAGGAGCCCGGCGGGTGCCCCAAAGTTAATAATTCAGGTGAAGAGTCCCATATCAGCGGGTGCCGAAACCCCTCCTTCTACTGAATTAGACCCCTGGTCCATCTAAGTCAGTGTTGTCTGCTCAGACCGGCAGTGGCTCTCCAGGGTCTCAGGCGGAGGTCTTTCACATCACCTACTTGCCTAGTCCCTTTAACTGGAGATGCCGGGGATTGAACCTAGGACCTTCTGCTTGCCAAGCAGAGGCTCTACTACTGAGCCATGGCCTATCCCCATTAAGCTTCCTTATTCTAAATCAGACCCTGGGTACATCAAAGTCAGTACCCGACAGCGGCTCTCCAGGGTCTCAGGCGGAGGTCTTTCACATCACCTACTTGCCTAGTCCCTTTAACTGGAGATGCTGGGGATGGAACCTGGGACCTCCCAAACCCTGCCCTCCTTAGCCTCCTCCCCAAAAACCTCCCGCCGGTGGCAAAGCGGGACCTGGCAACCCTAGGGGGGAAAGGGTATAAACATCTAAGTAAACAGGATTTTGCTTATCTGTTTTTCCTCAATTTTGAGTCTGTTCCACTCAAATCCTTCTAGTTATGTGTTTCAATTCCTCTTAGACTCAAACTGGATCTGTTATATAGAATCAAAAATAAGGTCCATCGGCATCACTACAGATGCCCTTTTTCTACTTACTGAATCGGCGGCCTTTTCAATTATAAGAGCCAATTTACTTCAACATGAGCTCCATTTATTATATGAGTCTGCTACTAAGACATGCTCACCTCTCCACCATGGAATATTCCCTAAATCTGGTGAAACTGCCACGTATTTATATCAACTGTATACTCCAGAAATGCGCAGGGCTTTTTCTCTAGCCAGACTTAATGTATTACCATCAGCCTTACTAACTGGCCGTTATACTGGTGTCCCCTTCCCGATAGACTATGGAAGAGATGGAAACTATTCAATATGTTCTTCTTCGGTGCCCTCTGTATCACAGATTACGATTAAAACTCTCAATTTTTGAATCTTCCAAACGTTTTCCAGATCCTGACTGGCCGATCATCCAGTGCCTCTGTGCACTTTGAGAGCTGTGCTTCCCATGATGACCCACCGTTCGCATGGCACGCACATAGGAGCATACTAGCACATGCTCGGAGGCATTCTTGCCTTCCCTGGGTTGCCAAGCTCCAGGTGGGGTCTGGAGATCTCCTGGAAGAACAGGTCCCCAGAATACAAAGATTAGCTCCCCTGGAGGAAACGGCAGCTTCAAAGGGTGAGCCGGATGGCCTTATGCCCTGCTGGATATCCCTTCCCCTCTCTAAACCAGTCCTTCTCAGGCTCCACCTCAAACTCTGCAGGAATTTCCCAACCCAGGGTTGCCAATCGTAGGTGCCATGCTGGGAAACACCCTCATCTGATCTGGGCTTCAGTCCGCCTTTGGTTTTCACAAGGGCATATTTCGAAAGCCCCTGAAAGGGTTGTGTATTTTAGGACAAAATGTCTTTTTTAAATGTTCCGCAGGATGCTGTTTATTAGTTTGCTCAGTACAGCTCTGCCGCCTGGTGGCCGTTGACAGGTTTTCAGACCAGGGCTGTAAAGCAGAGTTGCCAGGTCCCTCTTTGCCACCAGCGGGAGGCTTTTGGGGCAGAGCCAGGGCCGGACTTAGGTTTGATGAGGCCCTAAGCTACTGAAGGTAATGTGTGTGTTAAGTGCCGGTCAAGTCGCTTCCGACTCATGGCGACCCTATGAATGAAAGTCCTCCAAAATGTCCTATCTTTGACAGCCTTGCTCAGATCTTGCAAATAGAGGGCTGTGGCTTCCTTTATTGAGTCCATCCATCTCTTGTTGGGTCTTCCTCTTTTCCTGCTGCCCTTACCTTTTCCTAGCATCACTGCCTTTTCCAGTGACTCTTGTCGTCTCATGACATGACCAAAATACGATAGCCTCAGTTTAGTCATTTTAGCTTCTAGAGCCCCATTACCCAATGAAGGTAAATGGGCCCTTTATATGTCCAGATAACAGGTAGAACAGCTTAACCTACTACATTCAACTGTGCTGCACTGCGGTCTGCAGCTGCATGCTACATGTTGCCATGCAACCAGTCCATGCAAAATGTAGGCACCCTTTATATAGAAAGGAGCAAACCAGTGATATTTTAGGGAGAAGTCTAGCAGGCGGGGCCCATTACTTACATCATAGGAGCCTACACAACACAAAACACTGTTGCTGTATGTAGGTTTTATTTTATTTGTTTTTTATCTGATATTTTGGAAATGTACATCCAGGCTTTTTTCCTTTAAATTTTTTGGAGGCCCCCAAGAGAGTGGGGCCCTAAGCTATAGCTTGTTTAGCTTATACGTAAATCCGGCACTGGGCGGAGCCTAAGGAGGGCAGGGTTTGGGAGGGGAGGGACGTCAATGTCATAGAGCCCAATGGCCAAAGCAGCCATTTTCTCTGGGTGAACTGATGTCTATCGGCTGGAGATCAGTTGTAATAGCAAGAGATCTCCAGCTAGTACCAGGAGGTTGGCAACCCCTACTGTAAACTCCCCCTACTGCATAAATCCATCCTGGTAGAAAATACCCTTTTAGCAGTCTTGTTGACACACCTATACCCAGGTAGGGTTGCCAACCTCCAGGTTGCAACCCTATGTTTTATGGAAGGACTTCCCTCCCCTCCCCAAACCCCACCCTCCTCAGGCTCTGCCCCAAAAACCTCCCGCTGGTAGCGAAGAGGGTCCTGGCCAACCCTATCCAAGGAGGTGGAAGAAGGCCATGCTCTTTGCTCTGGGGGATAGATGCTTTGGGAAAGAAGCAAAGAGATACCAGGAAACCATAGTGCCCATGGGTAGAAGAAGAAGAAGAGTTGGTTTTTATATGCTGACTTTCTCTACCACTTAAGGGAGAATCAAACCGGCTTACAACCACCTTGCCTTCCCCTCCCCACAACAGACACCCTGCGAGGTAGGTGAGGCTGGGAGAGCTGTGACTAGCTCAAGGTCACCCAGCTGGCTTCATGTGTAGGAGCGGGGAAACAAATCCAGTTCACAAGATTAGCCTCCACCGCTCATGTGGAGGAGTGGGAATCAAACCCGGTTCTCCAGATCAGAGTCCACAGCTCCAAACCGCCGCTCTTAGCCACTACACCACGCTGGTTCTCCACTGGGTATCCCATTGGGGTTCACTGATCTATAGAAAACAGTGGTGTTACATTTGGCTTCCTGTCTTGGCTTCAAGCCTCCGCCCTGGCGTGCCTTTTCTGCTGCCGGCCACCGGAGACTTTTCTAGCCACTCGACCCCTGGCAGCAATGAAGTGCCAAAGGCCCGACACAGGAACCAAAGCGCTTCGCTGAATGGCCGCAGTGGGCATCGGAGAGGACTTTTAACTTCAATCAACATTAAGATTCAGAAGCTTTCGGTTACGTTTGATTGCAATAGCTGCCGTAAAGATTAAGAACTATTAAGAAGAGGAGAGAGGCATTCTGTTCAGGGGGTACATAGGAATTCAGCTACATATCTGCCGGCAATGTTGATGGGCATCCCACTGCGAAATCCCTCCGCGCCGTACGCTGAACACTTCTGCCTAATGATCCTGTCGGCGCTCCCAAAGAGACAATTACAATTTAAAGTGCAGCTTCCTCATTTAATTATCAGGGAAACAGTGAGTCCATTGGGCAGGGCCCGATCCACCGTTATGGCTTAATAGAAGACTCGCGGACCGTAGAGGAAATCGAATATTCTTGGTTATCTGGGTTAAAGCAAGTCCCAGTGAAACCAACTGGGATGTGCAGCCTGGCCCTGGTTCCTCAAAAGTAAATCCCACTGAGCTTAATGGGGTCTACTGACACACAAGCATGTGCAGAGTTGCAGGTTTAAAGCGACTGACACTGCCGTCAACTCACAGCTGACTTATAGCAACCCAACAGGCAAGGCAAGAGACGTTGGGTGGTTTTGTTTTGTTTTATATGCCGACTTTCTCTACAAGAAGAAGAAGAGTTGATTTTTATATGCTGACTTTCTCTACCACTTAATGGAGAATCAAACCCTCTTACAACCACCTTTCCTTCCCCTCCCCACAACAGACATTGTGAGGTTTTCTTCCACCTCCTTGGATAGGATTGTCAGGTCCCTCTTCGCCACCAGCAGGAGGTTTTTGGGGTGGAGCCTGAGGAGGGCGGGGTTTGGGGAGGGGAGGGGGTCCCATGGCCAAAGCGGCATTTTCTCCAGGTGATCTGATCTCTATCGGCTGGAGATCAGTTGTAATAGCAGGAGATCTCCAGCTAGTACCTGGAGGTTAACAGTCACAAAACAATCGTACTGTACAAGCAAGTCTGGCAAAAAACAACAACAGTATTTGACCACAAGCATATAAAAAACCACGAAAGGTACTGAATGCTAAACATATATTATTACAAGACAATACAAATTTTACATACAACTATCTAACTATCTAACTATCCACCAATGATGTCTATACCTGGAGGTTGGCAACCCTATTTCCATAAACCATAGGGTTGCAAGGTCCCTGTTTGCCACCAGTGGGAGGTTTGGGGGCGGAGGCTGAGGAGGGCGGGGTTTGGGGAGGGGAGGGACTTCAATGTCATAGAGTCCAATGGCCAAAGTGGACATTTTCACCAGGGGAACTGATCTCATCAGCTGGAGATCAGTTGTAATAGCAGGAGCGCTCCAGCTAGTACCTGGAGGTTGGCAACCCTAATAAAACAGTCGGGGGGGAAGGCCCAAGAGAATTAGCTTTTTGGTCTTTCACACCTATCTCAGAGATCCAGGTTGGAAAGAATTTTGGCTCCCGCCTGCTTGCTGTTCTATGTGCAAAAACTTTGTATAGCGCGGAACGGAACGTGTTTTTACCAAGCGCCGCAAACACTCTGGAACTTCGAAGGGACTCGGTGTCCTTTGCACACTGCAAACCTTCACGGGACCAGCAAGATATGCCGCAGTGTGCGATCACCAAGTTTCAGTACACTGACTTGGCTTCTAGTAGCAAACAGATGTTGCTCTTCGGAAGACTGGCGTTCGGCCAGCCCAGAGAACAGCAACCGCAACCTGCAGGCGTGGGCATGACCGTGATGCCACATGACTGCCCTGGATCCAAAAGGACGATTTCCAGAAGGCCCCTGAAGGTGTGAAGAGGAGGAAATTTTCCTTTCTTTATAAAGCTTGGCAGAGAAAAAAGTAGAAACGTTTTTGGGAGTGCATGGGGAAATATGAGTTAGTGTGTGTGTGTATTAGGGTTGCCAGGTCCCTCTTTGCCAACGGTGGGAGGTTTTGGGGGCGGAGCCTGAGGAGGGTTTTTTTGGGGAGGGGAGGGACTTGAATGCCATAGAGTCCAATTGCCCAACCGGCTATTTTCTCCAGGTGAACTGATCTCTATCAACTGGAGATCAGTTGTAACAGCAGGAGATCTCCAGTTAGTACCTGGAGGTTGGCAACCCTAGTCTGTATGCATGAATATGCATATATGTATGTATATGTATATGTATTTACATCTTCCTTTGGCTGGCCATTGTCAAAGGGGAAAAATTATGTTAGTAGATCGAAGCTCTTCTCCTTCTCTCATAATACTAGAACACGGGGTCATCTGCTGAAGCTGGAGGGTGAGAGATTCAAAACAGATAAATGGAAGTATTTCTTTACACAACGCATAGTTTAATGGTGGAACTCCCTGCCCCAGGATGTGATGATGGCTGCCAACTTAGAAGACTTTAGTGGTTGCAATCCGGCCTTGCAAGTAGGGTTGCCAGCTCCGAGCATTAGGGTTGCCAGGTCCCTCTTTGCCAACGGTGGGAGGTTTTTGGGGCAGAGCCTGAGGAGGAGTTTTTTGGGGAGGGGAGGGACTTCAATGCCATAGAGTCCAATTGCCCAAGGGGCTATTTTCTCTAAGTGAACTGGTCTCTATCGCCTGGAGATCAGTTGTAATAGTGGGAGATCTCCAGCCACCAACTGGAGGTTGGCAACCCTAGTGGCACTCACTGTGTGGGGGGGGCATAGGGTTGCCAGGTCCCTCTGCATCTCCGGAGGGAGATTTTTGGGGCAGAGCCGGAGGAGGGCGGGGTTTGGGGAGGGGAGGGACTTCAATGCCATAGAGTCTAATTGCCAAAGCGGCCATTTTCTCCAGGTGAACTGATCTCTATAGGCTGGAGATCAGTTGTAATAGCAGGTGATCTCCAGCTAGTACCTGGAGGTTGGCAACCTTATTATTATCATTCACACAGAATGTGGCTGCTTGGTTGTTGATGGGAAATAGCAAATTGTCTCCCCAACCACCTTCTTCATGTGTTGCTGCTCATCTGTGGAGAAGGGTTGCCAGCTCCAGGTCGGGAATTCCTGGAGATTGAAGGGTAGAGCTGAGAACCATGGGATTTGGGGAGGGACCTCAACAGGGTATTTTGCCATCAAGTCCACCTTCCAAAGCAGCTGTTCTCTCCAGGGGGATCTAGGGTGGCCAGGTCCCTCTTCGCCACCAGCGGGAGGTTTTTGGGGCGGAGCCTGAGGAGGGCAGGGTTTGGGGAGGGGAAGGACTTCAATGCCATAGAGTCCAATGGCCAAAGTGGCCATTTTCTCCAGGGAAACGGATCTCTATTGGCTGGAGATCAGTTGTAATAGCGGGAGGTCTCCAGCTAGTACCGGAGGTTGGCAACCCTAGGGGGGTCTGACCCTTTCCAGTTTGGTTTCAGGCCTGGTTGTGGGGGACTGAAACAGCCTCGGCAACCCTGGTGCAGCCTTTTGTGTCTCAGAGAAGAGAACGCAAGAAAAGGAGGTTGTGTAGACCAGGGATAGGCTAGAGACCTGGCTTTGAGGTCATAATTGGCTCGCCTACATCACAGCCCTTCTGCTTCAGAGGACGCAATTCCCAGGACAGCAGAAGGAAGAGAAGGAAGGCGCAACGTGGCGAGAAAGATGAAGAGGGGGATGAGACGCGGAGAAGAGAGACGGCGCTTGAAAGATCTCAGGTTCTCAGATGCCTGACATACAACCTCAGCTGTTACCAGCCCAGTTGACTTGTGGTTCTTCAGTGTTCCAGCGACTGTGATGTTGAGGGCAAACTTTACCGTCTTCAACCATCAAATTCCTCTCCTCTCTACTTCCTGCATTGATATATACAAAGTCCTGCCAGGCATGTGTGGCGAATGTTTGCGGTAAGCGTTACTCATGCGTCTGTTTAATTCGTTCTCTTTCGGTTGGGTTGAGTTGGTCAAAGCAGACGCAGAAGGTAGATTTGTCAACCTCGTCTGGGAGGATACGAGAAATATGTTCCCCAAAGTTCTTGCTATATATATAGGGTTGCCAACCTCCAGGTACTGGAGCAGAAATTGCACATATACTACAATAGTCAAGCTAAAGGAAAAGAGCAGTAATGGCTCTAAAAAATGTACACAAACAAGTATTCAATGAAAAAGTGAATTTAGTGCCAAAGTGAAAACTACAAAAATTAACAAAGGAAACTTACAAAATGCTAAGAGTACAAACTCGATACAACAATGTACCACAGGCAAGGATTCAGATGAAATACATTTCATCCTTCAGATGAAATACAAAGTTTTACAAAGTTACCAAATTTCATGCGCCCACTAGGCTCTAAGCGGAGCAGCCTAGTGGGCGCATGAAATTTGGTAACTTTGTGAAACTTTGTATTTCATCTGAAGGAGCTTTGACTCCAACTTGAATAGAGAGCTGATGAAGCTGCCCACGTGGTAGTGAAAACGCGAAGCATCCGGACGGCGTTCCTCCATTTCTCGCCAGTCTTCTTCTTCCTGCGCCTGTGGGATTTATAAGCATATGAACTGTACACAAGTCCTAAGGGATTACAAGTGATTGAATGAGATAAGAACTGAATCCTTGCCTGTGGTACATTGTTGTATCGAGTTTGTACTCTTAGCATTTTGTAAGTTTCCTTTGTTAATTTTTGTAGTTTTCACTTTGGCACTAAATTCACTTTTTCATTGAATACTTGTTTGTGTACATTTTTTAGAGCCATTACTGCTCTTTTCCTTTAACCTCCAGGTACTAGCCGGAGATCTCCTGCTATTACAACTGATCTCCAGCCGATAGAGATAAGTTCACCTGGAGAAAATGGCCTCTTTGGCAATTGGACTCTATGGCATTGCAGTCCCTCCCCTCCCCAAACCTTGCCCTTCTCAGGCTCCGCCCCCCCAAAACTCCTGCTGGTAGGGAAGAGGGACCTGGCAACCCTAGCTATATATTAGATCCCATATTATTATTGTTGGATGGAATAATTCATATCACAATTCTGCCATAACTGTTTAATATTTGATTTTGAACGGTTGCAAGACCTATAACAGGACATGGTACAACTGTGCCAGCACATTGGTTATTTCCCCCCTCTTTTTGCAATTTGAAGACATGAAGACATTCTGTTGTGCAAAATGAAGACTGTACTACAATCGGTATTGAAACGGGTCATACCTGGGACTTTGTTTCTACAATATTGAATATTTATGTTGTTGTTCTTTATATGTTATAAATGCTGATATATATTTTTCTTGTTTATTTGGCATTAATCTATAATTAATTTATGCTGTAATTATATTGGATAGTTTTGTTTTGCATATGTTCATTGTTTTGTGGTATTTATGTTATGGCATCATTATATATAATTGATGTATATAATTTTTCATGTTGTGTTTGCTTGCATTCTGTTTAGAGGTCCTTATTTGTTTCTTTTTTTCTCTTTGGTTGGAGGACCTTTTCTAGCATTGCCAGCTTTGGGTTGGGAAATACCTAGAGATTTTGGGGGTGGAGGTCTGAGAAGGGCGGGGTTTGGAGAGGGAGGGACTTCAGTGCCATAGAGTCCAATTGTCAAAGCAGCCATTTTCTCTAGGTGAACTGGTCTCTATCGCCTGGAGATCAGTTGTAATAGTGGGAGATCTCCAGCCACCATTTGGAGGTTGGCAACCCTAGTGGCACTCACTGTGTGTGGGGGGGATAGGGTTGCCAGGTCCCTCTGCATCTCCGGAGGGAGGTTTTTGGTGCAGAGTCTGAGGAGGGTGGGGTCTGGGGAGGGGAGGGGCTTCAATGCCGTAGAGTCCAATTGCCAAAGCGGCCCTTTTCTCCAGGTGAACTGATCTCTATCGGCTGGAGATCAGTTGGAATAGCAGGAGATCTCCAGCTAATACCTGGAAGTTGGCAACTTCCATTTTTATTGTCTGACAGGGACTGCTCAAAGAGGTTGTCGTTCAACAGGACAGCAATGCCTCAATTTCACGGCTTTAAGTATCCTGGCCTGGCTTGGTTCTTCTCGGTCTTTCTCTACAGCTCGCCAGCCTCCCGCATTCTCACAAAACCGCTTATGTGTTGTTTTCAACTCGGTTGTCAAGACAGTTCATAAATTGAGCCGTCCTTTGCTTAGAAAAACCTCCCTCCCTTCCAAAATCAGCGTTGTCAAAACTATTGCTGAAAGGATCGTAAAATATTTCTCACATCATTGACTGGAAAGGTAGAGTGAGTCATCCACTGCCTAGGAAGGCAGAGCGAGCTTCTGTTCACAGAATGTAGCTGGGTTTCAGGGGTTTTTTTAAACCCAAAATGATGAGTGTTCAATAAATTTAGATGATAGTGGCTCTGTTCTTTTTAGGGGTGGGGGGGAGGAGAAATCTATTTATTTTGTAGACCCTGAGTTCCTTTTAAAATTCAGGGCCCTTTTGCAATCGGTTTGACAAACTGTAGTTCATCCTACTTATTTGTCTTGAAATAGTCGGGGGGGGGGGGAAGAGAGATTTGACCCTGGTTTGAATCATTCTTCAATCAGGGATAGTTTTAGCAGAGTCGGAGGCTTTGGGAAAGTGGGAAGGTGGTATGCTTTAAAGGAGGGTTGGCTTCCCGTGGGAAACATGTCCTGCAGTTTTCAAAGCCATGCAAAAAAATAAAAAATAAAAACCATTTACTGGAAACCAAACTACATGGGATCCTGGCATTCTGTGATTTGAACTGCAAGCATCAGGACCAAATGGTCAACTGTATAGAAGGCCACTGATAGATCCAGAAGGATCAGCAGTGCCGGAATTAGGGTTGCCAGTAGGGTTGCCAGGTCCCTCTTTGCCACTGGTGGGAGGTTTTGGGGGTGGAGCCTGAGGAGGGTGGGGTTTGGGGAGGGGAGGGACTTCAAAGCCATAGAATCCAATGGCCAAAGCGGGCATTTTCTCCAGGGGAACTGATCTCTATCAGCTGGAGATCAGTTGTAATAGCAGGAGCTGTCCAGCTAGTACCTGGAGGTTGGCAATCCTAGCCGTAATACCTTTATTTAGATGTAAACCTCTTTTGAGGGCAGAAGAACCCGTGGTGGTCTATTGTGTTCTTGATAGTGAGGCTATGTGCCCTATGAAATACTGGTTACTAGAGGAAGAAACCCATTGTGGTTTTTGTACATGGCAGTGAGGCTTTTTGCCCTATACTTATGTGCAGAAGAATAACTGAAGAAGCTTTGTTCATGCGAAACGATCACCAAACTAGAGGTGTCGTCTTGTTGCTGTTGAAGAAATTTCTGCTATTTTTGTGTTATGTTATGAACTAACTGGTCCTATGGTCCAGCCTAAATAACATCATATGCCTGCTATTAAATAGGTTGTGGGGGGAAATTAATTTGTTCCTCTCTAATCACCTTTGTAATGAGCAGTAAATTCAGCGAGGTACTCATCAGTCCAGACAGCTGGGAAAATGTGTTTGTATTTTTATAAATGACTGGGTAGGCCAATCAAATATATTCTTTCCTGTTAGGGCTGCATAACTTTACTGCATAACTAAACTGGTGTAAAGTCTTCCCTTATGACTGGGGAAGTAGATTTCTTTTTAATCAGCATTTTTGCATGTAGTGTTAGGGCTGCGTAACATAACTGCATAACTTAACCGATGTAAAGTCTTCCCTGGTGACTGGGGAAGTAGATTTCTTTTTAATCAACTTTTTTTTGCATGTAGGTTTGAACTGCAGGTGCCAAGCCCCATCTTAGAAGAGGTATCCCTCCTTCTCTGGCACACAGGAGGGAATGCCTCTTCTAAGATACCTCTCTCAGCCTACCTCGCAGGGTTGTTGAGAGGATAAAATGGGAGACAGGAAAACGTATGCCACCATGCGCTCCTTGCCGGAACAGCAGGATTATAAAATAATCTGATTGATACAAAGGAAACCAAAAAGTTTTACTTCTGTTAACTGCGTTTTTATTTTTGCTGTCAAGTTACATCTGACTTTTGGCAACCCAGTTAGGTTTTCAAGTCAAGAGATGTTCAGAGAAGGTTTGCTATTGCCTGCCTCTGTGTAGTTACCTGGACTTCCTATGTAGTCTCCTATCCAAATACTTGCCAGGGTCAGGTCTGAGAGTATGTGACTCCCAAAAACCACTCTTGGGAGTGGGGAGGAAATGCATGAACGCCACAACAACCATCTTCATGTTCATTACAAGCACATCTCTGTCAAAATGTCTGAATGTAGCCATTATCTTGAGTTCTTAAAATAAACATGTAAATATGTTTTTTTGCCGTCAGGAGACATGTCAATTATGGTGACTCCTTAGGCTTGCCAACCTCCAGGTAGTAGCTGGAGATCTCTTGCTATAACCACCTCCCACTGGTGGCGAAGAAGGACCTGGCAACCCTATGACTCCTGGTGGCGTTTTCAAGACAAGAGATGTTCAGAGGTGGTTTGGCATTGCCTGCTTTTGTGTAGCAACTAGGGTTGCCAGCTCTGGGTTGGGAAAATACCTGAAGATTTTGGGGCTGGAACTTGAGGAGGGCGGGGTTTGGAGAGGGGAAGGACTTCAGTGCCATAGAGCCCAATTGCCAAAGCGGCCATTTTCTCCAGGGGAACTGATATCTGTCGCCTGGAGACCAGTTCTAATAGTGGGAGATCTCCAGCCACCACCTGGAGATGGTGCAAGGCCTCCATATGTCATTTACATCTTTGTTCCTCTATAATAAGCTCAGTGATTTTTTCCCCCCACTATGGACTTATTTATGTCAATTTCATGTAATGGATCCTTTGGCTTGTTACATATATGTTGTTTGGGTGCTGTGCTCTGAATAATCCTCCCGTAGGGTCCAGATCCCTCTTTGCCATCAGCAGGAGGTTTTTGGGGCGGAGCCTGAGGAGGGAGGGGTTTGGGGAAGGGAGGGACTTCAATGCCATAGAGTCCAATTTCCAAAGCAGCCATTTTCTCCAGGTGAACTGAGTCTATTTGCTGGAGATTGTAATAGCAGGAGATCTCCAGCTAGTACCTGGAGGTTGGCAACCCTATTTGTTCATTACGACTTTGTGGTGATTGTCACACACCAATATACTTGTGGCATTTGTTATACTTTTTTTGGGGGGGGGTACCACCTGGATTTTGGCAACCCTAGTAGCAACGCTGAACTTCCCTGGTGGTCTACAGGACTTGCCAGGGTCAGGACTCTGAGAGTGTGTCCCAAGGCCACCCAGCAAGTTTCCATGGCATAGTGGGGATCTGGACCTTCCTAGTCTGACACCTCAACCACTACACCACGCTGCCAAGCATCTGCTTGGCATGCAGAAGGTCCCCGGTTCAATCCCCGGCATCTCCAGTTAAAGGGACCAGGCAAGGAGGTGATGTGGAAGACCCCTGCCTGAGACCTTGGAGAGCGACTGCTGGTCTGGGCAGACAATACTGACTTCAATGGACCAAGGATCTGATTCTGTATAAGGCAGCTTCATGGGGATAGACTATGGCTCAGTTGGGAGAGCATCTGCTTGGCATGCAGAAGGTCCCAGGTTCAATCCCTGGCATCTCCAGTTAAAGGGACTAGGCAAGTAGGTGATGTGAAAGACCTCTGCCTGAGACCCTGGAGAGCCGCTGCCGGTCTGAGTAGACAATACTGACTTTGATGGACCAAGAGTCTGATTCAATATAAGGCAGCTTGATGGGGATGGCTCAGTGGTAGAGCCTCTGCTTGGAACGCAGAAGGTCCCAGGTTCAATCCCCGGCATCTCCAGTTAAAGGGACCAGGCAAGTAGGCGATGCAAAAGACCCTTGCCTGAGACCCTGGAGAGCCGCTGCCAGTCTGAGTAGGCAATACTGACTTTGATGGACCAGGGGTCTGATTCAGTACTGCTTTGAATCTTCAGCCTCCTACTGTTTTATTGTCATTGGGTATTGATGCAATAAGACAGACATATCAGTACAAGGCCGCTTCATGTGTGTTTGTGTGTGTGTCCCCCTCCTCCTTTTAACAAACCCCCAACCCACAGCAGCGACGGCCCCTTTAAATAATTCCTTTGCTTCGCGTCCCCCGCCCTCCTCGGAATCCCTCCCACCCCTGGCCGGGAGGAGGAAGGAAGAGGAGACGGCGCCGCCTCTCCCTCCCCCTGGCCCCGCCCCCGCCTCCCCGCCCCGACCAATCAGGGCCCGCCGGCGTCGACCCTTTCGGGCGGGGCTGGGAAAGGAGGAGGGAAAAAAAAGTTTGGTCAGGACTGAGGGGCAAAGGGGAGCGACGCGGCCGCGGAAGGACCCCCCGGGTGGCGCCCAGGTGAGCGCCTGCTTTTTGGGCGACCCCCACCCCACGAAGGGAGCCCGGCCAAAAGGACGGGAAGGGGGGTGGGAAAGCGGGGTGGGTTTTTTTCTGCTTCTGTATTTCCTCCCCCCTGTGCTTAAAAACTCCGAGGGGGGGAGCCATAATTCTCCCCCACCCATATTTCTCAGGGCCTCATTGGGGGGGGGGGGGGACATGGGGAGAGTGTGTGTCCCCCACTGCTGCTTTCTGGGTGGGGATACTTGAGAAAAAGGGGTCTGGGAAATGCCCCCCCCAACCGAGGGGGGCATAATTCTCCCCCACCCATATTCCCCAGGGCCTGATTTGGGGGGGGGGGACATGGGGAGAGTGTGTGTCCCACTGCTGCTTACTGAGGGGGGGTACTTGAGAAAAAGGGGTCTGGGAAATGCCCCCCCCCAACCGAGGGGGCCATAATTCTCCCCCACCCATATTCCTCAGGGCCTGATTTGGGGGGGGGAAGGAACATGGGGAGAGTGTGTGTCCCACTGCTGATTTCTGGGGGGGGGGGATACTTGAGAAAAAGGGGTCTGGGAAATGCCACCCCCCCAACCTCATACCCACCAGGAACCCCCCCTCCCCCATGCATAGCAACTAAACGGGTTATGTGGAGGGTCTTCTGAGGAAGGCTTAGGGGGCATGTAGCCCAACCACTTCTCAAGAACTGATTTGGGGGGGGTTGGGGGGGAAGGGACATATTTCTGGTGTGAGGATACTTGAGAAAAAGGGGTATTAGAAAGGCCCCCCCAACCTCACACCCACCAGGAAGTCCCCCCCCCATAGATTGCAGGGAAAGGGGTTATGCAGAGGGTCTTCAGGGGAAGGCTGTGGGGGGGAGAGGTTTAGCCCAACCATTTCTCAAGATCTGATTTGTGGGAGGGAAGAGACATGAGGGGTGTCTACACACAAGCCCAGGGAGCCTGCCCCCCCACACACACACACACGTTGGAAAGGGTTATATCGCTCCTCTCTCTGTCTAAGGAATCCCACTCACACCAGAGAAAGAGGGACACAAATTATGTGTGTGCCTTTCCTCCTCTCAGCTGTAGCTTTCGGGAAGGGGATGGCTTGGGAAAATAAACATGACTAACTTCCCTCATCTAGATAGCTCACACACACACACACACACACACACACACATCACATAAGGAAAGGTTGGGAGAGATAATATGGACAGTCCGTTGAAAGGTGGCAGTGGGCAGGAGGAAATCAGAAATATGCAGGTGGACCACTAGCCCAGTTCTGGGATTCTTATACACAATTCTGGTTCTTGGATTCTTATACACAATTCTGGGCTAAGTGGGCTTTGATAAAATGTGGCCTGTGCTCTTAAAAATGAGAGTGTGCGTTCGCTTTTTAGTTGTGACTCAACTATGAAGAGATCTGTGTGTGTGCCTTTGTCATGTTAACCTTAGAACACAATGATGCGAGGCGAGTTTTGACTCCCGAAGGCTTATGCCCTGGGCAATTTTGTTGGTCTTTTAAGGTGCTGCTGGACTCCTGTTTTGAAGGGATGTTGGCAAGAGAATAGTGTGGTAATGTGGTTGGAGCGTTAGACTAGGGTCAGGGTTCAAATCCCCACTGCCACATAAGGGTGCAGAGTGAACTCGAGCCAGTCACACATTCTCAGCCCAACCTGCCCCTTAGGGTTGTCTTGAGGACAAAATGGAGGAGACTGATGTATGCCACCTTGGGGAGAAAGGCAGGGCATAATTGAAGTAAATAAGCAAAACAAAAATAAAGAAAGAATGAAGTCCTCATAACTCTGTTCTGTGGTTCATCAGTTCCCAGAGAGGCTTTGAAATGGGAAGAGAGCGTATTGTTGCCCATCCTTTACTTAGTTTCTCGTGGTCAAGAGGACAGAGACATTGCTCCAACACTTTGGAGTGGGGTATCAATAAGGACTGTGGGAAGGAAAAGGAGTCAGGCTGTAGAGTGTTGGGGTCTTCAGAAAAGAAGGGACCACCTTTTTTTTGTTTTGGCCTACCAGCAATTTAAATGGTGTCGCCTCGGTGTGGTTTTGTGAAGATTTAACAGGTTGGACAACTTGAGAAAATGGGCATTTTGCCCCATCATAGAGGGACCAACTAGCCAAGTGATCCTAGGGGGTGTGAGGAGCTTCTTAGGGTCATAGGGGATGCAGGAAAAGACAGCTTATGCTGTTGTTTGGGGAGGATGTTTTTTTTTTGGGGGGGGGTATAATTCCCAAAGGCAGGAATTATGTGGAAAGGTGTAATGTGAAAAGGGAAATGGAGCCTTAGCAGCCCAGTTGAGAACCTGGTTGATCAAAGCTGATTTGCATTCTTGCCCCCCCTCCAACAAATAAACAACCACTGAAGGCGGAAGTGAGTTGAACCTCAAACAGCTGCTGTTGTCCTCTGTTGCTCTGCCCTGGAGGGGGAATGAGTCAGGCAGGTGACTAAATATCCTGGAAAACAAATTGCATGCCAGCTAGCAGTGAATATGGTGGAGCTCGGATGCAACTTGAGAAACTGCCCTGCCTGCCAAGGGTCCTGTTTTGGTCACATGTTATTGCATACACAGTTTGTTTGTTTGTCTCTGTGATCAGGGGTGGGTGGGTGGGTGGGGCGGAGAAGAATAATATTTGGGAACATTTGCATCTTAAATATGCGGCACACGTTTTTCTTCTACGGTATAGTGTACTTTGATTTAATTTTAATGATGATCATGTTCGAATTGGGGGCTTTGTGGCTTTAAAAAGGTAAAGGTCCCCTGTGCAAGCACCGGGTCATTCCTGACCCATGGGGTGACGTCACATCCTGACATTTCCAAGGCAGACTTTGTTTACGGGGTGGTTTGCCAGTGCCTTCCCCAGTCATCTTCCCTTTACCCCCAGCAAGCACTCATTTGACCGACCTCGGAAGGATGGAAGGCTGAGTCGACCTTGAGCCGGCTACCTGATACCAACTTCAATTGGGATCGAACTCAGGTTGTCAGCAGAGCTTGGACTGCAGTACTACAGCTTACCACTCTGTGCCATGGGGCTCTTTATTTGTGACTTTGTGTTCCCTTTATTATCCAGCAATGTGCTATTTGACACCTGACAAGGGTAGACAATCAGATGAATTATGTTAATGTTAACCAGATAACCAGAAATGATCAAAATACGAGGTCCTGTACAAAGTAAGGTAAAAGGTGAACAAACCCAGAGCATCGAAAAAAATGGGTCTAGGGAGAATCAGTTTACACCTGCTCTTTAAAAAAAATGTAGCACCTTGCTCTGGCAGCAAAATACTTCATTTCTGCGCTGTTTAGTGCTGCCTCTTTAAGTGGGTAGTAAACTTCAGTTGTTCCTTTCTGCTTTGTCTCCAGGCTGAAAAGAAAAATAATAGATGTTTTAAATAAGTGAGGGTGGAGAATTCCTCCCTTTAAAAGGACATTCTGCTTAACTGTTTCTGCCCAGAAGGGAAAAAGCTTAACTGCCTTATTTTCCTGGCCTGTTCATACTGTCTCTTTCAAGGGAAAACAGCAGGAAAGTGCTACTGAATCTTCCTCTGGCATTTATCAATGAGCTACCCCTTGCCAGGCGGAAATCCTATAGTGGTGATAATGCATCTCACGGTAAACTGCAAGGACAAATGTACCCTGACATTCTGCTGGGGAGTTTGTTTTCACCCCAAATGCTATCTCTGATCAGTGACAGGCCCTTTGATGTGTAGGGTGCCCTCTTTTCATGTGGCTGGATTGTGAAATCAAGAGTTCAAAGACCAGGGTCGTTTGAAGGGGGTGGTGTCATTTGTGTGCCTAAGAACCGGTCAGATATGACTTACTTCGTCCTTCGAAATTCCCGTAGAGGGAAAAGTTAAGCAGATAGTGTTTCCTTCTTTTTACTCCTTCATGAAGTAGGGCTGTTGAGTAATGCCCATTATAAACAACGAGGGACATTTCTTCAGAGATTGGGTTATGAAATACTTTTTTAAAAAAAGCTCTGAATAGCATTGTCTGTCAAAAGTACATGATGGTTGGCAACTACCTCAAACTTGCAAATGTGCCTCGTAGACCTTTTACTTAGATCTGTGCCCGGGCTTGTTTTGGGCTGCGGCCTTGCTCCATGGCAGAGCAGAGAAGACTGTGCATAGGGGAGGGGCCATGGCTCAGTGGTAGAGCATCTGCTTGGCATGCAGAAGGACCCAGATTCAATTCCTGGCATCGCCAGTTAAAGGAACTAGGCAGGTAGGTGATGTAAAAGACCTCCGCCTGAGACCCTGGAGAGCCGATGTCAGTCTGAGTAGACAATACTGCTTTTGATGGACCAAGGGTTTGATTCAGTATAAGGCAGCTTCATGTGTTCATGTGTGTTCGCGTTTGCTTCCTGCGAAGGATATATTTGGTACTGGGTTGGGTTGCCAGGGCTTAAGGACAGTAGATAACCAAACTCTGCCACTTTTGCTCTGGAGCCTTAATTGAAAATTGGAACAGTAAAACTCCCCTAGTTTGCTTAACTCCTTGTGCCATCCCTGAACACATAAAGCTGCCTTATACTGAATCAGACCCTCGTCCATCAAAGTATTGTCTACTCAGACTGGCAGCGGCTTCTCCAGGGTCTCAGGCAGAGAAAGGTCTTTCACATCACCTCCTTGCGTAGTCCCTTTAACTGGAGATGCCAGGGATTGAACCTGGGACCTTCTGCATGCCAAGCAGATGCTATACCACTGAGCTACAGCCCCATCCCTGTGGAAACTACTGTTAAGAACATTTGCTTTTGTGAAAATTCCAGACTTGTATTAAATTCTATTTTTATGTGAGGTGTGGTAACTAGTCCTTGTGATCATTCTTTCTACTCATTGATAACTTCAGTT